>NC_056750.1:106084887-106429887 GCF_019279795.1 Protopterus annectens | reverse complement strand
GTAAGGCTCTTGTGCTCCTACTTAGCCATGGGGCATAGTTTGCTTTAGGTCTAATTTTTCTAATGGCAGTGACTGTATTAAGGACATTGGTAAAAGTACTGTTGACAAAATCAACTGCCTGGTCTAATTGTAGAGTTTGTAATAGATGCCAATTACATTGTTTTAACATACTGTTAAGAATTTGTGGGTTTAGTTTGTGTTCACCCCTAATTTGCTTATAAAAAAGAAGTTATGCCTTACCAAAACATTCCATCTGTGTTGCAGATCTTTATTCATTCATTACTGATAGGACTTTGGGTCCATCCTAGGAACCGATACAGCCGTTTCCAAGCTCACATCAGCCAAAAACTCTCAGCTAACATCTACCCATAATGCCCCTGTCATAGTCTCTTCAGATCAAGTTTGCCCGCCCTTATATTATAGAGATAATAAAAGAGACAGTAGGAGGCTCTGTCTGAGCAAATACCTTAAATGGGAGATCCTAAATTCCACCAGGAGTCCAGGCAGGGGGAAGGAGATTGGAAAGTAATGAATAAATAAAAATCTACAACACAGATGGAACATTATGGTAAGACATAACTTCTTTATCTGAGGTTGTTAATCTTTATTCATTCCTTACTGATAGGACCGAGTCCCCAGCTACTTGAGTCCTGAGTGGCCCTAAGGAAGAATATTCCTGAGCACCATAGAACCAAAAGATGCTCGTCCCCTGGAGTCCAAATCCAATTTGTAATGAGTGATAAAGGTATGAGGTCTTGCCCAAGTGGCTGCTGCGCAGATATCATCCATAGAGGCTCTGGAATGAAAAGGCACAGAAGTAGCCATTGATCTAGTGGAATGAGTCTTTACTCTGGAAGGTAAAGACAGTTTATTCTGATGGCAGATAAAGGTAATGACGTTTCTAAGCCAGGAAGACAGAGTCACTTTGGAAACAGGTTTACCCAGTCTGCGTCCTGCAAAGGCCACAAACTCCACAAACTGATCCGTTTTTCTGAAAGATTTAGTTCTGTCCAAATAAAAATGAAGTTGCCTATAAACATCAAGGGTATGCAAAATATACTCCCCTCTATTTGAATGTTGAAGGAAGGAAACTGGCAGGTCAATACATAGGTTAATTGAAATCCAAAATTAACTTGGGCAAGAAGGATGGGTCAGTACGTAGGGACACTCTTTCCCTGTGGAAAATCAAGGTAAGGTCTCGTGACACTCAAGCTCTGCAACTCAGATACTCTTCTTGCTGAGGTAAGGGCTACTAGAAGTAGAGTCTTTCAAGACAAAAATTTTATATCACATGAATTAGAAGGTTTGAAAGAAGGGCTTGTTAATGACTGAAGTACCAAAGTCAAATCCCAAGGCTCTATGGTGGGCTTGACAGGAGGTTTAACATGTAATACTCCTTTCAAGAAAGTTTTGCACAAATGGTGTGACATAACAGAAGAATTAACAAAGCCATTGTGAAAATGTGCAACAGCTGTTAGATGTACAGTAACTGTCGATGCTGATGCTCCTGCATGTAGAAGAGTAGTCAGGTATTATAGGATCTTCTGAATAGGCATAGAGAAAGGGTCTATGTCCTGATCTTTGGCCCATGTAGAGAACTTAGCTCACTTACTAGAATAAATTTTCCTGGTGGAAGGTTTGTGTAAAACCAGAAGAATCTCACGGACAAGAGATGAAATAACAGGTAGCCTGGCAATCATTGGAAGTGGAGAAACCAAGCAGTGAACTTGAGGCTGTGGAGATTGGGATGAATCAGTCCCTGAGGGTGAGATAGCAGACCTTGGGATTGATCCAGGAGCCACAGGCTGTGAATCAGATAAGGCCATAGGAAAGGGAACCAGACTTGACGGGGCCAATAAGGGGCAATGAGGATCACTTTGCTTCTCAACCTTTAGCTTTCTGGAGGAATTTCGGGATGAGGGGAAATGGGGAAAAGGCATACAGCAGACCCAGGGGGCCAATCGTGCTTCAGAACATCCCTCGGTGACTTGCCCTGAGGGGGGATCAGGGCAAAGTAGCTTCTGCATTTGTTGTTTAGAGGGGATGCAAACATGTCGCAGCAAGGCTTGCCCCAACGGAGGAAGATCTGATCTACTATTACAGGACTGAGGGACCACTCGTGAGGCATCAAGATGTTCCTGCTCAGATTGCCCGCAATAAGGTTGGAACTCCCTGGAATTGCTATAAGAAAGCGGTTGGAATCTATCTCCCAGTGCCAAATTCTCATGGCTTCCCGACACAGGGGGGTAAGCCCTGGTTCTGCCTTGTTTGTTTATAAACCACACGACTGACATATTGTCCGACTGAACTGCAATGGTCCCGGAATGGTCCCAAGGAACGCTTGCAATGCTAAGAGAACTGCCCTCAATTCCAGGACATTTATGTGCAAATTGGCCTCCATGGTGGACCAGGTGCCTTGGACTGTCTTTCCCTAGAAATGCACCCCCCCTAGCAGGGAAGCATCTGTGGTCACCGTGGCCCTGGGCTGGGGAAGGCAGAACGGTCGACGCCAAAGATTTGATTCTGGCTACGTCCACCAAAGCATTTCTTTCTTGCAAAGATTTATAAGGCGCATCAAGTGGTCGAGAGGATGGGTTAAGATCGACCATTGTGAAGAAAGGAGCCACTGTACCAGTCACATGTGCAACCTTGCCAGTGGAACTAAGGTAATGGTTGCTGCCATAGAACCCAGAAGTTGTAGTACAAGGCGTGCTGGTACAAAAGTCTGTTGGAAGAGGACATGAACCTGGCTTCTTATTTTTGAGAGCCTGTGAGGAGGAAGGGAAGCTTGACAGGATGTTGTGTCGAAGATCGCTCCAATAAATTCTAGTGTTTTTTTGGGGACATTTCAGATTTTTCCTTGTTAATCGTAATCCCTAAGCGAAGAGCAAGGCCTTGAGTGTAAGAGAAGCTGTGGATGAGAAGATTCCTGGTCGTGGCAGTAAACAGCCAATCATCTAGATACAAAAACACCTGGAATCCTTGTAGTCGAAGATGAGCTACTGCAACTGCCATACATTTGCTGAACATTCAGGGGGCTGTCAAGAGACCGAATGGCAGTACCTTGAACTGGCAGTGATTGGCTCCCAGCCGGAAGCGGAGAAATTTCCGAGAGTGCTGGTCCATACGTGGCAATACGCATCCTGGCGATCTATAGAGTACATCCAATTGTGCTTCCCTAGAAAGGGGAGGATGGACTGTACCGTGAGCATCGAGAATTTTTGAGGTTTTATGAATATGTTCATTAAGCTGAGATCCAGGATTGGCCTCCAGTCCCCTGCCTTTTCTGGCAATAAAAAGAATCTCAAGTAAAAAACAGATCCTCTCTGGTCTAGTGGGACTGGGCTGGATGACTCTTTTTCTTAGCAGCTTTTCGATTTCTACAGCTGCTACCTCCCTCTGACTGGGTGGAATATCGGGGATTCGTTTGACGGGTCTGGGAGTAAGATCGAAAGGGATATGTTAGCCTCTGGATATTATGCTCTGCACCCATGCATTGGTAGTGATAAGTTGCCAGGCTTGTAGGTGCAGAGAAAATCGACCCCCGACTGCTTCAAGAAGAAAGCAATCAGCCGCTGCTCAGGAATGCTGGTAGGGTCGGCCGGATAAGGAATCTCTAGTGCCCTGGTTACGAGGACCCCCTCTGCCACGAAAAGGGCATCTTCCGGATGAGTTGCCCCCTCTGCCCCAGGGGGATTGCTCACCATGTGTGCCATGAAAAGATCCTTGGGACTTTTTGAACTACAATTTTCCTCCCCTTTGTTTCCTGGAATAGGATCTCTGGTGGTGGGGGAGGGGGGGGTGGAAAAATGTATGCCCACAGCAGACAAGATCTTTCTGTCTTTCTCACTTTGTGACAGTGTGTCTCCTACTTTGGGACCAAAGGGTGAAGATTCGTCAACAGGCGCATTGACGGAGGAAAATTTAAAGGGGCCTACGAAATCACACAAACGCATCCAAGCATGCCGTCTCATGATGTTGCCTGATGTGGCTGCTCAATATCCCCTCTCGGCGGTGTGAGATATCAAGCAAATCGAGGAGTTTGAGATAGATTCCAGGGTAGCCAGCTGTGAGGCGACAGTGTCACGCACCTCATCAGGCAGTAACCCCGCCAAAATAGTAGACATTTCAGAAATTAGGTCTCTTTGGAGGTGAGTGGAAGTGTGCCAGATAGTTCAGCGATCAAATGGCAAAGGTTACTGAAGCATTAATTCGCTTCCCCAATCTGTCACATAGCCCAAGACTCCCTGTTTGGGGGAAGAAGAGTGGAACTATCTTCTGCCAGTTCCCTCTTGGTGGCTACCACCATGACCATGGAATCAACTAACAACTTCTTGGACCAATTGGGCTGGTCTTTTGGGTGGACAAAATTTTGTATGGCCTCCGGGGGACAGGTTCTACTTTGTCCAGGGCCTTCCAGGCATGTTTCATGATCAGTTTTACAAGCTCATCCACAGGTGGGGTCACCCAGGACACAGATGGTTGAGCATGGAAGGCCTGCAAGAACAATTCTTCCGAAGGCTTAGAGGACTTTCAGTCTCCCCTCTGCTTGAGGATCTCGAGAATGTCTCCAAATGAGATGTCTTCTGGGGGTGACCGTGTGGACCCTTCTCTCTAATTGCAATCAGTGTCCTCAGTGATAGATTCCTCAGGGGAATCAAGGTGCTTCCTCTTGCACCGTTTCTTCCAGGGTGGCTCCCCAGTGGGATGCTCTGAGGATGACTACAGAGAAAGGGTTCCCTTCAAGGGAAGGTCTTGTGGCTCCCATGCTCGGGATTCTAGAGTGGGGGGTTGGGACAGCTGCATGATAGAGGAGGGTTCTGGTGACGATGCCATTGGTGCTGACTGCGAGCCTGTTGAGGCAAGGACCCTCTCCATCACCTTGAAAGCAGGCCCGCCTGAGGAGAGATGGGAGCCCAGAACCAAGAAGGACAACCTCGGAACCAGGGTGACACCCCACCCTGAGAAGCCCGCCTCCAGATAAGGAGCTCCGAGAGGACGGGTAGCTGCTGGTGGAGCCATGGCCATAGACAGTGTCAGAAAAAAAATAAGCGCCAAACTAGGAACCACAATGCCGATAGCCCAATCATTGCTCCCAGAGTGCACCTGTTCCAATGGAGCCGATGCACCAAGACTAATCAGTGCCAACAGGGGAACCTCCGCAATCGGAACCGAGACATTATGCACCAGGGTGGTCAAGGGAACCGAAGTCTCAGGGGCCTGGGAAGTGGCCAGAGGAGGATATACTGCTGAGTATGCCATGAAAGGTTTCATTCCAAAGGAGAAGGAAGACCTAGCAGATGTGGGCAATCCTTTAGCTACCAGAAGCTGGTCCACAACCCACACTACATCTTGTAAAATGAACAAGAGCAAAACGCCAACTGGATCCACAGAACAGTTCCTTTTTATTAAATACAACACAACTGAGCGCAGAATAAACGCTTTCACCCACTGCCTCCGTGGGTTTCGTCAGAGTTAATCAAAGAACTGAAGCAGTTATTTCTTATACACCACTGTTGAAACACGTAAACCAATCACATCTTCATAATTCCTATTGAATTAGTCATTGCCAATTCACTGATTTAATTGAATAATGCCATTATTCTACGTTCACCTTGCTACAATACCAAACTTATTGTATAAACCTGTATAAAAGTTTAAGAAAAAGGTTTATACAATAAGTTTGGTATTGTAGCAAGGTGAACGTAGAATAATGGCATTATTCAATTAAATCAGTGAATTGGCAATGACTAATTCAATAGGAATTATGAAGATGTGATTGGTTTACGTGTTTCAACAGTGGTGTATAAGAAATAACTGCTTCAGTTCTTTGATTAACTCTGACGAAACCCACGGAGGCAGTGGGTGAAAGCGTTTATTCTGCGCTCAGTTGTGTTGTATTTAATAAAAAGGAACTGTTCTGTGGATCCAGTTGGCGTTTTGCTCTTGTTCATTCCACACTACATCTTATTCTGAAAGGCTCCTGGTGGATCTGTAGGAGGATGCTGAAGGAGAGTCAGGTCTTTCAAGAAATAGGTTAATTGGTGCCCCAAAAAAGGGTCATAAGTTGGAGAATATCTGGTTCTGGGAAGGTGTTCAACCTTTGGAAATGACGAGATCATTGTCTGTGGAGCCATATAAGCTATCACACCGTGGCTAGGGATGGTACCGAATCAGGTATGGTAGTCAAAGCCGGTGTCAAGACCAAGGATGGCACCGAGGACGACCTTGCCAAAGCTGGTACCGTAACAGAAGTCAAAATTAGAGGCGGCACTGAGGGAGAAGACAGAGCCTGGTGCCAAGCTTGTCTGCGCCGAAGGTGCTGGAGAAGCTCAGTGTCGACTCGGTTCCAAAATGGACGGAGATGCAGGAACAGAGTACTCTGTTTCTCTTTGTGTTTTTTAGTCTTAGAAGATGGCGAGACCTCCATCTCAAAGGGAGCCTCCGAAAAAGGCGTTTTCATCAAACCTTTCAATATAAATTTGTTTTTGCGCTCAGCTAGAGTGCGATTACTGAAATTGGAACAGATATCACACGAAAACTAATCTAAGCTGACAAGGTGAACAGTCAAAAAAAAAAAAGAAAAGCAACAGCAGAGTTAAAGAGAAAAGTTTTTTATATTTTTTTATATATATATAAATATATATATAAATATATATATATATATATATATATATATATATATATATATATATATATATAGGGGCATTATGGGTAGGTCTTAGCTGAGAGTTTTTGGCTGGCGCGAGTGTGGAAATGGCTGTGTCGGTTCCAAGGACGGAACCAAAGTCCTATCAGTAAGGAGTGAATAAAGATTTACAACATCAGCTCTAAGGGTTTGGGTATGTTTACACGTTTCCAAAGGAGGAATGCGGGAAAGTGATCACTAAGCTCATCATGTAGACAGCCCACTTGGTAATTTTGTTTGGGGAAGTTTACTAAAGTCCAATCGATAATTGATTGTTTTTGGGATTTCCTGTCCACTCTAGTGGGTTCTTGGATGAGGTGTGAGAACCCAAATAAGTTAATATGGTTAGAGGGGTTGTTTGTGTTGCAGACTAGCCAATCTAAATTTAGGTCACCTAATAAGATAGTTTCCTGAGGCAGGTTATTTCTAGTGCATTGTAAGATTTCCTTGATTATGGGAGAGCTGTTTCCTGGAGGGATGTAACTACAGGGAATGTTGATTCTCTTTTTTGTTGTTTAGAAATAAAACTGAGCCTAATGTTTCAGCATTCAGAAATTTGGGTAGAGGAGTTTGAAGAGGTTGGAGGTTGAGTGTGTTTTTTAAATAGAATAGCAACTCCGCCATCCTACCACTTCTATCTAGTCGTAGGATATTATATCCTGGGGGATGAATTCCTTCATTTTGGGTGCTGGGTTTTAGCCAGGTCTCAGTAATGGTTAGTATATCAGGGGAGTAGTGAGCTATGAATGCATGTAAGTCATGTAGTTTGTTAGATATGCTTCTAGAGTTAAGGTTAATAATAAGTAGGTCTGATGTCTGTATGAGAGTATGGTATTGCATGGACCTGGGTTGGGGTGTATGTCCCCTGAGATTAGTAGCCATTTTCTAAGGAGTAGTTTGAGTTTAATTGAGTGTGCTAGTTCTGTATTAGTTCTACAAGACATTTTTCTTGTGAAAAGTTGTGTGGTGTGTGTTTTATCTATATGAAATATTGAGCTGTCATTAAATAATGTGGAACAGATGAAGACATTTGTGTGAGTGTATGTGTGAAAGTATGTGTTGTGTGGAAGGTATTGTTTAATGGTGTGTTAGTATGTATGGATGTAGTGTAAGCTAGAAGGTTCCCTATTAGCTGATCGAAGACGCATTCTTTCAAATGCATCTTGATCAAACTTTATAGCACAAAACAGCAAAATACCGAAGCGGCATATAAGCAAATTCTTTCCCTGTGAAAGAAATGAGTTGGCCGCCTTCGGTATTTTGTCTTCTTCGTTACTGTAGTGCGGTCTCGGAGTTGGTATATTTAAGTAGGGGTTGGGGGGCACAGCCCCCCACGTCGGGGTGTGTGGGCGGCACAGCCCCCCACATTAGAAATAGTTTGTGGTGTGTGTGTGTTTCTCGGAACAGCAATTTTTTTCCCTGGGAAAAAAATCGCTGTTCTGAGTGTTCGAGATTATAAGCTTTCGCTTACATGGGGGTCAATGAATCAGTGTTCGCTTTTCTAAGCATTCGGTAATTCAATATAGACCCAACTAAGGTGGTGAGAGCTAGTAGTAGGAGTGGTAGTATGCTTTGCATGATTTCTCTAGGCAGAGCTTGGGTATTAGAAATATTGAAGAAAATGGTTTGGGTGTAGTGGAGTGGATCCTAGGGACTTAGTGTGCTCATTAGGTGGGGAGGGACTTAGTGTGCTCATTAGGTGGGGAAGTTAGTTAGGGGTGTGGTTGGGGTGGAATGAATAACACAGATTAACTGGATATATTAAGCATAGATGTTTAGTCTGGCAAACCTTACACAAAGAAAAGCCTCAGCACCAAAGTACTAATGATGTAAACATATTAGGGAACAAACATAACAAATGTGAAGTTCACTATCAATGTTAAATTCACAAAAGCAAAAATAATGCAAACCATTAATCATTCCCCTTGAAATTATAAACAATATTGAGGTCAAGGTCCAAAATTGTCCTTATCTAGATGAGAATGAACAACAATGTGGGAAAATACAAAGCTGACCAAATGGCATCTGTACAGAGACAGCCAGATGTTATAATGAACATCAAAAAGAGCAGTATCAGCTGTTAAATTCATAGATTATCCCCTTTAGTGATCACAAAAATCACACAACGCCTGAAACAACCTCCGTGGTTGTTCGTTAAGGAGATCAATTTGCAGCGGTCAATCGGAAGTTAGGGCAAACGAAGCAGATCCATATATATATATATATATATATATATATATATATATATATACACATACACATATATTTATTGCAACCAAAAACCTGTAGTAAGTGGTTGAGCACTTTCGGCAGGTTTGAATCTATACTTGACTTCATGAGAGCCAAGTTGTAGCAGAAGCAAACACAGGAAATAGAAAATGCACACATGAAATTGAAAAGGTGTGATTCCGCCCCCTCATTAATCAAATACTTAATTTAAAGCAATAATCAACCAAACAGTAAATAAACAATGCAGTCCTAAAACCATGAATAAAAACTGATGCACTTAAGGATTATACAACACTAAAATAATCAATCATATGCTCTAGTCCTATTTTAAGGCAGTCGAAAATGTGAGCACCAAAGTCAATTATGAAGTTATGTCCAAATGTCTTGTTTTAGAATCCCACCCATTTACAAAAATTTGGAAAATGTGTTTGTTATCCATCTTTGGGTTTTATTGCTATGTTATATGGGTTGAAGACAGTGGCATTGACAAAAAGGCAGGAGTTTGAGCTGGATGCGGCAGAATTAAAGATGTTAAGATTTGCACTGGGTGTGACGAGGGTGGACAGGATTAAGAATAAGTATATTAGAGGGTCAGCCCAGGTTGGAAGGTTTGGAGACAAAGCCAGAGAGGCACGATTACGTTGGTTTGGACATGTGCTGAGGAGGGATGCTGAGTTTTGTTTGTGTCTTTCGGCTTTTCCCGGTTAGGGGTCGCCACAGCGGAACTCCGGTCCGCCAATGATTGGCAGTTGATTTTTACATATTGGCTTGCCAGGCCTGACGCACAACCTTCAATGAAGGTATGCCCATTCATGCATGTCTCCACGCAGAAGACACTCTAGCTGAGAATTGAACAGGACAGCGTCTTACTGTGAGGCGACAACGCTACCGCAGCACCACCACCGCGGTGAGGAGGGATGTTGAGTATATTGGGAAAAAGATGCTAAGGATGACGCTACCAGGTAACAGGAAAAGAGGAAGGCCTAAGATAAGGTTTATGCATGTGATGAGAGAGGACATGCAGGTGGTTGGTGTGACAGAGCAAGATGCAGAGGACAGGAAGAAATGGAAACAGGTGATCTGCTGTGGCGACCCCTAATGATGATATATATATATATATATATATATATATATATATATATATATATAGCTATGGACACACACACACATGTATACACACACACACACACACACACACACACACACACACACACACACACACACACACACACACACACTCACATTTATATACATACGTATATACTATACATATACAGATACATAAACATGCACAAATATATATGCATACACAGACACGCGCGCACACACACACACACACACACACACACACACACACACACGTGCACACATACATGCACACACACACGCGCACACACATACGCACGCATACATACACACACACACACACACACACACACACACACAGACACACACACACACACACACACACACATACACATAGGTGCTAGTACTAAGCTCACTGCTCTTGTGGGTCATTTTAAGCCAAGCCACTTATCCTTCTCCTACTATACCCACCATCTCTCCTCAGCACATGTCCTAGCCAATGCAATCTCATATCTCTGGCTTTGTCTCCAAACCATCCAACCTGAGCTGACCCTCTAATATATTCAGTTGTAATCCTGCCCATCCTTGTCACACACAAATGAAATCTTAACATCTTTAACTCTGCCACCTCCAGCTCTGACTCCTGTCTTTTCATCAGTGCCACTGTCTCCAACCCATATAACATAGCTGGTCTCACTACCATTTTGTAGTCCCTCCCTTTTCCTCTTACTGGTACCTGTATGTCACAAATCTCCACTCCCTCCACCCTGCCTGCACACTCCTCTTCACCTCTCTTCCGCCCTCACCATTACTTCGAACTGTTGATCTTAAGTATTTAAACTCATCCACCTTTGCCAGTTGTATTCCCTGCATCCTCACCATTCTTCTGTCCTCCCCCTCATTTACATACACATATTCCATCTTAGTCCTGCTGATCTTCATTCTTCTCCTCTCTAGAGCATGTCTCCACCTCTCCAGGGTCTAATCAACCTCTCCCTTACTATCACTACAAATCGCAATGTCATCAGTAAGCATCGTAGTTCACTGGGACTCCTGTCTGATCTTGTGTGTCATCCTGTCCATCAACACTGGAAATAAGAAAGGGCTCAGAGCTGATCCTTGATGTAATCCCACCTCCACCTTCACTCCTAAAACAGACCTCACCCCTGTTCCACTGCCCTCGTACATATCCTGTATCACTCTTACATACTTCTGCACCACTTTAGAGTTTCTCCTACAATACCACAACTCCTCTCTATGCACCCTGTCATACGTTTTCTCTATGTCCACAAAGACACAACTCCTTCTGACCATCTCTATACTTCTCCATCAACATCCTCAGAGCAAACATCGCATCTGTAGTGTTCTTTCCTGGCATGAAACCATACTGCTGATCACTAATCATCACCTCCCTTCTTAACCTAGCTTCCACTACTCTTTCCCATAACTTTATGCTGTGACTGATCAATTTTATCCCTGTGTAGTTACTACAGCTCTGCACATCACCCTTATTCTTAAAAATCGGTACCAATACATTTCTCCACTCCTCAGGCATCCTCTCATTTTCCAAGATTTCATTAAACAATCTGGTTAAAAAACCCACTACCATCTGTCCTAAACACCTCCATGCTTCCATGGGTATGTCATCTGGACCAGCAGCCTTTCCATTCTTCATCCTCTGTGTAGCTGTCCTTAATTCCCCCTTGCTAATCCATTGCACTTCCTGATTCACTATCCACACATCATCCTCCTTTCTGTTTCTTTCATTCTCTTCATTCATCAGCCCCTCAAAGTACTCTGCATCTCCTCAACACTCTCCTCACTTGTGAGCACATTTCCTTAATTACCCTTTATCACACTAATCTGCTGCACATCTTTCCCAGCTCGGTCCCTCCGTCTAGCCAATAGGTACAGGTCCTTTTCTCCATTTTTAGTGTCCAGCCTTTCATACAACTCACCATACACCTTGTCTTTAGCCTTCCCCACCTCTCTCTTCACCATACGCCTCATCTCCTTGTACTCCTGTCTTTCTTCATCTCTTTGACAATCCCATGTCTTCTTCGCCGACCTCTTCCTCTGTATACTCTCTTGTACTTCCTCATTCCACCAACAGGTCTCCTTGTCCTCCTTCCTCTGTCCAGATGTCACACCAAGCACCTTTCTAGCTGTCTCACTTTCCACCTCTGCTGTGGCTGCCCAGCTATCTGGTAACTCTTCACTGCCACCCAGTGACTGTCTTAACTCTTCCCTGAACTCCACTGTACAGTTAAGTTATCCTTTTTCACCTTTCATGTACATATATATATATATATATATATATATATATATAGACACACACACACACACACATATATATATATATATATATATATATATATATATATATATATATATATATATATATATATAGATATATATACATATATATTACACATACAACACACTGATTCACATGGACTGTTTTTAGGTTCAGTCTGGGAGGTTATACAAAGTCAAGATAATTAAGAAAAATATATTGTGAAGTACTACACGCACAGAAGACTGATGCTTGGACCGTTTGATTATACAGAATAGTTTACATCCTTTGGTTTTATAGTACAATTTTAGTAGTAATTGATGTATATAAAATATGTACAGATTATTTAAGGAATGGGAGGATAAAGGGGAAGGGAGGAATGAGACTGGATTGGGAAGAGACAGGTGAAGCCAGAAGAAGAGAGAGAATAATGAAGAAGGGGAGGAAGGGGAAGGGGAGGAGGAAGATCTGTAGTTAAAATGCTTTTGTAAGATTAATGACAGACTGGGAGGGTTTGTGCACAGTGTGGAAATTGTGATTTAGTTATTGTCATTATATGATACCTTGGTTTTATAATGCACTGACATGAGGCTTTTTGCTTTGCTTGAAGAAATGGTCTTATTTTTCATTGCTATATAATAAATTGCATTATTTTTAGGATCACTGGAATTGCAAGGCAAGTAAGTCATGGGGATATACGTGTCTTGCTAATACTCAACCACATGATGTACCTCCTACATTTAGTACTGCAATATAGGTTTTGCATGGATTGAATTTACTGATGCCCATCAATTCATCAGGTTTCATCTTGAAGGATAGGAGGGTGTCATTCTGCTTAACATACAAGTGAAGGCTGTTCCAGAGGCAGGGTAAATAGATAATTTATGTACCCCTCCAGTGTGTTTTATTTATAAATTGGTGGAGATTTAATTCTTTACTGCTAGTACTTGTGGAACTATTTGTCTTGCAGAAATGCAAGACATCAAGAAAGGTGGGGTCCTCCTCATAAAAGAATACAAACCATAATTCATCACACAGCAGTCTATAAAAGACAGGTGGTTACAAGGACTGGTACCATTGGCTGCTTTAGTTTTCTATATTGATGGATTTTGCAAACAGTTATTAATGCCAAATTGCTCAGACTAGACCTACATCTGCCAACGTGAGTGTAACTTCATCAAAGAGAGAGAGAAAGAGAGAGAAAGTGACAGAGAGAGGGGAAGGCAATTCTGTGTTATGATGGAAATATTTTTTGAGTGCACCTGTGTGTGTGTGTGTGTGTGTGGTTAAGTGTACCACAATAACCAATGTATAAGGAAATGATGAATAAAATGCCACAAATTACACGATAAACTTCTCCGCACTTACCAGGTACTTTTAAAGATGCTTCTTCTCTCTGAAACAAAATTACAAGAAAATAAGATTTAGCAAAAATGCTACTATTTTAATAAGATATGACTCGTACAGTACTGAAACATTTTGTGAAATTTAAAGTTATGTAATCATTTTAATGTCCTATTTTACAAATGCCACTTTCAGTTGTCTTGATTGCCCCTACATATCAATGCAGTTGTTGTGTGGTTAAAAACAGTTGCATTAATCTCTGCTCAAAAACAAAGGCTTAGAAAGTATTAAACCAAACATTCTTAGACCTCTAAAAATATGTATAACCTTACTGCACATATAAAGCTTACTGCACACATTTGTTGAATATATATAGAACATTGTGTACTACTGCATCAAAATGACATATCAGAAAATGGTACCATCAGAATGTATGACGTCTGCTGCCTTTATTTTTTCTTCATTCGCGTCCACTTTTACCACTGAAAATATGCCCAGTTGCAAAGCTTCATAACACAGAATAGAACTCTAACACATTAGTTATTCAAAAGCTTTAATAAGTAATATAGATTCTGACAACAGCAAAAGTAACTAAACACAACACACATAGCTAACAGCTTAGAAAATTCTGGTAATGGAAAAAAGGTTCACAAGCACCTTGAGCTGGATATTAACTGTGTGTTTTAAAGCTGAAAACAGTGTGCACCAGGTAGATATGAACATTTTAAATCCTTTACTACTACTACAAATTTTCCAGATAACTGTCTCCAAAATTACTTACTGCTTCTGGTTAATTTTGCTCCTTGTATATAAATACCTTTACCCCCAAAATGATTTGATATGCTTTTTAGCCCTGTGCCTGACAATCATCAGCCCTACCTTAACTCTGGAGGAGTCATCATCCTGGCAAATGTAGAAATTGCTTGTACCCTCTCCAACATCCCAGCAATGAGTGCATTTTTGTTTTAAGTCCTAGCTTCTCTGCTTGGGCAGGGGACATGCAACAACTAACATCACTGTAGGGTCCACTATGCTTCTTCATGAACATACATGTTCCCATGTACCTAATGGGAAAAGCAATCACATTCACAACCTGGTGAAACACACTAACACACTCGCACACACGCACACACACGCACACTCACGCACACACACGCACACACACGCTCACGCGCACACATGCACACTCACGCACACACACACACACACACACACACACACACACATGCACGCACACTCATGCACACACGCACACACATGCACACACGCACACACGCACACACATGCACACACGCACACACATGCACACTCACGCACACACTCACACACACACACACACACACATATACACACAAAAGACTTCCCCCAAATGTTGCTGCCCACACTGTAATGCACAGCCCTATTCTGCCCCTTCCCTCCCCTTCCTTCCAGGGACAGGTGTGCTCATCCTCCCCATGCCAGCT
Source organism: Protopterus annectens (assembly GCF_019279795.1). NCBI lineage: Eukaryota > Metazoa > Chordata > Ceratodontiformes > Protopteridae > Protopterus > Protopterus annectens. Next base: position 106,414,781 of record NC_056750.1, on the reverse strand, counting down.
CCAGCAGGTAACCATGCTGCTAATCACAAGTTGTCTGGATCGTCAGATCTGACCACCAAAATGGTTGTACATTTGTTATGACATTTTCACGGAGCATTATTGGCATGACTACCTGTAACATATCCTTAGAATGGGTTACTACTCTCAGAGTCAAAGTAGCAGATGCAGTTTTAAACTTTAATAGAAAATCATTTTTATGCTATTATGTTGTATGGATAACAAGAACACACAAAAGTGTGTGCGTGTGTGTGTGTGTGTATCTCTCTCTCTCGATATATATATATATATATATATATATATATATATGTGTGTGTGTGTGTAGGTATATATATATATATATATATATATATATATATATATATATATATATATCTATATAGTCCACTTTGTAATTTCAAAATTCCAAAATCTCAAGTTTCAAAACACCGATCCCCGAAACTCAAGATTTTGGAATCTCAAAATTTCAAAGTAAAAAAAAATAAAAACAATAAAAAGACTAAAAACTGTTTTTACACGGGGGCAAGTCCCCCTGCGCCCCCCACACCCCCTGCAACTTAAATATACCATCTCAGAGATCACACTACAGTGGATAGAATGGTAAGCGTAACGGGAGCATTACCGTTCTCTTCACTGCATTGTTACCTGCTGCAGGTGGCATGGGGAGGATGAGCACCCCTACAAAAACATTGTTTTACTTCGTTTTTTTTTTTGCACCACTTTGTAGTTTCAAGATTCCAAAATCTCAATGTTTTGAGTTTGATGTATCAAAACTCAAGATTTTGGGCTTTTGAAATTACAAAGTGGACCTATATATATATATATATATATATATATATATATATATATATATATATATATATATACACACACATACATACATATTGGACATTAATGTAACAGTAAGCTCCATAATTTAGCTACTGACAAGTGATGACCTATAAACCCCAGCATTTGGTATCTACACATAAAAAGTCATGTCAGTTTCCTTAGAAATTCAGCGTAAGAAACTCTCAGGCAGTAATAACAGGATGTCCGGTTACAAAAGGTACCGAAGACCATAAATGTACCCTTAAGACTCCAGTACAGCTCAGTGATGAATCTGACTCCAGCAATTTGGCTGCTTCAAGTCATATGATTTATTTACGATGTAATAAAAATTCAGTAAAAGTACAGTTGTGTGAGTAAACGTATCACAATACTAGATGTCTGAACAGACACTTCCTATCAGGGGACTAGTTTACCAAAGGTTTTGGGTGCCTTGGTTGTTCAGTACCTAACCAAATGAACTGAAACACAATAGTGTGCTGGCAAAAATAGGACATACAGATGCCAACATTTCAGAACTTTCTTTCCTCGAAAAAGGAAGGCTACAGCCAAAAGATATGCCACTTTTTGGAATATCAAATAATGTCACCTTACTGTCATGCCAGAAACAAAGGAACACATGTAACTGGAACCTCTCCATGGCTAGGGATAAACAGCAAAAAAGAAAGAAGGGAGGTGGTGGGAGGGAGTTAGTACTGCAGCAGTGATCTGTTCAAGCATCTATAGTTATGGTAAATTTAGCTAGCTGTACTATGTTCATCATAAAGCATGCATAAAGCTATGTGGGATGACTGCCACAGCTTAGACAGAAAGGGTGGAGGAAGCAGTGCCAAAGTTCAGACACCCCAGAAGAACAGACCAAGCAAATCTTGTCCTGGCTCCAGAAAAGGAGTCAGTTGTGTAGTGCTTACTGAAAAGTGTGTACTGGGGACAAAGATGCTGCCTCTGTAATGACTGTAAAATCCAAAACCCCAGAGGCAGCCATTGCTCTAATGGAGTGTGTGTGCTCTGAGGTTCTGAAGATTTTATTCCATGGTAAGAATAGTAGAAAGTACAGTTGTATACACTTACCATAAATGTAGATGTTTGAGTGTATTCACTGTTGCAGTCATTACATTTGGGTAATCTGCTTGCAGGTTGCCCTCAGTCGGCCTGATTAACAAAGTCTTGGGTCCTGCATCAGTTGCTGTCCCTTCTTCCATGACGTCAGGTCATCAGGGGGTATAAAACATGCAGCCGACTCCATTACATCAGTTTTTCTTGCTCCAGATGTCAGGTGCCCCCCTAATGGGGAGCAAATAAACATAAAAACACAAAGGTATACCTCCAACAAAAAGCAAATATACCAAAAAGGCTTTTAAGCATAGCAAAGGAAGGTAGAGGTATAGCCAGAAGAAGTTAGGGTGCTGGAGTGAGAGGGTAACCAGGACTGCAACAGTGAATACACCCGAACATCTACATTTATGGTAAGTGTACACAACTGTACTATGTTCTTCGTGTTTCACTGTTGCAGTCATTACATTTGGGTAGATTCCCAAAGCTATGGTTGGGAGGAGGAGTTTATATAGCATTAGGGCCAGGTATTAGGCCCTGCAAGACAGCAGTGGCAAAGCCAGCTCTGGATTTAGAGAAAATTGGCAGATGATAATGCTTGGTGAAAGTATGTACAGAACTCCAGGTAGCAGCTTCTAGGATGTCCCTGGTAGGAACACCTCTGAGAAAAGCTGCAAAAGTAGATGCAGCCCTGGTGGAGTGAGATCTGATCCCCTGGGGGATACGTTTTCCATGGTGCTTATAGCACAAATGAATGCAATGGCTTATCCATTTAGAAATGGTTTGTTTTGAAATAGCCTTCCCCTCTGCCCCTGCAGCAAAAGTTACCAGCGGCTGTTCAGATTTTCTTCGAGGTTTAGTCCTGTCCAAGTAGAATCTAAGTTGTCTGTGCACATCCAAGGAATGCAGTATCCATTCCCCGTTGTTCTGTGGATTGGGAAAGAAGGCTGGCAAATGAATGGACTGATTAAGAGCCACACTGGATACCACCTTGGGCATGAAGGATGGATTGGTCCTGAGTGACACCCTGTCCACATGAAAGATGATGAAAGGCTCCAGCGCCATAAGGGCCTGTAATTCAGATGTCCTTCTAGCTGAAGTGATTGCTAAAAGGAAAGCTGTTTTCCAAGAAAGAAATTTTAAGTCTGCAGTAGCAGCTGGCTCGAAAGGAGGTAGAGCGAGTTTCTCCAATACAAAGTTAAAGTCCCAGGCAGGGGTTGGAGCTCTCCTGGGTGGTCTCAAACCTTTGGCTCCTCTGAGGTACTGCTTGAGCAGAGGATGAGAGAAGAGGGGAGGTATTGTGTTATAATGAGCTGAAATGGCTGAGGTGTGGATTTTAATGTAGGAAAAAGACAGGCCCTTGTGAAGCATCTCAGTTAAGTATTGCGAAATCTGAGGTAAATTGGGCGTTGCTGTGCTCATTTCTTGAGATTGGTTCCAGGCACAGAATCTTTTCCATTTTTCAGCATAAGATTTTCTAGTACTAGGCCTCCTTGCCTCTAAGATGACATCCATCACAGGTTTGCTGAGGGGATGATAAGGGTGAGTTTAAGTAATTAGCCAGGCTGCAAGGTTCAATGTTGGAAGCTGAGGGTGCAGAATCTGGTTCTCCTGCTGAGACAGCAGGGAAGGGGTCCGAGGCAGGTGCCATGGAGATAACTGCGACACACTGCACAGGAGGGGGTACCAGTGTTGGTGCGGCCAGTCCGAAGCAATCAAAATCATACTTGGTTTGTCCTGTTTGACTTTTAATAGAACTTTGGAGAGCAGAGGCAGCGGGGGAAGGCGTAGACTGATATGTTTTTCCAGCTGAAGGACAGAGCATCCACCTTCCAGGCTTGTTTGTGGGGCGTCCTTGTGCAAAACATGTCCAATTGGTAGTTCTGAGGGGAGGCGAACAGGTCTATGTCTGGGCTCCCCATTCGCTTGTCAACATGTTGAAAATCCTTGGTTCCAGTTTCCACTCGTGTGGGTCCATGAGGTTTCTGCTTAGTCTGTCTGCTAGTGTATTTAATTTTCCTGGCATGAATTGAGCTTGTAGGTGCACTTGGTAACTCAAGGCTGTGTTCCACAATGCCATGGCTAGTCTGCAGAGGGGGTAGGAATGTGTACCCCCTGCTTGTTTATGTACCACATAACCGTGGTGTTGTCCATCTTTAGTTGTCCTGAAAGAATGTAGTCCTTGAAGGCTGTCAGAGCATTCTGTACAGCTAACATTTCTTTTTGATTGATATGCAGGTGCATTTGACATGGGTTCCATTTGCCCCTGAATGCACTTCCCTGCCAAGTGAGCCCCCCATGCATAGTCTGATGCATCTGTTGTTAGGGTTTGGGCGGCAGGGGGTAGTGTGAATGGTAGTCCCTTGTTTTGGTGGCAGGCCTCTGCCCACCAGAGGAACTCTAGGGGTAGGCAAGGTATGATACGAATCATTGTTTCTAGGCTGTAAGAATGTTGACTCCATAGGCTTTTTAGATACCGCTGTAGTTTCCTCATATGCAGTCTTGCATATGGAATTAGAAGAATGCAGAAGGCCATGAACCCCAAGGCTTGCAGTATTTGTCTTGCAGATAGCAGGGTTTCTGTGGCCACTTGTCTGAAGTAGGTTATCAAATGAATTTGCTTTTCTGGCTTGAGGTAAGCCATCTGAAAAGTTGTATTCAAGCTTGCTCCCAGGAATGTAATTTGTTGACAGGGTACCAGTTGTGATTTCTTTTCGTTTATGGTGTACCCCAGACAAGTTTAGAACACTTTTTACAAATGCCAGATGATTCAAAAGTATGCCCTGGCTTTCTGCCTGAATTAGAAAATCTTCCAGGTATGGGTATATTTGAATACTTCTTTGCCTGCAAAATGCAATAACTGGAGCCAGGCACTTTCTGAATACCCTGGGCGCAGTAGACAAGCCAAAGGGCAGTGCAGAGAACTGATAATGCATGTAGCCTGCTTTGAAGTGTAGGTATCTTCTACAAGATTCCCTGATTGGGATGTGCAGGTATGCTTCTTGTAAATCTAGTGTTGCCAACCAGGCGTCTTTGCCTAGCATAGGAAGTAATTGAAGAGTCAGCATCTTGAATTTTGGAATCTCCAGAAAGGTGTTTAGAGCAGACAGGTCCAGGACTGGATTTGTCTTTTCTGGGTACCAGCAAAAGTCTGGAGTAGAAACCTTGTCCCTTTTCTTCTTCTGGTACCAGTTGAATAGCCCCCATGCTTAAGAGAGAAAGTACTTGTATTTGAGCCTCTGCCCATTGATTTGGGAGCCGGTCTGGCCGCCCATTTGGCGTTGGCAATGTGTGGAAATGAAATCTGTATCCCTGGGACACTATATTTAAAACTCATTTGTCCTGGGTTATGAGTTCCCAGTTCTTTGCATGAAAAGCAATCTTTCCACCCAAAGGGGTGGTCAGAAGATAAGTGCTTGGAAATTTTAAAAGGAAGTCATTGAGACTGTTTACCATAGAGGGGTGTTTTGTTATTCCCAGATTTGGAAGTAGAGGCCCCCCACTGCTTAGTTCTGAGAGTCCCCTGGGACTGAAACCTAGGGTTTTTGCTGTGTCTGAGTTTGGCTTAAGAAGACCTGGAAGGGGCTACAAAGGACCAATTCTTAGTAGGTCAGTGCCTACTAAATCTAGGAGGCTATACTTGTAAAAAATCTTTAACAGTTTACATAGATTTAGCTTTATCTTCCATCATTTTAAGAACTTCTTCAGCCTTGTTGCCAAACAGGCATTCCTGATTTAAAGGAGCATCCAAAAATTTGGCTTTAACATGATCAGGCAAAGATTGCTCCTTAAGCCAAGCATGCCTTCTAAGCACAGACCCAGTAACAGCAGCCCTGCAAGAGGCCTCTAAAGAATCAAAACCACATTGCAAAGTATGTTTTCCAACTTGTTCAGCAGAATGCATTAAACACTGTAAATCTTTATTTTCCACAGAGTCAGGAATCAACATCATTTTCTGTTTAAGCAGTCCAATGACATGTTGCTGATATTTTAACATATGAAATTGGCAGCTTAAAGTTCTGATTGCCAAGGCTGCTGAAGTATAAACCTTTTTACCCCATCTATCCAGCGCCCTGGAGTCTCTGTCAGAAGGGGTAGGATTTTTAGCAGCAGAAGCCTTAATGCCCTTGGGCCCCTGAGAAATAGTCTCTGGATCTACAATAGGATTTTTGAAAAAGAACTTGTGGAACTCAGGAACCCTGTAGTATCTGTCAGGTTTACTAGGAGCAGGAGGCAGGGAATCAGGGGCCAAACTGGATTCCGAGAAAACATCAACAATGTCTAGTACAAAAGGAATAGCCAAAGGCCTATGCTGAGGTAGAACAAGGAAATCCCTAAGTCTCTTTTCTGAATCAGAAAATTCCTGGCTTTCCCAATGAAAATGCTCCCTTACAGTATGTAAGTTTTCCCCAAAAGAAAAATCCTCAGGAGGGGAAGCAGAGGGAATAGAATCCTCTGCATCAGAATCCTCATAAGTAGGTAAGGACAAATCCAGGTCATCAGAAGAGTCAGGAGAAACAGAATCCTGATCAGAAGATTCATAATCAAGCTCAGCCCTAGGCCTCTTGGGGGTGGGGGGGGGCTTGGCTACCCCTGATTAGAGTTATTAGATCTTCAGCCATTTTTATCATTTGTTTTTTAGGCATAGGGGCCTGAGCATGTGGCCTGGGCGTCGGTCTTTTAGACATGGACCGAGATTTAGACCTTAGTAAAGAAGGAGGCATCGATTTAATATGCAAGTCCGTAGGCCTGAATACACCCTCATAAGCTGGTAACTGCACAGCAGCTCCAGACCCATCCAAGGTAGAGACATCCGCGGATTCCATAGTTGAAGTATCTCGCGGCATACCGGACTCCGAATGGGTCTCAGTAGAGGCCTGCGAATCAGAAGTAGCAGGTATCAGGGGCTGCGAAAGTGCCTCACTGAGTACCGGCGAACTGGCGACTGGCTTAGGAGAAACATCGTCGGCAGTTTTGGACCTCGGCAGCCTGTCTCTAGAATCCTGGTAGTCGGATGGCTAACCGACGACATTTCTGGATAATTAAACCAAGGAACGAAATATTTAGAGGCAAAAATATACCGACAACGGATAGTGCATTGATTAAATAAAGCACAAAACCGACAGCAAGGTACGTCGTGGTCAGGGCCTAAGCAAGGAATACAGTACGAATGAAAATCTTTATGAGGTATTTGCTTTCCACAAATAATGCAATTATTAACTTTTACTGACAGCGGTAAGGAGCAAGAAAAAGTTTCTCCAACGGGGTACTTAGCTTTTAGTTGAAGACTTCAGTTCTGAAACTCGAAAACGAAAATTTCAGGAGTCGGCCGACTGGCACTTGCGAACTGCTTCTGCTTCGGGCACCGCACAGCAAGAAAGACTGATGTAATGGCATCGGCTGCATGTTTTATACGCCTGACGACCTGACGTCATGGAAGAAAGGACAGCAACCGACGCAGGACCCAAGACTTTGTTAATCAGGCTGACTGAGGGCAACCTGCAAGCAGATTACCCAAATGTAATGACAGCAACAGTGAAACACGAAGAATATCACCTGATGTTCATAAGGATCATTTGCATATATCCCATGTGCCTCTGATACAAGAGGTTTGGGAGGTCACTCAGTGGAAGTTCTAGCTTCGCTGAAGTTTTCATTTTGTTTTTATTGATTGGTTTTTCTGTGACCTTCTCACTCATTGTTTTAGTTTGTTGTTTGGGATATTTTTGCAGTGACCCTAATGATAATGGACATCAGCTGGGTATAACAGCCCTGTGTTTCTAATGCTTATTCAAACACTCTGCTTGTGCTGTGCTGATGAGGTCATAAGAAGGCCAAAATATGCATATCTACAGCTAGTGGGGTTTTGCTTTATTGGCCTGAAATTATCCATTATAATGACACAACAAGTCATGTGCATTCAGAATTGCCAATTAGCTGAAAACACCTGATGTTCATAAGGATCATTTGCATATATCCCATGTGCCTCTGTTACAAGAGGTTTGGGAGGTCAGTCAGTGGAAGTTCTAGCTTTGCTGGAGTTTTCATTTTGTTTTTACTGATTGTTTTTTCAGTGATCTTTTCACTCATTATTTTAGTTCTATTCTGAGGATTAGGAAAGAAGATAGGCAGGTGGACAGACTGGTTAAAAGTCAGGCTAGAAACCACCTTAGGCATAAAAGAAGGATCAGTCCGAAGAGAAACCCGATCCATATGGAAAGTGATAAAAGGCTCTACTGCCATTAAGGCCTGCAGCTCAGACACTGTTTAGCTGAAGTAATAGCCAAAAGAAATGCAGTTTTCCAGGAGAGAAACTTCAAATCTGCTGAGGCAGCAGGCTCAAAGGGAGGCAGAGTAAGTTTCTTAAGCACATAATTAAGATCCCAAGCAGGAGTAGGTGCCTTTCTGGGAGGCTTTAAATTGCTAACTCCCCTGAGGAACTGTTTCATCAGGGGATGAGAGAAAATGGGTTGTTCAAAGGAACAGTGAGTAGAAATAGCTGAAGCATGAATCTTGATAGAAGAGAAGGAAAGTCCGCCATTAAGTAAACCTGCCAGATAATCAAGAATTAGAGGAAGAGTAGGTCGAGATGGGTCCTCTAGTCTAGTCTGCATCCAAATGGAGAATCTTTTCCACTTATCTGCATAAGATTTCTTAGTACTAGGCCTCCTGGCCTCACGAAGGACCTCAACAACCTGTTGAGAAAGGTTTAAATTATGAGCCAGGCAGTCAAATGCAGAGTCTGAAGGTGAGGATGCAGAATCTTTCCTCCGTCCTGAACCAAGAGATTTGGTATCAGGGGAAGATGTCAAGACTGAGACTGGGAGAGACTGCGAAGAAATGGATACCAATGCTGCCTGGGCCAGTCTGGAGCTATGATGATGGCCCTTGGTTTTTCGTCCCTTATCTTTAACAGCACTATGGGAAGAAGAGGCAGAGGAGGGAATGCATAGATTGATAGCTGTGTCCAGGGGATGGACAGAGGATCCACTTTCCAAGCTTTGTCTTGATGATCCCTAGTGCAAAAGGTTGGAAGAAGGTGGTTGGTTGGAGAAGAAAAGAGATCCACCTGGGGAGTGCCCCAACGCTGAATGATGCGATGGAAGATGGTCTTGTTTAGTTGCCACTTGTGAGGATCCAGGACCTGCCTGCTCAACTGGTCTGCCAAGGTGCTGAGCCTTCCTGGAAGAAATTGGGCTATCAGATGAATGCCCAAAGAAGCTGCCATGGACCACAGTCTCATACTTTGTCTGCACAGGGGGTAAGAGTGAGTTCCTCCCTGCTTGTTAATGTACCACATGATTGTAGTGTTGTCTGTCCTGACTAGAAGAGTACCAGGAGAGAGAAGATGCTTGAAAGCCATCAAGGCCTGCTGAACTGCCATAATTTCCTTCAGATTTATGTGCAATTGAGCTTGTTGATAGCTCCAAGCTCCCTGAATGCATGTGCCCTCTAGATGTGCTCCCCAAGGGTAGTCCGAGGCATCCTTGGTGAGAGTCTGACTGGCAGGAGGTGGACAGAAAGGTAGGCCTTTGTTCTGTGCACAGGCCTTTGCCCATCAAAGGAACTCCGTCTGCAGGCAGGGAATCAGAGGAAGAATAAAGTCTAAATCCCGAGTGTGTTGACACCAAAGGTTTTTGAGGTACCACTGTATTTTCCTCATATGCAGTTTGGCATATGGAATCATCAGAATACATGAAGCCATGAACCCCAGGGTTTGCAGGAATTGCCTTGCAGAGAGCTGGGTCATGCTTGCCAAGTTGTTGAAGTAATTCAAAAGATCCATTTGCTTCTCTTGAGGGAGGGATACCATCTGGGTGGCTGTGTTCAGACTCGCTCCCAGGAATACAATCTCCCTGGTGGGTACCAATTTTGACTTCTTTTCATTGATTTTGTAGCCCAAAGAGGTGAGAAGGTTCTTTACAAAGTCCAAATCCTTTAGAAGTTGCTTTGGAGAGTTTGCATGAATAAGGCAATCGTCCAAGTAAGGGTAAATTTGAATATTTCTTTGCCTGCAAAAGGCAATGACTGGAGCCAGACATTTTGTAAAATCTCTGGGAGCAGTAGATAAGCCAAAGGGCAGTGCAGAAAAATGGAAGTGCCTGTTCCCCGCCCTGAAACGAAGGAACTGGCTGCAGCTTTCCCTTATAGGAATGTGCAAGTAAGCTTCTTTTAGATCCAAAGCCACCAGCTAGGAATCCTTGGCCAGCATTGGTAGCAACTGCTGAAGAGTGAGCATTTTGAATTTGGGAATCACCAGATAGGTGTTTAGAATGGACAAATCCAGAATTGGGCACCGGGTGCCCCCTTTTTTGGGGACCAGGAAAAATCTTGAGTAAAAACCCTGGTATATATGTAGTGCAGGAACTGGCTCCATTGCTCCCAGGTTTAGCAAGGAAGAAAGTTGTTTTTCTGCTTCTGCCCTTTGAAGTGGGGGAAATATTTGGGTATCCTTGGAGGACCAGGAAGGTGTGAAAGGAGAATTTGTAGCCTTGGGATAATATTTTTAGCACCCATTTGTCGTCCGTGATAGTGTGACAGACGTCTTGAAAAATGGCTAACCTTCCCCCCAAAGGAAACCCTGGGCCTGCAGAGGCAAGCAGGGGAAGGACAGAGTCACTGAGAATGTTTGCTTTGGGAAGTCAGCTTAGAACTCCCTGATTTTGAAGATGAAGCCTGCCAGTGTTTAGCCTTTTGAGGGGTGGAAGTCCGTCTCCTGGAAGACCTGTAGCCCCTAGATCTAGTGCAACCCTGTTTACTAGGGTCAGGAAAAGTCCAACTCTTCGAAGGGTAATGCCTGCTAAAACAAGGAGGCTGAACGTGCAGAAAATCCTTAACAGTTTGCATAGATTTAACCTTATCCTCCAACTTCAACACCTCTTCTGCTTTGGTTCCAAAAAGATTGTCCTTATGCAAGGGCACATCCAGTAATTTAGATTTTACAGGTTCAGAAAGGGGCTGTTCCCTGAGCCAAGCATGTCTTCTGATAACAGAACCAGTGGCCGCTGCTCTGCAAGAAGCCTTCAAAGTGTCAAAACCACAATGTAGAGAATGTTTATTAACCAGAGTGGCAGAATTCAATAAGTCTTGCATGTCCTTATTCTCTATCAGGGAAGGAACACCAGCAATTTTAGTCTTAATGGCCTTCAAAGTATGCTGCTGAAACTTAAGCATATGAAAGAGACAATTAACAAACCTAATAGCCAGGGTGGAAGATGTATAAACCTTTTTACCCCACCTATCTAAGGCCCTAAATTCCCTGTCAGAAGGAACAGGATTTTCAGCAACAGTGGCCTTAACACCCTTAGGGCCCTGAGAAATAATCTCTGGATCAGCAGTAGGATTTTTGAAAAGGAACTGATGAGAATCAGAAACTCTATAATACCTGTCTGGCTTTCTGGGAGCAGGAGGAACAGAATTAAGTGTCAAAGAATTCTCCATGAAAACATCAACAACTTCCAAAAACCAGAGGAATAGCCAAAGGCTTATGCTGAGGCAAATCTAAGAACTCCCTAATCCGCTTCTTAGACTGAGGGTAGTCATGACTTTCCCATCTAAAATGCTCCCTGAGGGTATTCAGAGTATCCCCAAATGATAAATCTTCTGGGGGAGAGGCAGAAGGGATAGAGTCTTCAGCATCAGAATCCTCAAACCAGAAAAATGCTGAGAGTGTCCTTGATCAGCAGAGGTGCTGGAAACCTCTGAGTCTGAGGCAGACAAAACATCCGGAGACAATTCCCTAGCCCTCTTAGGAGGTAACTGAGAGCCCCTGATAAGAGTCAAGAGATCACTAGTCATCTTAACCATCTAAGCCTGAGGCAATTGAGGGGAGGCCGGTGCCCATTTAGGAGTAGATTTTCAGCTGGGAGGCCTGCTAGAAAGCCGGAGGGACTCGGGAGGCCTAGCCATCGCAGAAGTGTGAGCCGAGGTCGCCAGTGTGGATCTGGTCTCTGTGTGGAAAAAAGAGGCCTCCGAAGCCGGTGCCTTCTTAGTGGCCCCAGATCCATCAGAGGCGGCGACTGGCAGAAGGTCCGAAGGAGGGTTCAGCAAAGGCCTCTGAAGATGCGTGCTGCTGAACATCTGCAGACTGCAGGGGCAAAGAAAGTGCCTCACTGTCTACCGCTGAACTAACAACCAACTTACCAGAGATGTCGTCGGTTAATTTAACCCTAGACCTGTTGCAGTCCTTATCCTTGTGCTTCTTAGGAACATCCGAAGTCAGGAGACCAGAAGACGCCATACCGACAAACTCAGACCAAACTCCGAAGTGCTTATATAAAATCCTAGCTCTACAGCGTATGGTACGCGGGTTGAAAGAAGCACAGAGATCACAATTTGGGACATTGTGCTCAAGGCCCAAACAAGTAATACAGTAAGAATGAAAATCACGATGCGGAATCTGTTTTCCACAGGCAAGACAGTTATTAATTTTCTCTGACATTCGTTAAAGCAAGAAAAAAGGGTCCCCAACTGGTTACTTATCTGAGGATGTCTTCAACTTTAGAAGTCGGAATACAAAAAGAAGGTAATCGGCCGACCGGCACTCGTGCGGATTGCTTCTGCTTTGGGCTCCGCGGCAAGAAAGACTGAGCTACCTCCCTTTGTACCCGACGTCCTGGCATCAAGCTTAATCTGGAGGCAGCCGACGTCATATACCAAGGACTTTGGTATTCTGGCCGACTGCAGGCTATGGGAGCCGGATAACCCATTTGTAAGGACTGCAACAGTGAAACACGATGAACATCCCCTTGCTGCATGAGCCAGGATCTATATTAGTTGATCGAATGTTTAGTTAATCGAATAACTAAATGTCAATCACTAATAAACACACAAAATCGCGAACAACAGTTTCCACTCAGGGAAAAAAGTCATTTGGCCATTGCGCAGAGTTTGCCCTTTCTTCAATGTGAAGCGACCTCAGGGTTGGTATATTTAGTTAGGGGGGTTGTGGGGGGTGATGCCCCCCACTTCATTTGTGTTTATTTATTTTTTTCCATTGGGCAACGGCATTGTTCCCCTGAGTGGAAATTGCCATTCGATGTTTTGTATGTGCAATTATTATTGATCAACGTTTAGTTATGCGCTTAACTAAACATTCGATCATCTGATATTAACACCATGAGCCAGGCTACTACTACTGCCATACTTCTGGTGAACACCCAGCTGTAATGAAGCCAAAGGGCATGCTCAGTACTAATAATGACTGACTCCCAGCCAAAAGTACAGGAACCTCTTGGAATGCCTCACTATCATTATGTGATGGTAGGCATCCTTGAGATTTACCAAGCACATCCAGTTGTCCCTCTGCAGGAGAGATAGAATAGACTGCACCATCCAGTTGTCCCTCCTCAGGAGAGACAGAATAAACTGGACCATCACCATCCATAATTTGGACTGTTTGACAAAACTGATTTAACTTGCTGAGATACAAAATGCATCTGAACTTTTCTTTCATACTAAAAAGAACCTCAACTAAATCCCAGATCCTCACTGGTATGGTGGACTTGGATGAGACAGTTGAGAAAAGTACAGTTTTGTACCTACCATAAATGTAGATGTCCGATAGATATGCAACTGCAGTCATAACATATGGGTTGTCCTGCCTCAGGCAGCCCTCGGTCGGCCGGATTCCAAAGTCTGGGTCCGACGTCGGCTGATGTCGCATTTCTATCCGACGTCAGGGCGGCTGGAGTACATAAGCATCAGCCGATGCCATCTTCTTCAGTGTTTCTTGCCCCAGATGCCAGGTGCCCTCCAAGGAAGGCTGTAATCAAATTGGAAGACAGAAAATAGGTTTCCAGACAACAAATAAACAATAAACAGATACACCATAACAGATATCCCCAGCTAAGGATAACAGGGAGAGGAGTGGACCCAAGGCATAGAGGGGATGGAGGGAGGGAAAACCCGACTGCAGTTGCATATCTATCGGACATCTACATTTATGGTAGGTACAAAACTGTACTATGTCCTTCAAGAATGCAACTGCAGTCATAACATATGGGTTGAATACCAAAGCTTAGCTGGGGGAGGTGGTATGCTCTAGGAAAGGGATGGTGTAGCTATCAGTCCCTGCAGGACTGCCGAAGCAAAGCCTGCTCTGGATCTGGAATATAGAGGGAGGTTGTAGTGCTTGGAAAATGTATGCATGGAGCTCCATGTAGCAGCTTCTAGAATGTCTTTTGTAGTCACCCCTCTTAAAAAGGCTGTAGAGGTGGTTGTAGCTCTGGTGGAGTGTGGTCTGACATTGGCTGGCACACTCTTTCCATGGAATGAATAATAGAATCTGATGCAATGTCCAATCCATTTTGAAATTGTCTGTTTAGAAATTGCTTTTCCTTGTACTGCAGGGGCGTAAGCTACAAAAAGCTGGTCAGACTTCCTACTGGTCTTGGTTCTGTCTAGGTAGTAGCGAAGTTGTCTGTGTATGTCCAAGGTATGCAACAATCTTTCCCCTTTGTTCTCAGGATTAGGAAAGAAGGTAGGCAGGTGAATTGCTTGATTTAAGGCAACCCTAGATACCACTTTTGGCAGAAAGGTAGGGTTGGTTCGTAAGGAGACCCTGTCTCTGTGAAAGGTTATGAACAGTGGTATTGCCATTAAGGCCTGTAATTCCGAAACCCTTCTTGCTGAGGTAATGGTCAACAGGAAAGCTGTCTTCCAGGAAAGAAATTGTAAATCCACAGAAGCTGCTGGCTCAAAGGGAGGTAAAGTAAATTTTTCTAGGACAAAATTGAGGTCCCAAGCTGGTACTGGTGCCTTTCTTGGGGGCTTTATATTCTTGATTCCTCTAAGAAATTGCCTTAACAAAGGATGTGAAAACACAGGTGGGTCAGTATTGTATCTAGCTGAGATAGCTGAAGCATGAATTTTTATGGAAGAGAATGAAAGTCCTTTATGCAGCATATCTGCCAAATATTCCAGGATGAGAGGAATGCTCAAAAATGAGGCATCATGACCCTTGTTGGCATTCCAAATGCTGAATCTCTTCCATTTGGCTGAGTAAACTTTTCTGGTGGATGGTCTGCGGGCTTCTGTTAGTATCCGCTGAACTTCCTTGGAGAGAGGTAAATCAAGGTTATTTATGAGATTTGCCAAGCTGTTAGCTGTAGCGTCTGGATGTTGGGATGAACTGCCCTAAAGTTGTGTTGAGTCAGAAGTTGGGGCCATTGTGGAAGGGCCCACGTTTTGTTGTGACATATGCTCCGTAGTAGTGGGTACCAGTGTTGTCTTGGCCAGTCTGGAGCTATTAGGATCCCCTTCGGCTTGTCTGCTTTGATCTTTAATAACACTGTGGTCATCAGTGGCAGAGGTGGAAATGCATAAATTATCAGGGTGCTCCAGTTGAATGAGAGGGCATCTATTTTCCATGCTTGTGGATGATATGTCCTTGAGCAGAACTTTTGTAAATGATGATTGAGGTGGGAGGCAAATAGGTCTACGTCCGGCCTGCCCCATGTCGAGGTGAGTCGTAGGAAGATGTCTGGATGTAGCCTCCATTCGTGGGGATCTATGAAATTCCTGCTTAGACTGTCCGCCAGAACATTGTCTTTGCCTGGAACAAACTGGGATTGTAATTGTATGTTTAGGCCCAGTGATTTTTCCCAAAGATTCATTGTCAGTCTGCAAAGGGGGTAAGAATGAGTGCCCCCCCTGCTTGTTTATGTACCACATCACTGTGGTGTTGTCTGTCCGTATTAATAGGTGGCCTTGTTGAAGCTGTTACCCAAAGGCCTCGATGGCATGCATTACTGCTAACATTTCTTTTTGATTGATGTGCAGATGTGTTTCCTTTGGAGACCATTGTCCTTGAATACATCTGCCTTCCATGTGCGCCCCCCATCCGAGGTCTGAGGCATCTGTGGTCATGGTCTGTGTTATCTGAGGTTTTTTGAATGACATACCTATGTTTGACTGGCTTGCTGAGGCCCACCATAGAAATTCCTTTTGAAGGCATGGAATGAGTGGGATATTTGCTTCTAGGTTGTTGCTGTGTTGAGACCATAAGCTTTTTAAGTACCATTGAAGCTTTCTCATGTGTAGTCTTGCTAGTGGAACCAGGAGGATGCAGGATGCCATGTAACCCAGGGCCTGTAGGAAACTCCTTGCAGTCATCTGGGTGAGCTTTGCTAAACTTTTGAAGTAATGGGTTAACTTCTTTTGCTTGTCTTCTGTCAGGTAAGCCATTTGAGAGGCTGTGTCTAGTTTGGCTCCTAAGAAGGTAATCTGCTGGGATGGCTGAAGTCTTGACTTTTGAAAGTTGACTGTGTATCCCAGAGCCTGTAGCAAGTGTATGACATAATTCAAGTTTTTTGTCAAAGTTAGTTTGTTGTCCACTTGTATGAGGCAATCGTCCAGGTACGGGTAGATTTGAATCCCCTGGAGCCTGCAATGAGCAATTACTGATGCCAGGCATTTCGTGAATACTCTGGGTGCAGTAGATAAGCCAAATGGCAATGCTGAGAATTGATAATGCTCTGGCCCTGCAAGAAATCTGAGGTATCTTCTGCAGCTGTGTCTGATAGGGACATGCAGTTATGCTTCCTTGAGGTCCAGAGTAATCAGCCAAGACCCCTTGCCCAGCATGGGAAGGAGTTGCTGTAGAGTCAGCATTTTGAACTTTGGTACTATGAGGAAAGTGTTTAAAGCGGACAAGTCCAGTATTGGTCTCCATTGACTTTCTTTTCTTGGAACAAGGAACAGTCTTGAATAAAACCCCTGGCCTTGTTCTTGTTGTGGAACTTTTTCTATTGCTTTAATCTGTGCAAGCAGAGAAATTTGCTTTATAGCCTCTGCCCTCTGATTTTGTGGAAGGTTTGGCATGCCTTGTTTTATTGGCAAAGTGTGGAAGTGGAACCTGTAACCATGGTCTATAATGTCCAAAATCCATTTGTCTGTTGTCAGTTTGTGCCAATTTTTTGAAAACAGAGATAACTTTCCGCCCAAAGGAGCCTCTATTTGCTCCTTGGCTAGCGGAACTAGAGGAAAGTCATTGAGATTGTCCCTGCGGGGCAGGAGAAACCCCTGTGTCACTTCTTTGGTTTGTTGGTTGCCATTGTCGTCCCCTGTAGGATCCTCTGTATTGGCCTCTTCCTCAGCCACGTCTGTTTTTGCCCCTTTGTGATCTTTCAGGATTAGGAAAGGACCAGTTTTTAGAAGGCCAGTTCCTGCTGAATCTGGGTGGCTGAACCTGAAGGAAATCTTTTACTGTCTGAACTGACTTGGCTTTTTCCTCAATGGACTTTAACACATCTTTAGCATTAGCACCAAAAAGCTTGTTCTTTTCCAAGGGTGCGTCAAGAAGTTTTGCCTTAACATGTTCTGGTAAGGGTTGTTCTTTCAACCATGCATGTCTACGAATGACCGCCCCTGTCATAGCTGCCCTACATGAAGCCTCCAATGCATCATATCCACACTGTAGAAAGTGATTGCTAACCTGTTGAGCATTATGCACAGTCTCCTGCAAAGACTTCCTATCTAAGGGTTCAGGGGAGGCCAATGTTTTTTGTAAATCATCTAACAGAAAATCCTGATATTGAAACATGTGAAAGAGACAATTAAGAGCTCTCATAGATAAAGTAGTGGAGGTGTAAACCTTCTTCCCCCATCTCTCTAAGGACCTTGCTTCCCTGTTAGAAGGCAAAGGATTTTTTGAGGTGGTAGCTGAAACCCCTTTAGGCCCCTGGGAAATTGTTTCTAAATCAACAGCATGGGCCTTAAAGAAATAAGAATGGGTTTCTGGAACCCTATAGTATCTGTCAGGCTTGGCAGGGGCAGGAGGAAGAGTATCATGGGTGACACTGGAGTCAGAATACAAATCATCGAAAACATCAAGCACAGGAGGTATAGCTAAGGGTCTGTGCTGGGGCTTTTTAAGGAAGGTTCGAAGGCGCTTTCTGGAATAAGAATATTCCTGGCCTTGCCACTTGAAATGCTCCCTCATGGAATGCAGAACTTCCCCAAAAGAAATATCCTCAGGAGGGGAGGCTGAGGGAATGGAGTCCTCTGCATCTGAATCCTCATAGGTCTGGAAGGGCTCTTCCTGGCTTTCGGAGTGAACACAGTCCTCAGAATCTTCATCTGAAAGAAGAGGGTCAGAGGGTTCAACCCTGGGCCTTTTGTCAGGAGGAGGCTGGGATCCTCTCTCAGGATGGGCCTGGGAACCTCTGATCAGGGAAATTAAATCTGCTGCCATAGACATGATTTGTGTTTCAGGAGTAGGCTGAGGTAAGGTTTTAGCAGTAAGATGCTTGGACTTGCTGGCTGCCTTAGTACGTGTGTAGGCCTTGATAGACATGGACATGGGAGGCCTAGCTGCTCCACGTGCAGGAGTGACCTTATCAACAGCAATGGTCTCGGGCATTTCCTCGGTTTCGGTATCCGGAGGAAAATCAATAACTGGCGTCGGAGTGGCCTCCGGTATCGGAGGTATCGGTAAAGCGGTGTCTTCGGTTCGGAGCGGTGGAATAACCAACTCAGAGGGAACCGGGGCACTCGCGGTTAGTTTTGTCGTGGTGTCGGTGGAAGACGCGGGCCGAGGATGTCGGTCCCGGTCTTTTCGTTTCTTAGGAGTCTGCGTTGTCGGTTGTTCCGACGGCATTGTATATTGAAATTTGTCGCCGAAGAAGTCTTCTGCGAACTCCGCCCTGCGCCTGAGAGTGCGCTTATTGAAGCGAGCACAGGCGACACAGGCCGAGACGTCGTGGTCTGGGCCAAGGCAAGGGAGGCAGCAAGAGTGGAAATCCTTATGAGGTATTTGTTTACCACAAGACAAACAATTATTTACTTTTTCAGTAATTTCTGACATCGGCTGAGGCAAGAAAAGGTCCCCAACGGGGTACTTAGCTTTTTTTTTTTGATGACTTCGGTTTCGAAGAATACAGGAGCTGACCGACCGGCACTTGCGAACTGCTTCTGCTTTGGGCACCGCGCGGCAAGAAAGACTGAAGAAGATGGCGTCGGCTGATGCTTATGTACTCCAGCCGCCCTGACGTCGGAGAGAAATGCGACATCAGCCGACGTCGGACCCAGACTTTGGAATCCGGCCGACCGAGGGCTGCCTGAGGCAGGACAACCCATATGTTATGACTGCAGTTGCATTCTTGAAGGACATCATATTTTGGACTTCCACTACTGATTCCATTCACTGATAGGCTGGCATGTCAGGAAGGGATTTTTGGAAGTCCTTTGGAGTGAACGAAGAGAACTGTATAACCTCTGTATATGTCTCTCAATGCTCTTAAATCTGATCTGATGGTCTCCCAAGCCTTTGGGTGGAAAGCCAGACTTCCCTTGACTGCCTCCAGAGTGAGGCAACTGGGAAAATATTCAGGCACACTGAAAGGGCCTCCCACTGAAATCTCCACATAAGTCCTGGTTCTACAGGCTGCCCCTGGCCTGTGGGTGGTGTCCATTTTAGTTGTCCCCTCTACTTGGTGCAGAAACATCACTAGGGGTGCCCTGGAAGGGCTGCTGCAGCTTACAAAAAAGAGCTGCTTTCCCACATTTCTGGTTCCTTGAGAAGCATCTCTATGGGACAGAGAAGCAAACCCCAGTGACAGCATCTTTCCATCCTGCTTGTTCCTGGTCAGCAAAGATGGCTTGAAACAGTCCACAAATTTGCATTAGCAGATCCAGGTATGATGGTCCATAGTGACAATGGAGTCTGTCTTGTGGAATGTTCTATCTGATGCACTGGTCAACAGCCTCATGGAAACATTTGATATAGACTGCGCCATCAACAGCTGTGTCTCCAGGATCTTTTGAAAGTCTGAGGACTGCTGAGTCTTCACAACGTTTGATACTTCCAAGATAAGGTTCCTCTGAAATCTTGTCAAATGAGCAAGATAATTCAGCAGACATAAGGCTAAGTGGTTGAGCCATATGTGTGCTTTCCCAAGACTCTTTGTTGGGCAGATGGACCAAGAAACTCTCTTTGGAGATGTCCTTCTTAGTGGCAGCTGCAAACACAATGGCATCCACAGCCAGACCCTTGCTCCAGTGAGGTCTGTCTTTGCGGGAAGGGAGGGCTAAGAATTTGTTGGGTTTCCTAGGGATAGGTTCCAGCATATCAGGTTCACTTCAGGCCCTCTGGGAAAAGTACAGTTTTGTACCTACCATAAATGTAGATGTTCGAAGATCCACATTGCTGCAGTCCTAACACTTGGGTAGTCCGCTGTCCCTCGGTCGGCCCGAATATCAGAGTATAAGGCTGACGTCGGTCAAGGCGCATTTGACTGACATCATAACGTCAGGGTACAAATGCGCATGACCGACGTCATATCCTCAGTCTTTTCTTGCCCCAGATGTCTGAAGACCCTAAAAAGAAAGGTCAAAACCCAGAGACAACTAAACAACCAACCAGCCTAACACCAAAAATATGTGCAATATATACAATATATACAATTATACAATTATACCATTATACCTCAGAAGGATAACCCAACCCACACAACCACCTCAAACTACAGAGGGGAAGGAGGGAGGGTAAATTGGACTGCAGCAATGTGGATCTTCGAACATCTACATTTATGGTAGGTACAAAACTGTACTATGTTCTTCATCTCACATTGCTGCAGTCCTAACACTTGGGTAGAATCCCAAAGCAGAGGTAAGGGAGGATGGCTAAACTATAATGAAGCAGGAGCTGCCAAAATGCCCTGCAACACAGCAGTGGCAAAACCAGCCCTGGATTTAGAGTACAGTGGAAGGTGGTAATGCCTAGAGAAGGTATGCACTGAACTCCAAGTGGCTGCCTCCAAAATATCCTTAGTAGCCACCCCTCTCAAAAAAGCTGTTGAAGTGGCAGTAGCCCTAGTGGAATGAGGCCTAATCCCAGCTGGAATCTCTTTGCCATGATGGGAATAACAGAAAGCAATGCAAAATCCAATCCACTTAGAAATAGTTTGTTTTGACACGGGCTTGCCCTGAGAGCACAAAGCAAAAGAAACTAATAACTGCTGAGATTGTCTGAACCCTTTAGTTCTGTCCAAATAATATCTCAACTGCCTGTGTACATCTAAAGTGTGCAAAATCTTTTCCCCATTATTTTGGGGGTTTGCAAAGAAAGTAGGCAAATGAATAGTTTGGTTTAAAGCCACACTAGAAACCACTTTAGGCATAAAGGAAGGATTAGTACGTAAAGATACCCTATCCTTATGGAAAATTAAGAAAGGCTCAACTGCCATAAGGGCCTGCAATTCAGAAACCCTTCTTGCAGAGGTAATGGCCAACAAAAAAGCAGTCTTCCATGACAAATATTTCAACTCAGCAGTAGCTGCAGGCTCAAAAGGTTGTAGAGTGAGTTTCTCCAACACAAAATTGAGATCCCAAGCAGGAGTAGGAGCCCTTCGTGGGGGTCTTATATTCTTTGCCCCTCTAAGAAATTGCTTGAACAAAGGATGAGAAAACAATGGTGGGTCACAGTCGTAGTGAGCTGAAATTGCTGCAGCATGAATCTTAATAGAAGAGAAGGACAAACCTTTGTCCAATAACTCAGTAAGATATTGAAGAGCCACACTGAAATCAGGCTCAGAAACATCCAAATCCTTAGCTGCACTCCAAAATAAAAATCTCTTCCATTTATCTGCGTACACTTTCCTTGTACTAGGCCTTCTAGCTTCCAAAATCACATTCAAAACTTGTTGTGGAAGTTGAGACCCTCTATGGTTTAAAACAGAATATGCCATGCTGTTAGGTGAAGAGAGTGAAGTTTGACATTGAGCAAATGACTGTCCTCCTGGGACAACAGATGTGGAATCAAAGGCAAAGGCCATGGAGGCTTCTGTACTAGACTTCTCAGTAATGGGTACCAGTGCTGTCGAGGCCAATCTGGAGCTATCAAAATCATCCTTGGCTTGTCCTGTCTGGCCTTTAGAAGTACCTTTGGGAGGAGAGGCAGAGGTGGAAAGGCATACACATGAAGATTTTTCCAACTGAAAGAAAGAGCATCCACTTTCCAAGCTGTGGGATGAAACCTTTGTGCAAAACTTTGGCAGCTGGTGGTTTAGTGGAGAAGCGAACAGATCTATGTCTGGAGTTCCCCAGGACACTGTCAATTTCTGAAATACATGAAGATCCAGTTTCCACTCGTGGGGATCCATGATTTGTCTGCTTAACACATCTGCTAAGGAGTTCTGTGCTCCGGCAGAAACCTTGCCTGAAGACTTAGTTGTAAACTGAGAGCAGTCTCCCACAAAATCATTGCTTGCCTGCATAGAGGATAAGAATGTGTTCCCCCTTGCTTGTTGATGTACCACATGACAGTTGTGTTGTCTGTTAGAATCAACACCTGCCCTGGAAGAAGTAAATCCTTGAAAGCTATTAATGCAAACTGGACTGCTAACATCTCCTTCAAGTTGATATGTAGATGCTGTAGTCTGACAGGCCACTTGTCTTGTATCCACTTTCCGTTTAGATGAGCTCCCCAAGCTTTGTCTGAGGCATCTGTCGTTAAAATTTGACTCGCCTCTGGCTGGGTCACAGAGAGTCCCTTGTTTAGGTGACATTCCTGAGCCCACCACAAAAATTCCTTTTGAATGCAAGGTATTATTTGAATGACAGTGTCCAGATGCTGGCAGTGCTGTGTCCATACATTTTGAGATACCATTGCAACTTCCTCATATGCAGTTTGGCATTGGGAAGCACCAGAATACAAGATGCCATGAACCCTAAGGCTTGAAGGACTGTCCTTGCAGTCAGCCCGGACGGAAGAGATAGATGATGGAAGTAAAGGGAAAGATTCTTTTGTTTGTCCGGGGTTAGAAAGGCCATCTGGGATGCTGTATTCAGTCTTACACCCAGAAAGCACATGTCTTGAGAGGGTACTAGACTGGACTTTATTTCGTTCACAGAATACCCCAGGCATCTTAGCACTGCTATCACATATTCCAAATGACGAAGAAGCTCGTCCCTTCCTTGAGCCAGAATCAGGCAATCGTCCAAATAAGGATAGATTTGTATTCCTTTTAGCCTGAAGAAAGCTATCACTGGAGCCAGAACTTTCGTAAATACTCTGGGCGCAGTAGATAAGCCAGAGGGCAATGCAGAGAACTGATAGTGAGAAGTCCCAGTCCGAAAACGCAGATATTTCCTGCAACTTAGCCTGATAGGAACATGAAGGTAAGCCTCCTTGAGATCCAAAGTTACCATCCAGTGATCCTTGCCCAGTAGAGGTAAAAGCTGTTGTAACGTCAACATTTTGAACTTGGGAATGTCCAGATAAGTGTTGAGGATAGATAAATCCAAAATTGGTCTCCACGTGTTCCCCTTTTTGGCACAAGGAACAGGCGAGAATAAAATCCTAGGCCCCTTTCTGGCATAGGAACCGGCTGTATGGCCCCTATTTGGAGCAACAGAGAAATTTGCTTGTGAGCCTCTATTCTTTGTTGAGGAGGAATGTCTGGCATGCCTTTGAAAGGAGGCAAGGTATGGAAATAAAACCTGTAACCGTGATGTATGATATCCAGTACCCATCTGTCTTGGGTAATCAAACTCCAATTTTCTTTGAAAAGTGCCAACCTTCCTCCCAAAGGTGCTGCCAGGCGAGAAGGTTCTGGCAGCTGAAAAGGTAGGTCATTGGGTCTGTTTACGAAAGGACAGACCCCTGCCCTCACCCGAAGACTGTGCAGGAGAACTCCCTGTTCTAGGCCTGAAAGAGCCCTGACCTCTGCCCCTGCCACGTCTAGATCTACCCCTAGACTGGGAATCATAAGAAGGATACGTCCACCCTTTAGTAGGCCAATTTCTACTAAACTTTGGAGGCTGGACCTGCAAAAAATCTTTAACAGTCTGCATAGACTTAGCCTTGTCTTCCATTTTCTTTAAAACTGCCTCAACAGGAGAACCAAACAAGACATCAGATTGCAAAGGGTCATCCAAAATCCTAGTTTTAACATGGTCAGATAAATTTTGATCCCTCAGCCAGGCATGCCTGCGAAGAACTGACCCAGTGGCAGCCACCCTAGACGAGGCCTGAACAGCATCAAAGCCACATTGCAAAGAATGCTTACCCACCTGTTCAGAAACATGCACTAAATCTTGTAACTCTTTACAATCAATACCTTCCGCCAGAGCATCAACCTTAGATTTCAACTGTGAAAGGAGATAATTTTGATATTTCAACATGTGAAATTGGCAATTCAAAGCTCTCATGGCTAGAGTGGAAGAAGTATAAACTTTCTTTCCCCACCTATCCAAGGCCCTGGCTTCTTTATCTGCCGGAACTGGATTCTTGACAACAGAAGCCTTAACACCCTTAGGCCCCTGGCTAACAGTTTCTGGGTCTGCCCTAGGACTCTTAAAAAGATACTTATGAGCTTCAGGCACCCTGTAATACCTATCTGGTTTAACAGGAGCAGGAGGCAAAGAATCAGGATTAAGAGAAGCCTCTGCAAACACATCTTCCACCACATTCAGAACAGGAGGTATAGCTAAAGGCCTATGCTGGGGTAAAACAAAATTCCCTAAGCCTTTTCCTGGAATCAAAGAAATCCTGACCTTCCCATTTAAAATGCTCTCTCATGGAGTGAAGGGTCTCTGAAAAAGAAAAATCCTCAGGAGGAGAAGCAGAAGGAGTAGAATCATCCACATCAGAATCAGAATAATGAGAATACTCCTGCAAGTCTTCAGCCGAAGACTCAGACACATCTGAAGCCTGCTCATAATCCCCCAACACAGGTTCCATCCTAGGCCTCTTATCAGGAGGGGGCATATAGCCTCTAATCAAAGTAATTAAATCTTCTGCCATTTTAAGCATGTGCTTCTTGGGCACTGAACCTGAAGAATTAGGAGTGACACCCACAGAAGCAAAACTAGACCTGCCTCTAGGAGAAGCCTTGGAAGCAGAAAGAGAGGGCCTAGACACCTTAGGAAGGGAGGGGAGTACAGTTACCTGAGAAGCCCCTACAGCCTGACCTGCCTCCTGGGAGGCCACATCCTGTAAAAACACAGTTTCTCCCTGGGTCTCCATAGAGGCCTCCGTCGGAACCACCGGTTCCACTGACGCCTCTAAAGAACCGGCGTCCGGTTCGGACGACTCCTCTAACCTAGGTTTAACTGCCTTGTCCTTGCGCTTCTTTGAGGTAGCCGGCGTCGGAGCATCCGACGGCATATTGTAATTGCACCGCTTCCCAAAGACCAACCTGGCACAATCCAACCTACGCTTTATAGTGCGTTTATTGAACCTAGCACAAAAGCGACACCCAACAATGTCGTGCTCAGGTCCCAAACAAGGTATACACAAATTATGGTAATCCCTATGCGGTATCTGTTTCCCACAAGAAATACAGGTATTCACTTTTTCTGACATCCGGTAACCCACTGAGGCAAGAAAAAAACAAAATATTCCCCAACGGGGTACTTAACCAACTCTGACTTCGGTCTGAAACTCCGAATTCGAAAAATTTCAGAACGCCGAACGGCACTTGCAACACTGCTTCTGCATCGGACCATGCGGCAAAAAAGACTGAGGATATGACGTCGGTCATGCGCATTTGTACCCTGACGTTATGATGTCAGTCAAATGCGCCTTGACCGACGTCAGCCTTATACTCTGATATTCGGGCCGACCGAGGGACAGCGGACTACCCAAGTGTTAGGACTGCAGCAATGTGAGATGAAGAACATCAAGATCCACAAGGGCAACCAGAGGGGGGACCACCCAGGATGTAGATGAGCCCATTCCAAAGGCCTCAAGAAAAAAAACGACTCCTCTGGGGAAAGGGCTTTAACAGTCCACCCCCACGCTACTTCAATAGTTGAAGCTATTTAGAAGAGCCTTCCCTTCATCAAGGTTGGTATCCTCAGTGAGGGACTCCTCAGTTGAATCCAAGTGCTTCCTCTTGCACTTACTCTTTCCATGCACCTCCCTGGGGGGAGATGCAGGAGGATACGCAGAAGAGGATTAGACTTGAAGGAAGGGAGGTTGCAAGATCTTTCAATATGGGCTGTACCACATCCAACTGATGCATAGCCATAGACAGAGAATGGGGAAAGGACTGGGATGGATTTGAAACAACTGTAAGGGTCCCATCTCTGAAAAGGAGAGGATTCTCTCTGCAACATCAAAAGCCAAGACCAAAGCCAGATGACTGGCCCCAACACCCCTTGGATCCAAGGAACTGAGTGAGAAACTAATGTTCAGTGCCAACTCGGACATCTACAATGTTGAGATCATTCCCAAACTATTGAGGACCGAAGCACACAGGTGAAGGGATGACTCAGAATCCCTGAAGGTCAACCCTGACCCTGGAGTGCTGATCCTGATCAATCGGTTCTGAGCTGCACCTGGCTCTCAGAAGGTAAGAATAAAGAACACCAAAGATAGTGTTAGATGCAGCCAGGCCATCGGCACTGACAGGGGCAGGGTAGATGGACAGTAGGACTCATTATCCCCAGAACGAAATGAGCCACAGACTTAGGCATCGGGGCAGAGGAGGCAAGGATGATCCCTAGGTTTCCCTGGAGAAGTCCCTAAAAACAGTCTTATTTGGTGATGGGTTAGTACCACAAGATCCGACAGAGAAAATGAAACTGATCTGTGATTAAAGCTAAAAGTGCCACCTCTTTATGTAGGTCCAATTAAAGTTAGCTATAAGCTGCTTCTACCCCAGTACAGTACCTACAATAGTTGACTACTATTGTACAAACATTTTTGGTACTCACTAACATGCAATATTCTGTACTCATAAGACTTTATTAGGGATAAGAAGCATTTAACAGCAAACTGAATATATTAAAAATAAATGTTATATTCCTAATATTCTACACTCTTGCACCAAAACTGAAGGTTAGCCAGCTTGTCTTCCTCCACTGCCAGCCCTTTCCATACTCAGTCTCCTACAGATTGCTGAGGGAGATCTCTGCCTGGCCTACAAGGCATCTGCAAACCCCACACTTACAAATCTCCTACATATTTGTAAGTCAAACAGTACCAGAAATATAAGGTCCAAGGACCTGAATTTTGTCTGTGACAAACAGAAAATGCCAGAGAGACAGATATGTTTCCCAGAGACTGCCTCTCCTATGGAACAGGCTTCCCATCCATGTTAAACTTTGTATGTCTATTGCATAACTTAAGCGCAACCCAGACCAGTGGATGGGGAACAGAAAATTTACACTGAGTCTGGCACCCATGTCTCTTATGGACAGAGATAGCTTATAAATCTCTGGCCCTGAATGTCCTATTTGGATACAGGATGTCATTATTCTTTCGGGAAAACTTGGCTAGGCTTATAAAGCCCCCTCCTCAGGTCATTAGCTTAGTAACAAGCTATAAATCTATAAATCATAGCACTTGGTGTACTAAGGCAGTGTAGCAACTGCCTAACGCTCACAGACAATGAACTATCACTTACCCCATCACAAACTACCTGAGAGAGAGACGCAAGTATTAAACAAAGATGGAGGCATCACTCTCACAAAAAAAATAAAAAAAACACACTGACAAATGTATCACCACTTTGCTTCAGGATGTGGCAAGAAACCCAGCCCTGGAGAGTGAGCACTGAATAAACACCTGAGAAGTACGAGGGGAAGAGTGCAGATGACTGTGGATAATGGGTAATAAACCTGAATTAAGGAAGTGGGAAATTAGTGAATGTGCAAAGATTTTTGATCTTTTGCACCAATTATCTGAATTGCAGCTGCCTCCTTTATGTATCATGGAATTAATACAGCTTGCCATCAGAAAACAAGTAGCCTAGCTAATCCTAAAAACAGACACTGTATGAGTAACTCGGTTAAATCTGAGCACCAAGAGATACACATGATTAGCTCAGCTAAATTTGAACAAACATAACACTTATGTAACTCAGCAGAACAAGGATGACAACATGAGTAACTCAGCTAAACCGATCCATCCAATGCAGCAGAGGAGTAACTCAGATGCACGTGACTAACAAATGTTGGGCATGAGTAAATCAGCTTAACCAGAACAACAAATAGCATGAGTAACTTAGCTAAAGCATAGCAACAAATACAGCAAATGTAGGACAAGAACAACTCAACAAAACCTGAATAATACACACGATGCAAAAGTAACTCAGGTGTGACTGAAAATGAAAGACATGAGTAACTCATTAAAACCTGAACACCAAATGCAGCACATGAAAAACTCAGCTTAACTTGAATAATAAACATAGCACGAGTAACTCAGGCCAGCCAAATAAATCAAAGACATAGGTAACTCAGGTGCACCTAAACAACAAATGCAGGACATGAGTAACTCAACAAAACCTGAATGATAAACACAGTACATGACTAACTCAGGTGTACCTGAATAAAAAATGAAGGACATGAGTAACTCAATGAAACCTGAATACCAAACACAGCAAATGAGTAACTCAACTTAACCAGACCAATAAACAGCACAAGTAGCTTAGTTAAACCTGAGAAACAAACATACGACACAAGTAACTTAACAAAATCTGAACAATAAACATAGTACATGAGCAACTCATGTGCCTGAATAACTCAAAGAAACCTGAATAATAAATATAGCACGAGTATCGGAAGTGAGCCTGAACAACTAAAGCAGGCTATCAGTAACTCAAAAAACTTGAATAATAAACATAGAACGTGATCAACTCAGGTGTGCCTGAACAACAAATGAAAGACATCAGTAACTCAACAAAACCTGAACAACAAAAGTAGCATGAGTAACTCAGGTGCAATTGAACAAATGGAGTAACTCAAAACCTAAATAATAAACACAGCACACGAGTACAAATGGAGTAACTCAAAACCTAAATAATAAACAGCACACGAGTATAAATGGAGTAACTCAAAACCTAAATAATAAACACAGCACACGAGTAACCTCAGATACACTTGAATAAACATTGCTAATGAGTAGCTCTGCTAAACCTGAATGACAAATACAGTGTACAAGTAGCAAATACAAAGTAGGAAAATAATGACACGTTGTAAGAAATCCCCACCCCCAACCTAAAGACCTCTGACACATGCCAGCAAGAAACTTAAGGCACTATTAGAACATACAAAGCAGACTATGAGAAAGGAAGGCAGGAATTGAGAATTTATGTAGTACTAGAGTGAATGAAAATTATTACAATGTATACTGCATGACAATAACAAAGAAAATGTTATTATCGTTTGTTTTCCTTTCTATTACTGTTTATGTACCTATGTTATGTTTAAAAATGTCATGCTGAATAAAGAAGTTTAAAAAGGCAGAGCCCAAGCTTAAGGTTGCTATAGACAGCAAAAGAAAAGTACAGTTTTGTACCTACCATAAATGTAGATGTCCGAGAGGAATGCATCTGCAGTCTTTACAAATGGGTTGTCCTGTCATCAGGCAGCCCTTCGGTCGGCCGGATTCCAAAGTCTGGGTCTGGCTTTGGCTGGTGTCGCACTTCACCCGACGTCATTGCGGCAGTTATTCGGGTATAAAGGCATCAGCCGACACCATTTTCCTCAGTGTTTCTTGCCCCAGATGCCAGGTGCCCTCTTGGATGGCTAAATTTGGATAAATGCCAAAGTTTCCAAATAGTAGAGAGCAAACACATAAAATAAGCATGTATGTACATATATACAGACAAATACACCATAATAGATCCCCCCAAGCTAGCTGATGATTGGCAAATACCCTAGGAGTACCTCAGAGGGGAAGGAGGGTGGGTAATCCTGACTGCAGATGCATTCCTCTCGGACATCTACATTTATGGTAGGTACAAAACTGTACTATGTCCTTCAAGGATGCATCTGCAGTCTTTACAAATGGGTAGAATACCATAGCTAAACTAGGGGAGGAGGAAATGAGAAGAGATTATGGTGTAGTTAGGATCCCTTGCAAAACAGCAGTGGCAAAGCCAGCACGGGATCTAGAGTATAAAGGTAAGTTATAATGCTTGGCAAATGTATGCACGGAGGTCCAAGTAGCAGCCTCTATAATGTCCTTGGTAGCCACTCCTCGTAAGAAAGCTGTGGTAGTGGCTGTAGCCCTTGTGGAGTGAGGCCTGATGTTCTCTGGAGTTTTCTTTCCATGGTAGGAGTAACAAAATCTAATGCAATTTCCTATCCATTTGGAGACTGTCTGTTTAGAAATAGGTTTTCCTTCCTTTCCTGCTGCATATGCTACCAGAAGCTGGTCAGTTTTTCTATTGTTTTTTGTCCTGTCCAGGTAGTAGCGCAATTGTCTGTGTACATCCAAGGTATGTAAGAGCCTTTCTCCCCTGTTCTGTGGGTTGGGGAAGAATGTAGGAAGGTGGATAGCCTGATTTAAAGATACTCTGGATACCACCTTAGGCATAAATGTAGGATTTGTTCTCGTGGACACTCTGTCTTGATGGAAGATTAGGAAGGGTTGCACTGCCATTAATGCCTGTAGTTCAGAGACCCTTCTTGCTGAAGTTATTGCCAGCAGGAAAGCAGTCTTCCAGGATAAGTATTGTAATTCTGCTGTTGCTGCTGGTTCGAAAGGGGGAAGAGTCAGTTTTTCTAGCACAAAGTTCAAGTCCCATGCGGGCAATGGAGGTTCCCTGGGAGGTTTTACATTTTTGATTCTTCTCAGAAACTGTCTGAGCAGAGGGTGCGAGAAGACAGGAGGATCCGAGCTGTACTCTGCTGAAATAGCTGATGCATGTATCTTGATGGAGGAATAGGACAGGCCTGTATGGAAGAGCTCCGCCAAGTACTCCAGGATGTTAGCTATGTTCACCAGTGACACATCTTGCCCCTTTGCAGTACTCCAGATGAGATATCTTTTCCATTTTGCTGCATAATTCTTTCTTGTTGAAGGTCTACGAGCCTCCAGGATTATGTCTTTAACCCTTTGGTATAAATTCGGGTTAATTGCTGTTATGTAATGTTCCAGGCAGTTAGCTGCAGAGTTTTTAAGTTTGGATGCAGAATGTTGTAGTTGTTCTGTGTCAGCAGTAATGGGATCAGGGGCAGTGTCCATATTTGTCCCCGGGACATGCTCCTCAGAAGCGGATACCAATGTTGTCATGGCCAGTCTGGGGCTATCAGAATGATCCTCGGACGTTCCTCTTTGATCTTGAGAAGCACCTTGTGCATCAAAGGTAGTGGTGGGAATGTGTATGCTGTCAGGCTTTTCCAACTGAAGGATAGGGAGTCCACCTTCCAAGCAAGTGGGTGGTAAGTCCTTGTGCAGAATTTCTTCAACTGGTGATTGAAAGGGGATGCAAACAAGTCTATTTGTGGTAATCCCCATTCTCTTGTGATGGTTTTGAAGATGTCCGGATGCAGCATCCATTCGTGGGCATCTGTTGTAGTTCTGCTTAATATGTCTGCTAGAATGTTTTCCTTCCCTGGTACATAAATTGCCTGTAACTGAATGTTGTAGCTCAGAGCCACATCCCATAGGTCCAGTGCCAACCGGCATAGAGGATATGAGTGTGTGCCTCCCTGTTTGTTGATGTACCACATAACTGTGGTGTTGTCTGTCCTTATCATCAACTGGCCTTCTTGGAGAAAAGGTCTGAATGCCTGGATTGCCAATTTTACTGCCATCATTTCTTTTAGATTTATGTGCAGATGCAGCTGGTCTTGAGTCCATAGGCCTTGAAAGCACTTGTCCATCATGTGTTCCCCCCAACCGAGGTCTGAGGCATCTGTCGTGATGGTTTGTCTTGGTTGACTTTTGCAGAAGGGCAGTCCTGTGTTTGATTGACAGGCCTGAGCCCACCATAAGAACTCTTGCTTCAGGCATGGGATTATCGGAATTTTGGTTTCTAGGCTGTGCTTGTGCTGAGACCACAAATTCTTTAGGTACCACTGTAGCTTTCTCATATGCAGCCTGGCATGAGGTACCAGAATTATGCAGGATGCCATGAAGCCTAGAGCTTGTAGCACTTTTCTTGCAGTTAGATGGCTCTGCTTTGTCAATGCCAAGAAGTAGAGAGGAAGTTGCTCTTTCTTTTCTGCAGTTAGAAATGCCATTTGTCTTGATGTGTCCAGTTCTGCACCCAGAAAGGTTATTCTTTGGGATGGAATCAGCCTTGACTTTTTTGTATTGACTGTATATCCCAGGGCTTGCAGCAGGTAGATGACTCTTTGTAAATCTTCTGTGAGTTTGTTTTTGTTGTCCGCTTGTATCAGGCAGTCGTCTAGGTAGGGATAAATTTGAATTCCCTGAAGTCTGCAATGAGCGATTACTGATGCCAGGCATTTCGTGAACACTCTGGGCGCAGTAGATAAGCCAAAGGGCAATGCTGAGAATTGATAATGCTCTGATTCTGCATGAAATCTGAGGTATCTTCTGCAAATTGGTCTTATGGGGACGTGCAGGTATGCCTCCTTGAGATCTAGAGTTACCAGCCAAGACTCCTTGCCCAGCATGGGAAGAAGCTGCTGTAGGGTCAGCATTTTGAATTTTGGGACAATGAGGAATGTGTTTAAAGCGGACAGGTCTAGAATAGGTCTCCATTTGTTTTCTTTTCTTGGTACCAGGAAGAGCCTGGAGTAAAATCCCTTCCCTTGCTCCAGAAATGGTACCTTTTCCACAGCTCTCATTCTTAATAATTGAGATATTTGTTTTAGAGCTTCTGCCCTTTGAGAAGGTGGTAGGTTTGGCATTCCTCTCTTTCCTGGGAGTGTATGGAAATGGAACCTGTAGCCTTTGTCTATAGTCTGCAAAATCCATTTTTCTCTTGTAATGCAGTGCCAGTTTCTTGAAAATAATGTTAGCTTTCCGCCTAAGGGTGCTTCTAGCTGTTCCCTGGTAGGCGGTGCCACCGCCAAGTCACTGTGATTGAGTTGTTGTAGTGGTGGTGGCTGTATCCGTGCCTCACTGGTTGTTGCCCTGCCACTGGCGACCCCTGTAGGCACCCCTGGATTGGTTTCTGCCTCTAGAGCGCCTATTCCTGCCTCTTTGTGCCTTAGAGGTGTCCGGAAAAGACCAATTCTTGGAGGGCCAGTTCCTGCTAAACCTTGGAGGTTGAACGAAATCTTTCACTGTTTGCACAGATTTTGCTTTCTCTTCCATCTTTTTTAGTACCTGCTGTGCGGGGGCACCAAATAAATTGACCTTGTCCATAGGTGCATCCAAAAGCTTAGATTTGACATGGTCTGGTAATGCCTGTTCTTTCAACCATGCATGCCTCCTGATAACTGTGCCAGTCATGGCTGATCTAAAGGAAGCCTCCAGTGCATCATAGCCACATTTTAAAGAATGGTTACTAACCTGCTGTATGTTATGTAACATTTCTTGAACATACTTTTTATCTATAGATTCTTCTGAGGACAGCTTTTTAGTCAACTGGTCAAGCATAAACTCTTGATATTGAATCATATGAAATTGGCAGTTCAAAGCTCTAGCTGACAAAGTAGCAGAGGTGTAAACTTTTACCCCATCTCTAAGGACCTGGAATCCCTTTCAGAGGGGAGGGTTTTAGAAGAAGTAGCTGCTACAGCTTTAGGGCCCTGGGAGATAGTCTCTGGATCTGCAAAAGGAGCCTTATATAAGTGGTGATGAGTGTCCGGGACCCTGTAGTACCTATCGGGCTTAGCAGGGGCCGGAGGTAAAGTATCAGGAGCAGTGCAAACATCATTAAATGCATCATCAACAACAGATAGGACTGGAGGTATAGCTAAAGGCCTATGCTGTGGCAAGTGTAGAAAGGTCCTAAGCCTTTTCCTAGAGTCTGAGAAATCTTGGCCCTGCCACTGAAATTGTTCCCTCATAGCATGCAAGGTTTCCCCAAAGGAAAATTCCTCAGGAGGAGAGGCTGAAGGGATGGACTCCTCAGCATCAGAGTCTTCGTATGGAGACTAAGAAGCCTCAGGAGGGTCTGTATGATCTGAGTCATCCGAGGAATCATCTGTGGCTACTGGCTCAGGGGGCTCTGCTCTAGGCCTTTTTTCTGGAGGAGGGAGAGGCCCTGTCTGGATGAGGCTGGGCTCCACGAATTAAAGAGATGAGATCCTCTGCCAAAGAAAGCATATGGGAGCTGGTGCTGGGCCTGTGAGAAGGGGGCTTGGCAGGCACAGGTTTTGATGCTTTGGCTGCCTTAGCCCTGGCAAAGGCCTTAATAGACATAGCTGGAGGAGGCCTAGCAGCTCCACGTGCAGGGGTAGAAATATCTAGGGGAATGGTGTCTGATAAATCCTGTGAAATCGCAACAGAAGGCTGGATTTCAGAAGCCGTTTCTACCAGGATAGAAGAGGCCTCGGTAGAAGGCAAGTTATCGGCTGAAGAAAGAACCGCTTGCTCAGTTTCAGCCGAAACCGAGACACTCGTGGTTTGCGGACCACGAGTGTCGGTCCTTTTCTTTGCGTTTTTTGGTTATTTGCGTAGTCGGAGGATCCGACGGCATAATGTAGGCAAAATCGGAGCCGAAAATCTGTTCAGCAAAGTCCGAGCGACGTCTAAGCATCCGTCGGTTAAAAGAAGCACAGGCTAGACAAGCTGCTACATCGTGGTCTGGGCCTAAACAATGTATGCAATAGGAGTGGAAATCCTTATGAGGTATTTGTTTCCCACAAGATAAACAGTTATTAACTTTCTCTGACATTGGCTGAGGCAAGAAAGAGTCCCCAACGGGGTACTTAGCTTTATAGAAGTCTTTGAAGTAGTATTCGGTAGTAGTAATCTCTGGATCTGACCGACCGGCACTTGCGAACAGCTTCTGCTTCGGGCGCCACGCGGCAAGAAAGACTGAGGAAAATGGCGTCGGCTGATGCCTTTATACCCGAATAACTGCCACAATGACGTCGGGTGAAGTGCGACACCAGCCGAAGCCAGACCCAGACTTTGGAATCCGGCCGACCGAAGGGCTGCCTGACGACAGGACAACCCATTTGTAAAGACTGCAGATGCATCCTTGAAGGACATCTACAAATCTTTCTTTAGTTTTGTCAAAAATTAACTCATTTACTCCGGTGCAGCTCAGAAAATGCTGCCTGCTTACTTCCACCATAGGAACAACAGTGCAGCCTGAGCTCATTTTCAGATCATCCATTTGTAATACCATACAGAAAACAAATGTTCATAACTCTTTAACCATAACAGCTAGACTAAAAATGCGAATTAGAAAGTTGTTCAGCAGACACTGACCTTTCCAACAGTGTAAATGTTGATAGTGCGTATCTAAGTCATTATTAAATATTTGCCAAGGAATGCTGATACTGTGCATATTTTTTACCTTTTTGGTAAAACAAATCACAATGTCTTGGTGAATGTACCATGTAGACCCACAGATTATTAATCTGATTGTATGAATGTCAGCTTTAAAATGGTACCTTAACCATTACTGTCTGATGCTCCTTTATGGAGCTATTCACAGAAATATGATTAATATAACATTTCTCATAACCGATAAATAAACAAAGCATGATATCTCATCACCTGCAACAGACAGACTACATATCAGTGTACAAGTTGTGTGGCTCAATGTCAGGTTCAAAATTATGCATCATTTGTGTCAGCACCATGCTCCCTTACAAAGATATGGGCATAATAATGAGAAATATTTCAAATGTATAACTTTCATAATCCTACAAGACTAAATAAACTGTGATATCTGTACATGTGTACAGCATACAGACACAGTTCTTTTACCATGTCGTAAGGAGTCGTACTGTCTTCAAAATGAGGTATTACTTGGGGCATTGATATGCTCCCTTGCAAACTTATTTACCAAAATATGAAAAAAAATCATAATTTCAATAACCTACATCCTAAACAACTTTGATATATGTACATGTGTACAGCATACAGGGACAGTTCTTTTACCATTTTATAACTATTAATGTTGTTGTCTTTCGGCTTTTCCCGGTTAGGGGTCGCCACAGTGGAACTCTGGTCCGCTAATGATTGGCAGTAGATTTTTACGAACGCCGAGGTGCCAGCTCGACGTTCAACCTTCCACGAAGGCATGCCCATTTACGCATGCCTTTTGAACGCCCACCAACCGTGGGGAGGACATGTTGACTATTAATACTGTCTTCAAAATGAGGTATTACTTAGCACATTGTCATGCTCCCTTACAAAGTTATTTACCAAAATATGAAAACATTCATAATTTTCATAACCTTACTCCTAAAAATCTATGATATCTGAACATGTGTACAGCATACAGACAGTTATTTTATCATGTTGTAAGGACTAAAACTGTCTTCAAAATGAGGTTATCACGTGGCACAATTACATGCTCTCTAGCAATGTTATTTACCAAAATATGAAAAAAAAATTCCATAACTTAAGTCCTAAACAAACTGTGATATCTGTGCATGTGTGGGTCTTCAAGCATGGGCTGTTCCTCTGGTATAATGATGGGATTCGTAGATAGAGCCAAGGGGGTCAGGGCAGAATCTGAGGGGGTAGTCAAGGGTCTCGATTCAGTGCAGAGAACCCTTTCTACCACGTTGAACGCCGAAAGAGAACAAACCTCCTGGGGAACCAATAAGGAACCCGGTCTCCCCAGATCTGACGTGAGAATCTGAGATTGTCCAGAAGTGGACGAACTCCGAGGGAAGGGAACTTGGCCAGACAATGCCGGAGCTGATGAAAAAGTTCCTGCTTCCTCAGATCCAACACCCAAGCTCTGGCTCCGAGAGCCGCTCGGATCCGACACACTCCAGGCAACTGTCGGCGTGAAAGAAGCAGGTACCGTCGGCGCCAACCCCCCGACTAAGTCCATCCTCAGATTAGAGTACTCCAAACCTGGCGGATGGATCAGAGAAGGAGAAATTGGTGTGAAAAAAGGAAGCGAGCTCTTCCCTCCAGAGGGAGAAAGGGCTGGCAAGACCCCCATCTGGATCCGAGTATGAATGAATAATTTTATCCATGTTAACTTCCGATAAGCTACTTGTGGATCTCGACGAGGCCACAGACTCAGACCTGGCGGGTCAAGGAACCGAGGCCCTAGATGGAGAACGTGTCTCTTCCGGCTACGGGAAAAATCACGGAGATCGGAGCCAAGGGGAGTCACAGATTCTAGGATGACTTTTGGCAGGAGAAGGAAGGCCTGGGGACCTCTTACATTTGTCTGGTCTGTGAGATTTTGGCTCTCTCTCTCCTTCTCTCTGCCCCTTTTCTACTCCACTTCCATAGGCTTTGAAACAGGAGGTTGAGTCCCAGCCTGGGAGGGAGGACAAGCAAAGGCAAGAGAGGAAGGAGAGACGACCACAGCAGCCGCTGTGACTGAAGCCGAGAACAAGGCAACCGCATCAGAAGTGGGAAGAAAGTCTTTCAGGGCCAACTTAGCCTTCCTGTCCTGAATAGCGTGCAGGTTAAAACCCGCGCATATAGAGCAGTCAGTATTCAGATGGGCAACACCCAAGCACATTACACAAAGAGTGTGGCCATCTGCAGGAGACAATTTATGGCCACACTCCGTGCACCTTTTGAACACAGGCTTATCAGCCATGCTTCTATCCAAGCCACTCAAACTACAGAAGGGAAAAAAGAAGGAAAAATTACCAGTTTTCCCATTCAGACCACTCACCACACACTTAAGTCACACAGAACACACTGAGGGGCAGGGGAAGCAAAGCACATTAACAAACTAATTCTAAACTACAAAAAAGGTTCTATTACATGATGCACCAGCAAGGGGAAGAGAAGAAGGAACCTACATTAAATACTTATACTAATATTTCAGAGAAAAAAGCTGCTTAAAAGCAGAAAAACCCACTCACTACTCAGAGCTCAGGAGATCACGATGCTTCAGCAAGCCGTGGCAAACGAGGTTTGGGGGTTGGAAGGTAATGGAGGTATATTATGGGTAAGGGGAGGAGCTTGGAGCTCGGAGCAGATGCTACTGAAATTGCCGTCTCAGATCCGATACGGATCCGGTATCCCACAGGTTGAAGACCAAATGAAGTAAACTACTTCAGATCTATCCATTTCAGAAAATTTCAGCCATAAAAGGCCACTCAGACATCTGTTGTTACAATTCACCAATATCAGTCAACAAGCATAATCTCTGCAGAAATAAGTGTCATCTCGTTGGAACATGGCTCATACTATTTGAGAAACACATCTTCCCCCAGGATCAGCAGCTGCCTCCCACATTCATGTGCCAAGCACCCAAAACCACTACATGAACTTGGGATGAATAGGCTGGAGTAAGGTACTTATCATTCTATGCCTTTGATACAGCTGCATGCCATTATCTTTGATCTCTACTGAGCCGCTAACTTCTTCAGCTAAGGATGGTTGAAAGGTGTCACATAATGACAGCACAAGCTGGTCTTGGGCCCACACCTGTCAGCCTTGCTAGCAAATTTCTGACCCTGATCTTGTAGACAAAACCACAAATAAAGATCAGATTTTAAATATTCAGAGGTACGACCCCAATCAACCCAGATCAATGTAATAAGAAAAAAAAAGTGGACTGCTTCTATAGGCAGTGAGCAAAGATGAATCCAGTGTCTTGCCAATATTTACAAATAAAAAGATTTACAAATAAAAAGATTGAGAACAGAAGGTCCGATGGGTAAGTACTAAGATTAGGTCCTTTAGGCAGCTGATCTGTAAGTGTGTACTTTATGTAGTGACAGTGTTTGCCAATACAAATCCACAGTCATAAGGGTTAAAAAAAGGCTATTAGCACTACAACTTCAACCTATTACCACAAAAAATCTGGACAAAGATTAAAATAATGGAGGAACAAAGTCCCAAAAATAGAAAGGTTTTAAATATTTCTATTATACATGTAGAAAGTTGCTAGTATAATAGGTTTTGTAATAAATAGAAGTTATGTTCTTACCATAACGTTCCATGTTAGTTGTCTTCTTCTCGCCTTCTTTCTTGCTGGATGGGTTCGGAGCCGATCCTCGGCTCCGACTCGGCCACTCTAAAAGCTCGAGAGTTGGTTCCACCGGCTCGAGGCTCCCCTTATATCCCACAATGCTAGGCGGTAATACCTCAGATCTCGTTTGTAAGCTAGGCCCAACCAGGAAAGAAAAATCCAGAAACACTGGAAAGGGGAAACCCACCTCTATAAAATGACAGAAGGAAGGTGACCTACAACCTGATGAGGGAATATATACATAACACAGTATATACATATACAAATAGACGTGGTAGGAAAAAAGGTCACAATCAAACTCCTCTAGGTCTGTCCAGGCTAGGGGGAAGGAGGGTGGGACGCAAGAAAGAAGGCGAGAAGAAGACAACTAACATGGAACGTTATGGTAAGAACATAACTTCTATATGTTAAGTTGTCCATCTCGCCTTCATTCTTGCTGGATGGGACCTCGTCCCTAGCACCTTGTCCCGGGTGGCCTATCGGAACAGACTCTTGAGTACAGTGGAACCAAAGTTAGCTCTGTGTCTAGAAGCTAAGTCCAACTTATAATGAGAAATGAAAGTGTGAGGAGTAGCCCATGTAGCTGCCGCACAAATCGTATCAATAGGCAGCCTGTCTTGGAAAGCTATAGAAGTAGCCACAGCTCTAGTTGAATGAGCCTTAGGTTTGTTTGGTAACTTTTGATGCCTAATCTCATACACAAAAGAAATCAAGGATGTAAGCCATCTGGAGAGTGATACTTTCGAAACTGGAAGGCCCTTTCTGCCTTCTGCATAAGAAACAAACAGTTGGTCAGCCTTTCTGGTCTGTTTGGTCCTATCCAAATAATACCTTAATTGTCGATGAACATCTAGCCAGTGTAATTTTTGTTCAGACCTGTTAGAATAGTTAGGAAAAAACACAGGAAGGTCAATGTTTTGATTTAGGTTTGCCTGAGAGGCTACTTTGGGTAAGAAGGATGGGTTGGTCCGTAAGGATACCCTATCCTTATGAAACAAAAGATAAGGGGATCGACTGCAGAGTGCATGAAGCTCCGAGACTCTTCTAGCCGAAGTAATGGCTACCAAAAAGAGTGTCTTCCAGGATAGCAATTTCACTGAACACGAAGCTGCAGGTTCAAAAGGGGGAAGAATCAAAGATGTGAGAACTAAGTTAAGGTCCCAAGAAGGAGGAGGATTTCTGATAGGAGGCTTGAGAAGAAAAACTCCCTTCAAAAAAGCTTTGCAAAGCTTGTGAGACATGATGGCAGAATCTGAGATTCCAACATGAAAGTTAGAAATAGCTGCCAATTGAACCTTAAGAGTAGAAGGAGACGAACCTGCGTGAAAAAGTTCGGCTAAGAAATCAAGGACCGATTGAATGGGAGCAGTGAAAGGATCTATGTCCCTTCCTTGTGCCCAACAGGAGAAACGTTTCCACTTACTAAGATAAATCTTCCGAGTGGAGGATTTATGGGAAGCTATTAAAATATCTCGAACTGAGTGAGATATTAGAGGAAGCCTGGCTAGGGTTGGAATTGGAGGAACCAAGCAGTGAGGTTCAGAGAGGGGAGGGAGCGATGTAACTGACCCGACTGATGGGTCAAAAGATCTGGAACTAGGTCCAGATGCCAGGGTTGCTCCAACAGAAAATGGTGCAGAAAGGGGAACCAAACCTGTCGAGGCCAGTAAGGGGCAATGAGGATCAAGGAAGCTTTCTGAGCGATGGCTTTCTGTATCACTTGAGAAATTAGTGGGAAGGGAGGAAATGCATACAGAAGTCCCCGGGGCCAAACTTGGACTAGAGCATCTCTGCTGGGATGGCCTGGTAGAGGAAAGAGGGTGAAATAATCTTTGCACTTGCTGTTTTGGGGAGTAGCAAAAAGGTCGCAGCAAGGCTGGCCCCACTTCAGAAAAACTTTTCCAAGACTGAATTTTTCAGAGACCACTCGTGAGGCATGAGAATAGCTCTGCTCAATTTGTCCGCAATGAGATTGGACTTCCCGGGGATGTGCGTTGCTATCAGAAACCACTGAGAAGAAATCGCCCATTGCCACAGTCTGAGTGCCTCTCGACATAGGGGGTAGGATCTGGTTCCGCCTTGTTTGTTGATATACCACACTACAGACATGTTGTCCATCTGGATTGCTATCGTTCCCATCGGAAGAGAGTCTTGAAGGGCTTGCAACGCTAAAAGCACTGCTCTCATCTCTAGAACATTTATATGCAAGTGGCGTTCATAAGGTTGCCATATGCCCTGGACTGTCCTGCCCTGATAATGCCCCCCCCCCACCCGATCAAGGAGGCGTCCGTTGTCAGA
Source organism: Protopterus annectens (assembly GCF_019279795.1). Taxonomy (NCBI): domain Eukaryota; kingdom Metazoa; phylum Chordata; order Ceratodontiformes; family Protopteridae; genus Protopterus; species Protopterus annectens. The sequence goes on along the minus strand of NC_056750.1, from coordinate 106,373,868 downwards.
GTAGCAACCGGAGGGGGAGGGACAAAGGGTCTTCCTAAGAAGAGCTGGGGGGAAGAAATCCACCAAAGAAGATGATTCCTGCATGCTTGCGTTATCACAATGGTGTGGGACATCGGAAGTTGTTGGTATGACCATTGTGTGAAGAGCATCCATTGTAAGATTCTCATGTGAAATCTGGCTAATAGAAGTAGAGGGATAGCAGCTGCCATAATCCCCAGTACTTTTAGGACTAATCTGACTTTGATTCTGTTGCTGTGGAAAAGAAGAGAGACTAGTTTGTGTATGTCTGCTATCCTTTGGTCTGTGAGTCTCGCAGACATGCTGACTGTGTCTAGATTTGCGCCTATGAAGGTAATAGCACGACAAGGCGACAAAACAGACTTTTTGCAATTTATTGAGATACCTAGCTTTCGAAATATGCGAAAAGTGTAGTCTCTGACAAGTAGTAGAAGACGTCTAAGTATGGAAACACCTGGAATCCTTGACGTCTCAGGTGAGAGGCAACCACTGCCATGCATTTGGTAAACACCCGGGGGGCTGTGGTGAGTCCAAAGGGCAGGGCTCTGAATTGAAAGTGACTGGTTCCCAGCCTGAAGTGCAGGAATCTCCTGGAGCGTCTGTTCATTTTTATATGATAGTACGCATCTTGGAGGTCTATAGAGCACATCCAGTTTTCCTTTCTCAATAGGGGTAGGATGGATTGCAACGTGACCATCCGAAATCTTGTTTTCTTGACAGACTTGTTCAAGATGCTGAGATCCAAAATGGGCCTCCAGTCCCCTGTTTTCTTTGGAACCAAAAAGAATTTGGAGTAGATTCCGGATCCTTGCTGGTCTGCTGGAACTGGCTGAATGGCTCTTTTTGCAAGCAACTTTGATATTTCTAACGCTGCTTGATCCCTTGAGCGGGTGGAACATCTGGAAGGGACTTTTTTGATTGATTTGGAATGCGAAAGAACGGAATGGAATAGCCTTCGGAAATGATGGACTGTACCCACTTGTCTTGAGTTAGAGATCGCCAGGCTTCTGGGTACAGTGATAATCTTCCCCCGACTGCCTCCGAAGGTGGACAGTCGGGCAACACCTCAGGGATGCTGAAAGGGCTTATCGGAAAAAGTTTCTTGATTGCCCTGGTTCTGCGGACCCCCCCTGCCTCTAGGGCGGCGTCTACCATTATTGTTCCCCCCTCTGCCTCTAGAGGGGAACCGACTCTGTGCGTCAGGCAAAGCCCCTTGAGATTGCTTGCGGAACCACATCTTTCCACTTTTCTGGCCCTTGGGGTAAGGCCTAGAAGGAGTAGAAAAACGGACTCCGACGGCAGAAAGAGTTTTGCCATCCGTCTCGCACCTTGTCAGGGTTTCTTTCACTTGAGGACCAAAAAGGGACGATCCATCAAACGGGGAATTAGTGAAAGACGTCTTAAAGGGGTCCACAAAATTGCATAGCCGCATCCAGGCATGCCGGCGTAAGGCCACACCTGTACCTGCGGCTCTGCTCGCTCCATCAGCTGCATATGAAAGAAGGCGCATGGAGGAGTTAGCTATCGAATTGAGGGTTGCCAGCTGAGCGTTCATCTTACCCTGAAAACCCGCAGCTGTTGGATCCTTTAACATCTCAGTCGCTTCCATGATCAAGTCTCTTTGAAGACAAGTGAAATGACAGAGGTAGTTCAGCGAACGCATTGAAAAGGTCGCTGACGAAAACATCCGCTTCCCGTACCTGTCCATAGACCTAGATTCCTTGTTAGGGGGATGGACAGGCACTGAAGGATCAGCTAGTTCCTTCTTGGTGGCAGCAGCTACCACCATAGCATCCACAGAAACTCCTTTAGTCAAAAATTGTTTGTCTGCTGGTGCTGTAATAAACTTTGAAGGTCTCCTGGGGGTGGGGTCCACAGAGTCAGGAGCTGTCCAAGCCTTTTTTGCTACCATCTGCATAAGGGGGTCAAAGGGGGGGGACACCCAGGAGGTGGAAGGGTGAGAGCCGAACGCCTCAAGATACACAGATTCATCCTCCGAAGGGTTAAGGGCTGGCCATTTCCCCCTCTGTTTTAAGATCTCCAGGATGTCTGCAAAGGAGACATCTTCAGAGGGGGAACGGGGGGGAACCTTCAGAATCCTCTAAATCCGTGTCAGAGGTGACAGACTCAGGTGAGTCTATGTGTTTCCTCTTGCACTTTCTCTTCCTAGGGGGCTCTCCTGCCAATTCAGGAGAGGCCTCGGAAGAGGATGAAATCCCCACAGGGGATTCTTGAGGAGCTGGCTCTCTGCGGTCTGGGATGAGGGAGTGAGTAGAAATTACCTGAGGCACCGAGGAGGGAGGGGCGGATGAAGCCGACTGTGGAGTTGAACCAGGTTCCAACACACTCCGCATGACCTCGAAAGCACCCCTGTCAGGCAGAGCCAGAGGTCTCCACTCCGAAAAGCTGGAAACCTCCCTCGGCACCGACAGTGATGGCTCCGAGGCCGATGTCGGAGCCGAACTCACCAGCGCCGAAGCACCGAGAGGGAGAGCGGGGTCGGACAAGGGTCCGATGCCACTCACCCCCTCGTAGCCTACGAGGGAAGTCCGGCACCGAGATTCCTCCAATGAAGAAAATGGAGCAGACGACGGCGCCAAAGACAATTGTATCGGCTCCGACGCTGCCACAGTCTCGGGTCCGAAACGCCCCGGCTCCGAACTCAAAGGAGTCGGAGGAGGAACATTTTGAGAAATAGGATTAAGCATCGACTGCTGAGTCGGGCTCTGAAGCATTTGGGCCAGTGCCTTGGACTTAAGAAGTCGACTCACTACCCTCTGAAGGTCATGGTCCGAAAATCTCGACGACCTAGAGGAGTGAGATCTATGGCTCCGTTCAGACAGCAAGGGAGATGCTGGAGCCGAATGAACGGAGCCAAGAGACGGTGACCTAGACCTTTTCCTAGTTGTCGGTTCCGATAATCTTATTGGAGCCGACTCAGTGATTTCCAACACCTCGGCTCCGGCCGGAGCCGAGGGAACCGAAGAAATAAGAGTTCGAGTCTCATCGGCTCCAGCCGGAGCCAATGTTGTAGCAGACTTCGAAGCCTTAGGTGTCGACTCAGAAGCTGGAGCCGACGACCTAGAAGGCTTGGAGGGTTTGCCCGAAGAATGAGTCGGGGGACCCTCAGGTTTCAATAAGCCTCGTAATATAAGCTTATTTTTTCTTTTCTGCAGGACTCTAGGGCTGAAGCCATGGCATACAGCACAAGAGTCCTGCAGGTGTAAAGGTCCCAGGCAGTACACACAAGAAGTGTGACCGTCTGTCAGAGACATTTTCTGACAGCATGAGTCACACTTCTTGAAGCCTGAGACCTTTGAATCCTTAGACATTTTCAAGAAAAAAAATGTGTAATCACCACACAAACACAAACACACCGATTACACTATCCACTAAGGTTTAAACTAAAATTAAACTAATAAGTTTAGTTAGTTTAGTTTTTTTTTTTTTTAAACCCTACAAAAAACACATACACTCCACTATTAAAGGGGATGGAAGGGCCCGAAGGCCTAAGGAAGAACTTATAAGTTCTTGAGGAAAAAAGGGTGGATAAACAGGTAGGAAAGGGTCAAAATCCACTTAACTAAGGGAATAGTGAGCAAAACTAAATTAAAGGGGCTTAAATTTAACTATTAGACTAATCTAAATGAACTGACCTGAAGCCGGTAGAAACAACACACCTCGATCGCTGTAGCGGCAAACGAGATCTGAGGTATTACCGCCTAGCATTGTGGGAAATAAGGGGAGCCTCGAGCCGGTGGAACCAACTCTCGAGCTTTTAGAGTGGCCGAGTCGGAGCCGAGGATCGGCTCCGAACCCATCCAGCAAGAATGAAGGCGAGATGGACAACTTAACATCATGAGTTTTCTGAGTGATTTAAAGTCTGAAACTCAAATGTGTGCAATTATTTAATGAATGTTGCTGTGCATTTAATAAACTCTGGCCTGTACTGTGCCACTTAATAGGGCACTATACTTTTTACTGAACTAGAATTCAACTCCAGAGAGCACCCCTGCATTACCAGGCTAGAACTCATAGCACATCTTTCGGCCACCTAACCTGGACCGAAACACTAAAGGAGGAGGCGTGTCCATATTCATTAAAGATATCCACACCTCCAGGCTAGCTGCTCAGCACAATGCATCCAAGATTATCCAAGTGCAATTAACTCTGGGCAAGACTGCAATCCAGGTTGTAGCTTGTTACAGATCCCCCACCATGCCCCAGGATGCCCACTCCATGTTTCTTGATATACTGGGTAATATTAAGGTACAGCCCAATACCATAATAATGGGTGATTTCAACTACCCCATCATCAACTGGGAAAAAGTACAGTTGTGTACACTTACCATAAATGTAGATGTTTGGGTGTATTCACTGTTGCCGTCATTACATATGGGTTATCTGCTTTGCAGTAGCCCTCAGTCAGCCTGATTAACAAAGTCTTGGGTCCTACATTGGTTGCTATCCCTTCTTCCATGACGTCAGGTCGTCAGGGGTATAAAACATGCAGCAGACACCATTACATCAGTTTTTCTTGCCCCAGAAGTCAGGTACCCCATAATGGGAAGCAAATAAATCTATAATACAAGGATATACCTCCAACAAAAAAGCAAATACACCAAAAGCTATTTGAGCATAGTAAGTGAGAGTAGAGGTATAGCCAAAAGAAGAAATGGAGCTGGCGAGAGGGTAACCAGGACTGCAACAGTGAATACACTCGAACATCTACATTTATAGTAAGTGTACACAACTGTACTATGTTCTTCGTGTTTCACTGTTGCAGTCATTACATTTGGGTAGATTCCCAAAGCTAAGGTTGGGTGGAGGAATTTAAATAGAATTAGGGCCAGCTATAAGGCCCTGCAAGACTGCAGAAGCAAAACCAGTTAGAGAAAATTGGCAAATGATGATGCTTGATGAAAGTATGTACAGAACTCCAGGTAGCAGCTTCTAGGATGTCCCTTGTAGGGACGCCCCTGAGAAAGGCTGTAGAGGTAGATGCAGCCCTGGTTGAATGGGGTCTGATGCCCTGTGGGATAGGTTTCCATGGTGCTTATAGCAGAAATGAATGCAGTGGCCTATCCATTTTGAAATACTTTGCTTTGAAATAGTTTTCTCCTCTGTCCCTGCAGCAAATGCCACCAGCAGCTGTTCAGATTTCCTTTGAGGTTTAGTCCTATCCAAGTAGAATCTAAGTTGTCTGTGTACATCTAAGGAGTGCAGTATCTGCTCCTCTTTGTCCTGAGGGTTAGGAAAGAAGGTAGGGAAATGAATGGACTGATTAAGAGCCACACTGGACACCACCTTGGGCATGAAGGAGGGATTGGTTCTGATGGACACCCTGTCCGCATGAAAGATGATGAAAGGCTCCACTGCCATCAGGGCCTGTAATTCAGATACCTGTCTTGCAGAAGTGATTGCTAAAAGGAAAGCTGTTTTCCAGGAAAGGAATTTTAAATCTGCAGTAGCAGCTGGCTCGAAAGTAGGAAGAGTGAGTTTCTCCAAGACAAAGTTAAGGTCCCATGCAGGAGTTGACACTCTCCTGGGTGGCCTTAACTTTTTGGCCCCTCTGAGGAACTGCTTGAGCAGTGGGTGAGAGAAGAGGGGAGGCTCTGTGTTATAATGAGCTGAAATGGCTGAGGCATGGATTTTGATGGAGGAAAAGGACAGGCCCTTATGAAGCATCTCAGTCAAATATTGTAGAATCTGAGGTAAATTGGGCACTGCTGCACTCATCCTTTGAGATTGGTTCTAGGTACAATTTGTTTTCTATTTTGCAGCATAAGATTTTCTAGTGCTAGGCCTCCTAGCCTCTAAAATGATATCCATCACTGATTTGCTAAGGGGTGGTAAAGGAGAGATTAGGTAATTAGCCAGGCTGCTAGGTTCAAGGTTTGCAGCTGAGGGTGCAGAATCTAGTTCTCCTGCTGAGACAACAGGGAAGGAGTATGAGGCAGGTGCCATGGGGCCAAGTGTGACACACTGCACAGGAGGAAGTACCAGTGTTGTCGTGGCCAGACTGGTGCAATTAAGGTCGTCCTTGACTTGTCCTGTTTGATCTTTAGTAGTACTTTGGAGAGAAGAGGAGGAAAGGCACAAACTGATAGTTTTTTCCAGCTGAAGGATCAAGCATCCACTTTCCAAGCTGTTTGTGTGGAATCCTTGTGCAAATTTTTTCCAATTGATTGTTCTGGGGGGAGGCAAACAGGTCTATATCTGGGCTCCCCCATTTGTTTGTAAACATGTTGAAAATACTTGTTTCCAGTTTCCACTCATGTGGGTCCATGAGGTTTCTGCTTAGTCCATCTGCCAGTGTATTTAGTTATCCTGGCAGGACTTGAGCTTGTAGATTCACTTGGTAGCTCAAGACTGTGTTCTACAATGCCATGGCTAGTCTGCAGAGGGGGTAAGAATGGGTGACCCCTGCTTGTTTATGTACCACATGACCGTGGTGTTGTCCGTCTTTACCATTAGTTGTCCTGGAAGAATGTTGTCCTTGAAGGCTGTCAGAGCATTCTGTACAGCTAACATTTCCTTTTGATTTATGTGTAGGTGCATTTGAGTTGGGTTCCATTTGCCCTGAATGCACTTCCCATCCAGGTGAGCCCCCCATGCATAGTCTGAAGCATCTGTTGTCAAGGTTTGGGCGGCAAGGGATAGTGTGAATGGTAATCCTTTGTTTTGGTGGCAGGCCTCTGCCCACCAAAGGAACTCTAGGCGTAGCAAGGTATGATAGGAATCATTGCTTCTAGATCCTGAGAATGTTGACACCATAGGCTTTTGAGATACCATTGCAGTTGCCTCATATGCAGTCTTGCATAAGGAATTAGAAGAATGCAGGAGGCCATGAACCCCAAGGCTTGCAGTATTTGCCTTGCAAATATCTGGGCTTTTGTGGCCACTTGTTTGAAGTACGTTGTCAAAAGAATCTGTTTCTCTGGGGTGAGGAAAGCCATCTGGGAAGTTATATTCAAGCTTGCTCCCAGGAATATAATTAGTTGACAGGGTACCAGGTATAATTTATTTTCATTTATGGTGTACCCCAGACAAGTCAGTACCCTTTGAACAAAGGCCAGATGATTCAAAAGTATGTCTTGGCTTTCTGCCTGAATTAGACAATCGCCCAGGTATGGGTATATTTAAATATTTCTTTGCCTGCAAAATGCAATGACTGGAGCTAGGCACGTTGTGAATACCCTGGGCGCAGTAGATAAGCCAAAGTGCAGTGCAGAGAACTGATAATGCATGTAGCCTGCTTTGAAGCATAGGTATCTTCTACAAGACTCCCTGATAGGAATGTGCAGGTATGCTTCTTTTAAGTCTAGTGTTGCCAGCCATGCATCTTTGCCTAACATAGGAAGCAGCTGGTGAAGAGACAGCATCTTGAATTTTGGAATCACCAGAAAGGTATTTAGAGTAGAAAGGTCCAGGATAGGATGCCATGTACTGCCTTTTCTGGGTACCAGGAAATGTCTTGAATAGAAATCTTGTCCCTTTTCCTCTGCTGGTACCAATTGAATAGCCCCCATGCTTAAAAGAGAGAGCACTTGAGTTTGGGCCTCTGCCCACTGACTTGGGGGTGGATCTGGCCAGCCGCTTGGTGTTGGTAATGTGTGGAAGTGAAATCTGTATCCTTGGGACACTATATTTAAAACCTATTTGTCCTGGATAATGAGTTCCCAGTTTTTGGCATGCAGACCAATCTTTCTGCCTAAAGGTGCATTCAGTTGGGAAGTGCTTGGAAATTTTAAAAGCAAGTCATTGAGACAGTTTTACATGGGGGGGAGTCTTACTACTCCCTGATTTGGGTGTGGAAACCCCCCACTGTTTAGTCTTGTGTCTCCTGGGACTAAAACCTGGGGTTTCTGCTGTGTCTGGGTTTGGCTTGATAAGACCTGGAAGGGTCTGGAAAGGACCAATTCTTCGAGGGCCAGTGCCTACTAAATCTAGGAGGCTGAACTTTACCTTCCATCTTTTTAAGAACTTCCTCAGCTTTGTTGCCAAACAGGCGGTCCTGATTTAAGGGAGCATCCAGCAATTTAGCTTTAACATGATCAGGCAAAAATTGCTCCTTAAGCCAAGCATGCCTTCTGAGCACAGACCCAGTAACAGCAGCCCTGCAAGAGGCCTCTAATGAATCAAATCCACATTGCAAAGTATGTTTTCCAACCTGTTCAGCAGAATGCATTAAGTCCTGTAATTCTTTATTTCCCACACAGTCAGGAATCAACATCATTTTTTGTTTAAGCAATCCAATAACATGTTGCTGATACTTTAACATATGAAACTGGTAGATTAAAGCCCTAATAGCCAAGGTTGCAGATGTGTAAACCTTCTTACCCCATTTATCCAGCACCCTGGAATCTCTATCACAAGGGGTAGGATTTTTAGCACTAGAAGCCTTAATGTCCTTGTGCCCCTGTGAAATAGTCTCTGGATCTGCAATAGGATTTTTAAAAAGGAACTTGTGCGACTCAGGGACCCTGTAATATCTGTCAGGTTTTCTGAGAGCAGGAGGCAAGGAATCAGGGGCCAAACTAGATTCCGAAAAGGCATCATCAACAATGTCCAGTATAGGAGGAATAGCTAAAGGCCTATGCTGAGGCAGGAGTAAGAAATCCCTAAGCCCCTTTTTTGAATCAGAAAAATCCTGGCTTTCCCAGTGAAAATGCTCCCTTAGAGTATGTAAGGCTTCACCAAAAGAAAAACCCTCTGGAGGGGAAGCAGAGGGAATAGAGTCCTCTGCATCAGAATCCTCATAAGTAGATAAGAGCAAATCCTGATAATCAGAAGAATCAGAAAAAAACAGAATCCGTGTCAGAAGATTCATAAACAACTTCAGTCCTAGGCCTCTTAAAAGGGGGGGGTTGGCTTCCACTGATTAGAGTTATTAGATCTTCAGTCATTCTTATCATTTGTTTTTTAGGCATAGACGGCTGAGCATGCGATCTGGGCATCGGTTTTATTTAGGCCTAAGTGAAGAAGGAGGCATTGGTTTAATATGGAAGTCCATAGGCCTGAATACACCCTCAAAAGTCGGTGCCTGCACAGCGGCTCTGGACCCATCCAAGGTAGAGACATTCGTGGGTTCCATAGTTGAAGCATCTCACGGCATACCAGACTCCAAATGGTTCTCAGTAGAGGCCTGCGAATCAGAAGTAGCGGGTATCAGGGGCTGCGAAAGTGCCTCACTGAGTACCGACGAACTGGCGACTGGCTTAGGAGAAGCGTCGTCGGCAGTTTTGGACCTCGGCAGCCCGTCTCTGTCTTTTTCTTTGCATTTTTTCAGAATTCCAGTAGTCAGATGGCTAACCAATGAAATTTCTGGATAATTAAACCGAGAACCGAAATATTTAGAGGTGAAAATATACCGACGACGGATAGTGCGCTGATTAAATAAAGCACAAAAACGATAGCAAGGTACATCGTGGTCAGGGCCCAGGCAAGGAATACAGTACGAATGAAAATCTTTATTAGGTATTTGCTTTCCACAAGTAATGCAATTATTAACTTTAACTGACATCGGTAAGGAGCAAGAAAAAGTTTCCCGAACAGGGTACTTAGCTTTAGTTGAAGACTTTGGTTCTGAAACTTGAAAGCAAAAATTTCAGGAGTCGGCCGACCGGCACTTGCGAACTGCTTCTGCTTCGGGCACCGCACGGCAAGAAAGACTGATGTAATGGCGTCGGCTGCATGTTTTACACCCCTGACGACCTGACGTCATGGAAGAAGGGAAAGCAACTGATGCAGGACCCAAGACTTTGTTAATCAGGCCGACTGAGAGCTACTGCAAAGCAGATAATCCAAATGTAATGACTACAACAGTGAAACATGAAGAACATCTACTCATGTACTAACTCATTTGCTCAACGCTTTCTGGAACTCATAAATTCCAATGCCCTGGATCAGCTTGTCCATACCCCCACCAGGCACAGCAACATCCTGGACCTGGTCATTATCAGTATGGGCAACCGATGTTCCACGTCAGAGGTCAACTCCTCGCTGGTCAGATCCGACCACAAGCTAATCACCCTAGACATCAATACCCCCCACCCCCACCCCCATTGAGGAAACACCATAAAAAACTTCTCCAAAGCCAACTTCATGCTTCTTAAGACAGAAGTGGCAAGCTTCATGACACCCATACAGACGGAAAATAGAGGTACGACTGCTGAATCCTATACAAATGCACTGTATAAGCACATACACGAGTGGATGGATCGTGCCATCCCCAACAGAAACAAGACACTATCCTCCAAAAAAAGGAAGCCAATCTGGTGGTCCCCTGCCATAAACAAACTCTACAACAGAAGGAAGAAGATGTTGCAAAAAAGAGTAAAATCCCCTGATTGCAGGAACTCCCTGGTCAGCCTCAGTAAGAAGCTGAGATCTCTCATAAAATCCTCCAAAGCTTGTTACGAAAATAAAATCGCCACTGATTCTAAAGACAACCACAAAGCATTCTACAGCTATGTCAAGAATCTCAATGGCGACACTCAGATCTCCTCTGAGCTACGGCACAATGGCACTAGATATACAGAACCAACTGATATTGCCAACATCCTGGCAGATAGGTTCAGTGCAAACTTCACACCTCACTCACCCCCCAAAGGGTCCATCACTATACCGGAAGAATGCAAAGCCCCTGTAATCATGGCTGCACAAGTAAAGGCATCACTCTCCAAAGCCAAGAACACATCATCCGTGGGACCTGACAACATCCCAGGCTGCGTTCTGCACGAACTACAGAACGAACTGGCACCTCACCTAAGTACCATGTTTAATCATACCCTCACTTCAGGCTTTGTGCCCACTGAATGGCACACAGTGACGGTTATCCCACTCCACAAAGGGGGCACCACCACAGACCCCGGGAACTACCACCCCATTTGCCTGACGAGCCTGGTCTGCAAGGCCTTGGAACGTATCATCTTAGAGCTTATAAACAAGAACATAGGTAACCCCCCCAAACTCTGGACCTCACTCAGTTTGGGTTTGTAAAAGGTAGGTCATGTCTCCTAAACTTGACTGACTTCTTTGAAGCAGTCACCAGAGCCGTGGACGAGCGTAAGGTGGTGCACACAGCCTATCTTGACCTCACCAAGGCTTTTGACAGAATCCCCCACTCTGGAATTATTGATAAACTCACTAGACTGGGCATAAATCCCTATGTCACAAGATGGGTGGACAACTGGCTCACTGACAGAACCCACACAGTGAAAGTAGCCAACTCCAAATCCAACTTCAGACTAGTGACAAGTGGAGTACCACAGGGCTCAGTCCTGGGTCCTCTCCGGCTTGGCATCTACTTCTCAGAAGTCCAGGCTAATACAGCAGGTCTTTGGCTAATGAAGTTCGCAGACGACTGCAAACTAGGTGCCATAATAGAATTGCCTAATGATGTGAACATTCTATAAAGGGGCCTCACTGAGACTGATGCTTGGTGTCAAAGTCATGGCCTCAAGCTCAATGCCAAGAAGTGCACTGTTATCCCCTTTGGGAAAAACACTGTACCCATGAACTACCACATCGCCGGAAGCTTACTAAACACCAAAAGTGTGGTAAGAGACTTTGGGAGACAGGTGGACAGTAGTCTCTTCTTTGATAATCACATCGCCACAGTAATCAGGAAATCCTTCTACGTGGCACACCTCATCACAAAGGGGTTCACCTCCAGAAAAAAAAAGGTCATTGTTCCTCTCTACTCATCCCTCATCAGACCCATTATAGAGTACAACTTCCCGTTTCGCATGTACCTCGGAAGACATCTACAACAACTAGAAAGGCTACAGAAATACCTCACTAAGAGGATTACCGGCCTTAAACAGATGCCATATGCAGACTGTCTCAAAAAACTCCAGCTCTACTCCATCGCTTATCGCCTACTCAGAGGTGACTTCTGCCTAACATACAAAGCCATGTCAAACCCAGATCTGTTGGATATGCTACACTTAAAGAAATCCCAATCTCTCCGAGCTCCAGAGACTTAAACCTTGCCACCACAATAAACAGAACATGCTGGAGGGATAGATTCCTGTCCCAGAGACTTCCTATGCTCTGGAATAGACTACCCATTCATGTCAGGCAAAGCTCCTGATTAACCCTCTTTAAGAAAAATTTCGACAATTGGATGGGAAATAGGAAATTCACCCCGGAGATCATGTCTGTGGCTCTGCTAGACAGGGGCACAGGAAAATAACTTTCTTGGGTGGTGAAAGTCAGGATACTTTTTTGGCTAGGCTTATACAGGCCCCAGGGCCGATATCCTAGTACCTACCTATGAACCTATGAACAATGCCAGTTTTGATAGCAGAAAATGACTACTTATTGTATAATCTGCACATTCTATGTAACTGGTAGCTTTTCCCCATTACTAGATAAGGATCACAGTATGTATATTCCAAGCATTCCTAATCAGATTGCCATTTTGAGCATATTTCATCTCTGTATAACAGTATTTTATTTTTATTTATTTATTTTACATTTGTTAACCAGGGGTGTCTGACTGAGCCGAAAAGGCTCTTTTTCAGCAAGGGCCCAGGGAGAAAAGCTCCACATAGAAAAATTACACATACATTTAGATATTTAGACATGATCAGTATACACACAAATTACAACAGACATGTTTTTACAGTGGTATGCAGCACATCAACAGTTGCAGTGCAGAGAACAAACAAGAAAATATTAATTTAAAAATAAAGGTAATTAATAGATTTGTGGTGTACAGGTGAAATTTGGAACATAGGTAGAATACATACATAGTACACAGGTACAGTACATACATTGTACATTAGCCCGTGTTTGTGAGTAAAAGTGAAAACTATTATCAAGTACTCTAGGTTTAGTATGTGTACCTTATCCGCTTTCATTAGCCTGGGGAGCAGTCATGGCACTGCCAACTTTGCCTGAGATGTTGCCTAATGAGTTTTTTAAAGGAGGCTTTGACGATGTGTTTTGTATGCTAGTGGGGAGAGAGTTCAATTTTTTAGCCACTGAACTACTATATAGTGTGTCTCCAAAGCTATTGTAGCTGTTGGTGACTTCTAGTAGTAGTTTGCTTGATGATCTAAGAGGTGTTTTGGCTGAGTGATATTGTACTAGGTTTCTGAGGGCAAGACACTAATTGGGGAGGTAATAGAATGACAGAGGCAGAGCTGATTGTAGGTTAGGAGGTTGGGCAGTTCAAGCCAGTGGAGCTGTCTCAAAGCAGTAAAGTGATGAGTTCTATATGAGCAATTTGCAGCAAAGCAGGCAATTCTGTTATAGTAGGTTTCCATTTTGCTTAGTTCAGTTTTGTTGAGATTAGTCAGAATGGGAGATGCATACAGTAGGGTGAACAGAAGTTGGGAGCAAGCAATGGCTGATCTTGTGTTGTTGGTAAGAAATGGTTTCATACAGTAGAGTGATCCCAGTTTGGCATTGTTACGGTCCATTATTATAATTCTGTGGCTAATACAGTTGAGAAGAAGTGACACAAGACACCAAGGCCCAAGCTTAAACAGTTTATTACCACAATCATCAAATTAAATCAAAAATAAAGATGTCTGTACTTACAAGCATTAAAGGAATTATCAAGCCCACTGATAGGGGAACTCTAATCTATACAGTGCAGCTATCTGTTTAGTCAACACATTTGCAGGCACTGATACATCTAGGAACTCAGTCTAAACTAAACGTTCGTGTTGATCAAAGCAAATCAGTCAAATCAAATCCAGAAGATGAGTTCCGTTAAGACAGGGCTGACACTGGCAAAATAGCTGTATGCTCAGTTCAGGCTAGTGCAAAGATCAATCAAATCTGGATGATGAGTTCCGTTAAGACAGGGCTGACACTGGCAAAATAGCTGTATGCTCAGTTCAGGCTAGTGCAAAGATCAATCAAATCTGGATGGTAAGTTCCGTTAAGACAGGGCTGACACTGGCAAAATAGCTGTATGCTCAGTTCAGGCTAGTGCAAAGATTAGTCAAATCTGGATGGTGAGTTCCATCCTATTATCAGTCTTTGAGCTTTTTATAGGTTTGAGCAGGCCATAGGGTCAACGGGTTTGGCTGATGACATCCAGATCATAAGTTTAATCATAAACTGATGGAATATTTTAGAAAATTACAAATCATTTCCTAAATTGTAAGGGCGGCCACGGTAGTGCAGTGGTTAGCATTGTCGCCTCACAGCAAGAGGTTCTCCAGTTCGATCCTTGGCTGGGGTGCCTTCTGTGCAGAGTATGCATGTCCTCCCTGTGGTCGTGTGGGTTTCCTCCGGGTGCTCCAGTTTTCTCCCACATCCCAAAGACATGCTGCAGGTAGATTGGACACTCTAAATTGGCCCTAAGTGTGAGTGCATGTGTGTGTGTGTGTGTGTGTGTGTGTGTGTGTGTGTGTGTGTGTGTGTGTGCCTTCTGTGGAAGGTTGGGCACCGGGCTGGCAACTCGACACTGTAAAACTCCACTGCTAATCATGAGCGGACAGGTGATCCGCTGTGGCGACCCCTAACTGGGAAAAGCCAAAAGAAAAAGAAGAATTTCCTAAGTTGTAAACAAGTCCTGTAATGTCTGGTTTTATGCATTACTTCCTCTTCTAAGAGAGCAGTTATCCCTTAGCTGACTGCAGACTTGTGATAATTCCTCTTATTTGACTCTGTAAGCTGATAAACATTTTTTCAGGTTAATCAAAGTTCAATGCAATAAAGGTCAGTAAGCAAGGTTTGCACTTAAAGCACGTGTCTAGCATATTTTACAAAAAAGCTATATGCAAGATGCAGTCCCTTAATATAACTGTTGTCATTTCATTGTACACAGGAGTGAGGTGGTCGAGGCACCTGATAATTTGGGCAAGCTGTGTGGGCCCATCACAGGCATGTACTTTTTTAATAGTTAAGTTGAGATGACTGTCAAATTTTAGGTGGGAGTCTATGGTTATTCCCAAAAGTTTAGCCTGTGTCACTGGAACGACTGGAGTAGCATTTGTGCAGTAGATAGTGAAGTGACTGTTATCAGTGTTTTTGTTAGAACTGGTTATAATCATAAGTTGAGCTTTCTCTGGACTGAGGATAAGTTGGGCTTTAGTAAGGTATTTTTCAATGTCAAAGAATGCTAGTTGAGTTGTTTGCAGAAGGGTGAGAATGTTTTGTGCAGCACAGATTAAGGTAGTATCATCTGCATACCGAATGATAGATGCATGCTGTGTGGAGGTATGGAGGTAATTTGTGAAGACTGTGAATAGCAGTGGTCCTAAGACAGAACCCTGTGGGACTCCTATAGTTATGGGCAGCTGAGGAGAGAGAGAATTTTCCCATTTCACAGCTTGGTACCTGCCAGTTAAATAGCTTTTGAACCAGGTAAGAGTGAAATTTGACAGGTGACATTGGTTTAGTTTGTTTAGCAGGATTTGGTGCGAGACTGTGTCAAATGCTTTGGACATATCCAAAAAAAGAGTTGACACCTGCAGACCTTCATTTTTGAGATGGTTTACTGTGTCTGTGAAGCAGAGGAGGGCTATAGTGGTACTATGGGCAGGTCTAAAACCATGTTGAGTAGGTGACTGGATGTTGCTGTCTAGGAGATATTTTAGCACCTGGATATGGATGTACTTTTCTAAGATTTTGGCCAGGGGGGAAGAGTATAACAATGGGTCTGTAGTTATTAAGTTCAGTGGAGGTCCTGCCTTTATGTATGGGTGTAACATGGGACATTTTCCAGAGTTTGGGCACATAGTTTTCAGCAACTGATCTGTTTATGAGAGTGGAGACTGGGATAGCAATAGCATCTGCTGTGAGTTTCAAGAAATAGATGGGGAGTAGGTTGGCTGCTGTTGATGATGTTTTTAGTTTGGACAGCATGCTTTTGATCGAAGTGTTGGAAACTGTTTTGAGGGTAAAGCTTGTATTAGTGTTATTTCTGTTGGGGGGGGGGATAGTGAGGTTGGAACTGTCCTGTGATACTAAGGATAGAACTGAGTTCACAAAGTGGGAGTTGAATTGTGTTTCAATGGGATTACTTTCCATTTGCCACAGTTTGTATTGCCTGCAGGACTTCACTTTGTAATGAATTACTCTTTATTCAAGAGCTTCATAGCTAAACATTTTATGTGATAAAACAGCAAATCAATCACACTGTGTAAAAATAAACTGCATGGAATCTGGAAAAAGCCTACTAGTCTGGGTCAGTAATACAGCAGGTTTTGAGGAAAAATGTTTTCCTTAAAATCTATGAGCACTGAAAAAGTTAAACTGCTTCCGAAGTTGTCGAGTTATAAAACCACACTTCTGATAGGCTAACAATTTGTTTACTCTGCAATATCGTTCTAGTAAAGAACGTGGAAATGTTGCATATGTGAGAAATTTGTATTACTTTTCCCCTAAAAACCTGTAAGCCGTAGGAGATACGAGCGCTTTGACTAGCCTTTATATGTACTTTACTAGCACCCGTTCTAGTTTAACAACGGTGAGAATACCAGTATTCATAACAACCAGGACATCTGTATGACAAACCTTTGTTATTTCGCCCATTCTTTGATTCAATTTACTTACTTCTTTCCATACACTAAGAACATCTTGAAAACAAGCCTGCTGTCAATACTTAGGTGCTGCTACCACTCAAGGCTGTCAGTAAAGTTTACTACAAATGTCAGTGCCGTGACGGTATCCATATTAATAACCTGCTTCCTCAAAAAAAACACAGATTTTTCATCCAGTAGCCCACCTGCTACTTCATTCACGTGGCTAGAGTTCTACTCCACTGTCCCTTGCTCTATGTATGATCACACACAGGAAGTGACATCTATGAAGTAGTCTGCTGTACGACGTGCAAAGAGAGAGAGCTTGGGCTTTAAGAATTGTGAAGGTGTTGCAGAAGTGTGCACATGAGGTGTAAACTATATGTACAAATGTTTATTGCTGTATGCAGCAGAGTCAGTGAAAGGGAAGCAGTCGCCTCTGTGATTTATATTTCTTTAGTCCGTAGTAAATGACGGGAGTATGTCCTGGACCTGCATGAGTCAACAGAAAAGTACCAGGACTTCTGCTTAAAAAGTCACTGTAAGCATACAGCTGGTGCATAGGGGCAAACATTTTAAATTAAGTGAAATGATGATTGAGTAAGCTACAGAAATGTACAGACAAAAAAATGCACAGCCATGTATTTATAGCGGTCAGGCTTTCATCACTTAAATGTGGATCACTACCTTATCTAATATGGAACAAATGGTCAAAATGTGGAATGCAGCTACTAGAAGTTACTCGCAGCATGGTTAAATTAATATGATTGTGTTGTTTACTATAGATATTATTAGATAAAATTAACTTGGGGGTGGAGGTGTTACGTAAGTGGTGGCTTGGATTGCAAGAATCCGACTGGCTGCCACCACTTGCATTATCAACAACTTTTTAGGCAGATTTTCTAAAGTTTAATGTGACCTTAATGTAAAAACATGCTGAATCGTAACTATATAAGGTAAATTACAAGTTCAGTTACAATTTCAGCTTGTTTTACATTAAGCTCAACTACAAATCTGCACTACAGTTTCTCGCACTTGTGGAAGGCACTCAGGGGTAACAGCTTGCAATTCATATCTTCTCATGGCATGCTCGGATGTAAGCACAAAGGCACCATGAGAAGGTACTCGGGGTTAATGAGTTAAGGCAGGGGTTCCCAAAGTGTGCACTGTGGCACCCTGGGGAGCCACAGCTTCCTCAGAGGGGTGCCACGGACTAGTAGAACTGGCATCAAGTATACTAGAGCACGTAAGAGACTACCAGAAGAAAATACAAAGAAAACTCTTCAAGAATGTTATTTCAAAGCCCCAACATAGATTATATACTTAAAAAAAAATGCTTTAAGACTCTCCCACTACTTTGGTAATTAGCTGCTGGACAACAAACGGGCATTGATGTGAATGGGGATTGGCTATAACTAAGGAAGTAATGGGTGGTACTGTCTTAGAGTTTGCGCACAAAGATGACAGCCAGTAGAGCCAGAAAACGCATACTGGCTCATATGTATTTTACACCTTTTCGCTGTGATGGTCTGAAGTCAGCTAATGTTCCTCATATAAAGCTGCAGTACCAGCACCTTACTGTATCTGTTCAATCCGAATTTTGAAGTATAATGGCTGCCTCTAACTGTGTAAAGCTTACCGGTGCCCTGACCCAGGAGCTGCTGAAATCTGTGGACAATGTCTTGTTTGACTGTAATGGTGTACTACGGCAAGGGGACTCGGCCATCGCTGGGGCGTCAGAGGTCATTAAACTGTTAAGGAAGAAAAACAAGTGGGTATTTTTTGTGACAAATGACAGCACTAAGACTTAGGAGCTATACGCACAGCAATTATGTAAAATGGGGTTTGAGGCTGTGAAAGAGGTGTTTGGCACAGCATACTGTACCACATTTTACCTCAAGCAGGTCGCCTGCCTTAACGGTGGGAAAGTTTACCTGATTGGTGGAAAAGCACTGAGTGAAGAATTGGTCAAGGCTGGCATCTCATATGTTTGTCCTGGCCCTAACCCTGTCTTTGGTGCAATGAGCGACTGGGCTTCTGTTCCTTTGGATCCAGATGTGAAGGCCATTGTTGTGGGCTTCGATGAACATTTCAATTACGTTAAGCTAACCAAAGCCCTGTGTTACCTAAAGCAGCGGTCACCAACCACCGGGCCGCAGACCAGTACCACGCCGTGGAGCACTTGGAACCAGGTCGTCAGGTAAGTGAAAGCCTGTATGAGTGTGTGTGTGTCTGTCTACGTGTATGAGTGAATGCGTGCATGAAAGCAAAAGAGTGTGTGTGTGAGAGAGAGATCGGGAGAGTGAGAGCGATGTGTGAGTGAATGCAGGAATGAATGAAGAAGTGGCTGTGTGTGTGTGTGTGTGTGTGTGTGTGTGTGTGTGTGAGCAAGAGTGATGTGTGAGTGAATGTAGGTATGAATGAGGGAGTGACTATGACTGTGAGTGATCGGAAAAGAGTGAGGGCGATGTGTGTGAGTGAATGCGTGCATGAATGCAAAAGAGACTGTGTGTGTGTGTGTGCGTGTGTGTGTGTGTGTGTGTGTGTGTGTGTGTGTGCGCGCGCGCATGTGTGTGTGTGTATGTGTGTGTCACGGGGGGAGTGAAGAGTGAAAGTGATCCCTGGCAACAGCAGCAATGAGGTCTGTGTAAGTCTGGACCATACCACTGGACACATACCTCTCACCATCTTAGATCAAGAAATCTGCACAAAGCCAAAAATAGTGGGGGTACAAAGGCACAAAATAGGGAAACTTTTAAGTACTGCTCTCACAAACTTAGAAGATTGATAGAAATGCAGGTTTTGCATTAGCATGAATTTTCTGAAGGGTACTGTCTGTCATTATTTTCTGACTTCAACCTAAATGATCTGCCAGTGATTTGCCAGAAAACAACAATTTTATGAGAAAAAGACCAAAAATAGGAGGCAAAAATCTGGACATTCTGCAAATATCCATACAGTTGAGAGGTATGCTGGACAGAGCCAAATAATAGGGACAGATTTTAAATATTGCTCTTATAAACTTAAAGTTAATAAGGTTGCCATTAGATTTGCTTACCTCTCAACCATAGTAGATCAGTGTTATGCTGTTAAGCAGAATGTACTCTTTTTTTTTTTTGGCAATTGTCTTTTAATCGTACTTTTGAGCTTTTCTCCCCATGTCTCCTAGTCCAATCAGGCAGCTTCATTAAACAAATGTCAAATAAATAAATAAATGAAACATGCACTTTATGCATGCCGCAGGGGGGGTGCCTTGGGAAAACCTGGATTCAGCAAGGGAGCCGAGAATCAAAAAAGTTTGAAAACCACCCAGTTAAGGACTAATGCCCAAATTGTTACAGTCCCAAAGACGCACACAATATATTACCAGAAATATTTCATGCTAACTTTTCTCCACCTACCCAAACAGTTGATTCCATTGTCCTTAGAAATGTAGTTTCCCCAAAATCACTTTGGAACAAATCTTCGAATTTCTGTCAAAAGTTAATAATGATACTTCCACAGGACAGACAACAGAACCGGTTACACTCCTATCAATGCCAAGTTTGTACTATCAAAACCATTTTTGAACTGTTCAACCTCAGCTTATCCACATGTTTGTACGTAAAGCCTGGAGAAAGTACAATTGTGTACATTTACCATAAATGTAGATGCAAGGAATACAGTACAAATGAAAATCTTTATGAGGTATTTGCTTTCCACAAATAATGCAATTATTAACTTTTACTGACATCGGTAAGGAACAAGAAAAAGTTTCCCCAATGGGGTACTTAGCTTTAAGTTGAAGACTTCGGTTCTGAAACCCGAAAACGAAAATTTCAGGAGTCGGCCGACTGGCACTTGTGAACTGCTTCTGCTTCGGGCACCGCACGGCAAGAAAGACTGATGTAATGGCGTCGGCTGCATGTTTTATACCCCTGACAACCTGATGTCATGGAAGAAGGGACAGCAACCGACGGATGACCCAAGACTTTGTTAATCAGGCCGATTGAGGGCAACCTGCCAGCAGATTACCCAAATGTAATGACTGCAACAGTGAAACACGAAGAACATCAGTCACTGTGACTCGCATAGACAAAAGCAGCCCTCCTACTGACCAGGGTAATTACAGGCCCAACAGCCTTCTATGAAAAGCCATGGAATATATCACAGTAGAACTAATGTATGTAGACACTGGCAACTTACCAGATGTAGACCCCAATCTTTTTTGTTCTGTGAAGGAGCAGGTCTTGTCTCCTGAGCCTAGTAAGCTTTTCCAGAAAGGTTATTCGGGCTGTGGACCGTGCTCACACAGTTTATATCACCTCTCCCATGCTGACATTATTGGAAAGTTAGGCAAATGTAATATAAATCCTTAAGTTGCCCACTGAATTGCAAACTGGATAAACAACAGAACCCATGTTGCAAAAGTTGCTGGCACAATCATTGAACCTAAAGTTGTAACTAATGGGGTACCAGAGCAATTACTGCTAGGTCCTCTCTTGTTTGATACTTACTTTGCCGACATCCAAACTGGTATCCTAGAAGTGTGGCTGACCAAATCTGTTGATGACTGCAAGCTATGTACTGTTATCTGCTCATCCACTGATACAAAACATCTCCAAAAAGGGACAGAATATGCAGATACTTGGTGTACTAAAAACAATCTAAAGCTAAATGCAAGAAAGGTGCGCAGTAGTAGCATCCAGTAAAAACTACAGCTCTGAAAGTAAATGTACCATAACAGTGGATGTTCAAACAATCACTACTGCAGTAGCCTTAGCTGTATTGGTTATATACCTACCAAGGATATATAACAGCAGGACAACTTTGAAAGCTTCAGGGCACCTTCCTTGCACCCAAACTGTCATGCAGCTCAGGCTGAGCTGAGTACGACAAGTTTGTGCACCAAAACCTTAGGATATTTCCTACCTATACAGAGAGGGAGGCTGAGCCCTGAAAGGACCATTCAAAGAACACAAAAAAAGGTCCACACACTGGCATTAAAACATACCAAAAACAAGGGGGATGGAGGGTGGGAGTGGCTACTGCTGTAGTGATCATTCAAACATCTACTGTCATGATAAGTTCAACCTACACAACTGTATTATGCTCATCATATTGATCACTGCTGTAGTAGCCTTAGCTATACTGGTTGATTACCTTAGCTCACTACATTTGGGAGGTGGAAAGAGAAGAATCTGTGAGCCCTTGGAAAATGGTCTTAGAAAAACCTGGCCTGAACCTAGATAAGGGAATCAAGCTTATAATACTTTGTAAAACTATGTCTAGAAGACCAGGTGGCAGCTTTTACATTACTTCTAGAATCCAAACCTTTCCAAAAAGTCATAGAAGCCACGGTCCTTGTAGAGTGTGCATTGACCCTGCCTGGAACAGTTTTTTTATGGCGAGTATAACAAAAGGTAATAGCCTTAAAAACATTTGGAAACAGTCTGTTTTGATACAGACTGTCCCATCATCTTACCTTCACAAGAAATGAACTGATCTGAAGACTTGAAAGATTTATTTCTGTCAGTATAGTATCCGAGTTGTCTGTGGACATCCAAGGTATGAAATACCCTTTCTCCCTTATTTTTAAGTTCAGGAAAGAAAAGGCGGAGATGGATTGTTTGGATTAAAGGAAACTTGGATACCACTTTAGGCATACAAGAAGGATTACTTCTCAAAGAAACCTGTCCCTGTGGAAAATGTGATAAGGCTGACTCAACATAACAGCTTGCAACTCAAATACTCTTCTTGCAGAGGTCAACACAATCAGTAAAACTGTCTTCCATGTTAAGAACCTCAAGTCAGCCATGTTAAGCTGGTTCAAATGGAGCAAAAGAGAAGTTATGTACTCACCATAACTTTCCATCTGAGTAGTTGTACTTCATTTGTCTTCAACCTGTGGGTTACAAATCCATATCGGATCCGAGCTGGCAACTTTCGGTAGCATCAGCTCCAAGTTCCAAACTCCTCCCCTTACCCATAATCCACCTCCACTGCCTTCCATCCCCAGATCGAGTTTGTTGAACTTATACTGAGAACCCGACCTGAAAGATTTACTTGTGACCTATACTGTAGCCCGTAGGCTGATAATGCGCCAAGGTCTGGGGGAAGGAGAGAGGGACAGCTGAAGAAAAATGAAGTACAACTACTCAGATGGAGCATTATGGTGAGTAGATAACGTCTTTACCTGAAATAGTTTACTTCATTTGGTCTTCAACCTGTGGGACAGAGTCCCCAGCTACTAAACCCCTGGGAGGCCCTCATGGAAGGACATTCCGGAACACCACAGAACCAAAACATGCTCCCTTCTGGAAGTCAAACCCAATTTGTACTGAGAAATAAACGTATAACATGAGGACCAAATAGCTGCAGAACAAATATCATCCAAAGACACACTAGACCAAAAGGCCGCAGATGTAGCCATGGACCTAGTGGAATGAGCTTTCACCTGACCTGGAGGAGACATGCCTCTGTCCTTATAGACCTGCAGGATGCATGAAGAAATCCATCTAGCTATAGTGACCTTGGAGATAGGTTCCCCAAAAAGGGTTTATAGAAGGACACAAACAAATGATCAGATTTACGGAATTTTTTTGTCCTGTGTAAATAGAATCATAACTGTCTATGAACATCAAACATGTGGAGTTTATATTCCATCTCGTTAGTAAAATTAGGAAAAAAACACAGGCAAATTGATAGTCTGATATTGACTGGTGATGCCACCTTAGGAAGAAAGGATGGATTGGTTCGAAGGCAAACACTATCTTTGTGAAAAATCATGTATGGAATTTTGATGGACAAGGCCTGTAATTCTGAAACCCTTCTTGCAGAGATAATAGCCACCAGAAAAGCTGTTTTCCAAGATAAAAATTTCAGATCTGCAGTTGTGACAGGCTCGAAAGGCAGAGCGACCAAAGCTTGAAGAACCATAGTAAGGTCCCACGGGGGAACAGGATCTTTGACCAGGAGGCGTAACAAAAAGGTACTTTGATAAAGGCTTTACACAGTCTGGAAGAAGCTAAGGAGGCAGAATTCTCACCCACATGAAAATGAGAAATGGCAGCCAACTGAACTTTGACAGTATAAGTACTAGCTCTGTGTTGAAATCAGCTAGAAAATCAAGAATGGCGGAAATAGGAGCAGTGAAAGGGTCTAAACTCCTTTGAGAGGCCCAGAAAGAAAAACGTTTCCACTTGCTACAATAAACCTTCCTGGTCAAAGACTTATGACCAGCTACCAAAATAGATCTAACTGAGGAGGATAGTCTGGGAGTCCTAGCATTCATGGGAACTGGAGCAGTCAAGCTGTGAGCTTCACGCTGTCCAGACTCGGATGAGGTACCCCTAAAGGGTGTGAAATTAAATCCTGAATGGGATCTAGGATCCAAGGTGGAGCCAGAAGGTGAGACCAAAGGAAGGGAAACCATACCTGGTGAGGCCAGAATGGGGCAATGAGGATCACTTTGCTCCCCAGTCGACGAGCTTTCTGTAGAAACTTTGGAATGAGAGGTACTGGGTGGATAAGCATACAGAAGACCGGGAGGCCAAGCATGGGCTAGAGCATCTCTGGGGGACTCCACCAGCAGGGGATTCAGAGGGAAAACTTGCTGCATTTCACATTAGAAGGAGATGCAAAGAAATCACGGCAAGGTTGACCCCACTCACTGAAGATCTGATCCACTACTGACAGATTCAGAGACCACTCGTAAGGCATCAGAATGGTCCGACTTAGCCTGTCTGCTAGGATGTTGGACCATCCTGGAATGTGCGTTGTGATGAGAAAGCGACCAGTGGAGATCGCCCATTCCCAGACTCTCATGACCTTGCGACAAAGGGGGTAAGATCTGGTCCCTCCCTGTTTGTTGATATACCAGACCACTGACATGTTGTCTGAGTAAACAGCAATTGTCCCCAGAGGAAGAAAGGCATGAAGGGCCTGCAATGCTAGAAGGACCACCCTCATCTCTAGGACTTTTATATGCAAACTGGTCTCTATGGGGGACTACAAGCCTTGGACTGTCTTGCCCTAACAATGCCTCCCCCACCTGAGTTGGAAGGCATCCGTGGTGGCTGTGGTTTGGGCCGGGGCTGGAACAAAGGGTCGTCCCTCCAAAATGTCCGGAGAGCTTATCCACCATATGAGGGACGACCGACAGACTCGACTGAGTTGAACTGGATATGTCAATGGCAGTTCCAACAGGGACCATTGTACAGCTAGAGTCCACTGTAGAATCCTCATGTCTAACCAAGCACATGGGAGAAGAGTTATGGTCGCCGCCATCGAGCCTAGAGCCCCCAACACTGATTCCGCTGTTGGAAGATGAGAACAGTAGATCAGGGAGGCATGCATCCTCAGGTTTTGAACTCTCTCCGAGGTCAGGAATATTTTGCACTGAAGAATATCTATCCTGGCACCAATGTAGTCTATCACCCATACAGGATCTAGGAGAGATTTGAATGTGTTGATTGTGATCTCCAAACGCAGGGCAAGTGTCAGGGAATAATCTCTGGTTTGGGACAGTAGACGCCTGGTGGGAGCAGTAAGGAGCCAATCGCCCAGGTACGGATAGACCTGAATTCCATGAAGCCTCAGGTGAGCCGCTACAACCGCCATCACTTTGGTAAACACCTTGGGGGCTGTGATGAGACCAAAGGATAGGGCTCAAAATTGGTAATGATTGACTCCTAGCTGGACATGCAGGAACCTCCTGGAGCTTCTGTGCATTTTTATGTGATAGTAAGCATCCTGGAGGTCTAACAAGCACATACAGTCACTCTCTTGCAGTTATGGCATGACGGACTGTAACATGACCATCCAGAACTTCTCTTTGGCAACGGATAGGTTCAGGGTAGAGAGGTCCAGAATGGGCCTTAAGTCCCCCGTTTTCTTTGGAACCAAAAAGAACCTGGAGTAGAAGCTCGATCCAGACTGATCTAGGAGGACGGTTTTGATGGCTCGTTTTTCTAGCAGCTTGGAAAGTTCCTGTGTTGCTGCCTCCCTTTGCATAGGAAGTACGTCCGGGAGGTGTCTGGGAGATATGGGGGAACCCACTTAGGGGATAGAGTATCCACTGGATATGATTTGAAGCACCCAGCGGTCTGTTGTTATGGGCTCCCATGCTGCTGGGTGCAAGAACAATCATCCCCCGACTGCCTCCAGAGTAGAGCAGTCGGGCAACCCCCTCAGGGTTGCAGCCCGGGTCTGTCCAAGAAAAGTTTTCGAGACGCTAAGTTCCACAGACCCCCTCTGCTTCTGGGCTGGCATCCATTCTGTCCACCTCTGTCTCTGGGGAAAGAAAAGACCTGAGTGTCCCGCGAATACTGTGACTTCTGGAACCACATCTTCTTTTGTCCTCTCTGGTTCTGGGAAAAGGACATTTGAGGGTTAGAGAAGTGGCTTCCGATGACAGACAGTGTCTTCCCGTCCTTCTCACTCTGGACTAATGTCTCCTTGACTGTCTTAGCAAACAGTGTAGAGCTGTTATAAGGGGCATTGGCAAAAGACGCCTTGAAGGTTCGGAAAACTGACATAACCAGAGCCAGGCATTACTCCTCATGGACACGCCAGACCCAGCCGCCCCA
The DNA here is from genome assembly GCF_019279795.1 of Protopterus annectens. NCBI lineage: Eukaryota > Metazoa > Chordata > Ceratodontiformes > Protopteridae > Protopterus > Protopterus annectens. The sequence goes on along the minus strand of NC_056750.1, from coordinate 106,347,788 downwards.
GCCATTCCTTCCATAGCATGGGAGAGGAGTCGCATGGACATATTAGATAGTGCTTTTAAGGTGGCCTTCCTTGTGGAGAACGAAGCCTTGTCCTCCTGCGACATGGACTTGGGGGGAGACTCCTCCAGCTCCTTTACTAGGTCGCGTTGGAGTCTGGTGACATGGGCCAAGTAATTCAGCGCCCTAATCGAAAAGGTAGCTGAAGCGTACACCCGCTTCCCTAGGAGGTCCATCATCCACAACTCTGGAGGAGGGTGGACCGAGGAACTCTCCTGTGCAAGTTCCTTTCTAGTGGCTGCTGCTACCAATGGCATCCATGGGGGAGCCCTTATTCCAAGATAGCCTATCTATGGGGGGCTTAGGATTTTACCAGGTCGCTTTGGGATAGGTTCCATGGTATCCGGTTCCTTCCATGCCCGCAAAGTGACCAAATCCACCAAAGGATTCGTGGGAGGGGACACCCAAAAAGTAGATGGGCCCATGCCGAAAGCCTCCTGGAACACAGACTCATCAGAAGAAGGTTTGGGGGCAGAACAACCTCCCCGTTGGCGCAGGATCTCCATGATGTTTCCAAAGGAGACATCCTCGGGAGGTGACCTTGGGGAATCCTCTCCATAATCTAAGTCCGTGTCCTTGGTGAGGGACTCAGGGGAGTCCAAGTGCCTCATCTTGCACATATGCTTGTGAGGCACATCTCCGGTGGGTGCTCTCAACCCATTTGTTCCTCGGAGGGAATGGTCTGTGGCTCTTTGAGCACAGGCTGTCCCTCTGGTAAGATGATGGGGACCATAGACAGAGCCAAGAGGGTCTGGGAGGAGTCCAAGGGAGCAGTTAGGGTTTTCGATCTGATGGAGAGAACCCATTCTACCACATTGAACGCCGAAGGAGAGCGAACCTCCTGAGAAACCAATAAGGAGGTCAGTCTCCCCGGGTCCGAAGTGAGAATCGGAGCCAGGCCCAAGGTGGACGGAGCTTCAAAGGAGGGATCCTGGCCCAACAAAGTCAGGGCCAATGAAAAAGTTTCCACACCCTCGGATCTGACACCCAAGCTCCAGCTCCGAGAGCGCAGATCCGAGCTGGTCGGATCCAAGATGCTCCAGGAAACTGTTGGCATCTTGGAAGCAGGTACCGTTGGCACCGACCCCCTGACCAAAGCCAACCCGAAGGAGAAATGGGTTGAAAGAAAGGAAGCGAGCTCCCCCCTTCCAGAGGGAGTGGGGGCTGGCAAGACCCCCATCTGGATCTATGTATGGATAAATCACCTCATCACCTTATCCAGATCCATATCTGTCAAGGAGCGGGTGGTCCGTGACAAGGCCACGAACTCTGACCTGGCAGTCGGGGCACCGAAGCCGAAGAGGCTGGACGTGTCTCCTCCGGCTCCGGGGAGAACCTCAGAGATTGGAGCCAAGAGGAGTCACAGATCCGTGGTGTCTTACTCAGAGAAGAGAGGTCCAAGGACCTCTTCCTGTCTTCCCTCATCTTCGACTCTCTCTCTCTCTTTCTCTACTTCTCTTCTGATCCGCTACCACAGGCTTTGGTTCAGGAGGTTGAGTCCCAGCCTGGGAGGGAGGAGAAGCCAGAGGAAGAGAGGAGGGAGAGGCGGCCACAGCAGCTGCTGTGACTGAAGCCAAAAGCTAAGAAGACATAATGCTGAAGCAATTTGCGGCAAACAAGATCGGGCATGGAAAGCAGTGGAGGTGTATTATGGGTAAGGGGAGGAGTTTGGAGCTTGGAGCTGATGCTAGCAAAAGTTGCCGGCTTGGATCCGATACAGATCTGTAACCCACGGGTTAAAGACCAAATGAAGTAAACTACTTCAGATCACAAAATTAAGACCCCAAGGAGGGGCCACTGATTTACTTGTAGGTATGCTGTGCATAACCCCTTTCAAAAACATTTTGACATGAGACTACATTGAAAGAAGTAGATCCAAGGACAGACATACTGAAAAGGCAGATACATGAACCTTCAAACAAAACTAAACCAGCACTATGGTGAACCATGTAGGAGAACTAATAGTACACGCAAGCAGACAAAAACTCCAAAAAGCGGACACGCAGAGCGTTCAAGTAAATAAGAACCACGATTTATTGTAACAATCCACAAACATAAGAGAGGGGGGTAATATAAATAATTCCTTAGAATTATGTAAATATGAGTGAATTATACATTTAAATGCTGACCAAAATCCTGGACTCAGTAGAGCAGTCAGCATAAAACCAGATCTAAAAAAGTAGTGAAAGATGCTAGAATTAATATATTTTGGTATTGTTTTTCTAGAATGTTTTAAATATTTTTATATATTTTTTAACTTATGGATGAGAAAGCTCCTTTAAATATATGATAATGTATCTCTTTAATAATTTTCTAATTTAACTGATTTTGTATTCTGATTGAGCTGTGCCAGAATGAGGTTTGTATTTAAATGTGTGTTTACCATTGTTTTACACACACTAAAGAAGAGTTACTACTCAAAAACCTTGTGGATTGTTACAATAAATTGTGGTTCTTATTTACCTGAACTCTCTGCGTGTCCACTTTTTGGAGTTTGTCTGCTTATACATGAATGAACCTTGACACAGGAATAAGAAAGACCACAATATAGTAACTTACACAAATACTGTAAAACCAGACAGAAATTAGCCCTGAATTGGTGGTTATGTTGCAGGTACTAGCTAGAAAATCTTTTCCATTTGTTAGCATATGCTTTTCCAGTAGCAGACTTTTCTTTCCTCCATTAGTACCTGCTTCACGTCTTCAGAAAACAGGTGCCTAAAAGAAATTAAGACCCTATCATCCAGGCAGTCAACTGAAGTTGATTCATGTCGGAATGTATTGTTCTTGTGTGAGTAGATCCAATCTGTAATGAAGTTTGAGGCAATTAACCATGGCCATTTCCAAAAGAAGAGAGAAAGTACAGTTGTGTGCACTTACCATAAATATAGACGTTCGAGTGTATTCGCTGTTGCAGTCCTGACTTATGGGATTTCCTGCTGTGGAAGCCCTTGGTCGGCCCAACTACCACAGAAAAAATCTCCCTCCTATGGCTGGCGGATGCCATTCCCTGACGTCAGCACTCTTGGGTATAAAGGAAGGCAGTTGACGCCATTACATCAATTTTTTCTTGCCCCTTACAAGATAGGAGGAGCCCCAAAATAAAGCAAAGGTATAAGGATAATAGTACCAATGGGCCTGAAAGGTAAACACCCCCTGGGGGGGTCCTCTGATCACTGAAGAGAGAAAGGCAAGCTACTACTGTATGCAAAAGGAAAATAGAGGAAGGAGGGAAGGAAAGAAGACCTAACAGTGAATACACTCAAACATCTGCATTTATGATAAGTGTACACAACTGTACTATGTTCTTAGTGTTTTACTGTTACAGTCCTAACTTATGGGGTGATTCCCAAAGCTGAGATGAGGGAGGAAGGAAGATCAGGTTTGAGCACGGACTTTCCCCTGGTAAGATGATGGGGACCATGGAGAGAGCCAAGGGGGTCTGGAAGGAGTCCGAGGGGCAGTCAGGGGTCTCGATCCGACGGACAGTACCTTTTCTACCACATCGAATGCCGAAGGAGAGTGAACCTCCTGAGAAACCAATAAGGAGGTCAGTCTCCCCAGGTCTGACGTGAGAATCGGAGCCAGACCAGAGGTGGACGGAGCTCCAAGGGAGGGAACCTGGCCAAAGAAAGTCAGAGCCAATGAAAAATGTTCCACACCCTCGGATCTGACACCCAAGCTCCGGCTCTGAGAGCTCAGATCTAAGCTGGTCGGATCCGAAACACTCCAGGCAGCTGTCGGCGTCGAGGAAGGAGGTACCGTTGGCGCCGACACCCTGACCAAAGCCAACTCAAAGGTCGGATCAGAGAAGGAGAAATGGGTTGAAGGAAAGGAAGCAAGCTCCCCCCTTCCAGAGGGAATGGGGGCTGGCAAGACACCTATCTGGATCTGTGTACGGATACATCGCCTCATCATCTTATCCAGATCCATATCTGCCAAGGAGCGGGTGGTCCGTGACGAGGCCACAGAGGCCCAAGAGGCTGGACGTGTCTCCTCCAGCTCCGGGGAGAACCTCAGAGACTGGAGCCAAGGGGAGTCATGGATCCGTGGTGTCTTACTCGGAGACGTGAGGTCCAAAGACCTCTTCCTCTTTTCCCTCATCTTCGACTCTCTCTCCCTTCCTCTACCTCTCTTCTGCTCTGCTACCACAGGCTTTGGTTCAAGAGGTTGAGTCCCAGCCAGATGAAGAGAGGAGGGAGAGGTGGCCATAGCAGCTGCTGTGACCGAAGCCAAAGACGAGGAAATAGAGTCGGAAGGAGGAAGAAGACCTCTGAGGGCCAACTTGGCCTTCCTATCCTTTAGGGAGCGGGGGTTGAAGCCCGCACAAATACTACAATCCACACTCAGGTAGGCCACACCCAAGAACAAAACACAAGAGTGTGGCCATCCTCTGGGGATAGTTTATGGCCACACTCTGTGCAGCGCTTGAAAACAAGCTTTTCAGCCATCCTAAATCTTAGAAATACAGCCTTAGAAAAGACAGGCAAGTTCTTTCTACATAACAAACACACCACACTCATCTACAGAAAACACTGAGCGGGAGGGGAAGCTACTACCTACACCACAGAACAAACTACTCTAACTAACCTAAAACACACTATACTCGATGCACCAAGTGAGGGGAGGGGAAAGGGGACCTACACTAACAGAGAAATTTAGAAAAATTATCTACTCACAAAAGGTTTTAAACCCACTGATAGTTGGACCTCAGAAGGCACGATGCTGAAGCAATTCGTGGCAAACGAGATCTGGGAATGGAAGGCAGTGGAGGTGTATTATGGGTAAGGGGAGGAGTTTGGAGCTCGGAGCTGATGCTAGCAAAAGTTGCCGGCTCAGATCTGATACGGATCTGTAACCCAGGGGTTGAAGACCAAATGAAGTAAACTACTTCAGATCACAAAATTAAGACCCCAAGGAGGGGCCACTGATTTACTTGTAGGCATGTTGTGCATAACTCCTTTCAAAAACATTTTGACATGTGACTACATTGAAAGAAGTAGATCCAAGGACAGACATACTGAAATGGCAGATAAATGAACCTTCAAGCAAACCAAACCAGCACTATGGTGAACCATGTAGGAGAACTAATAGTACACAGAAGCAGACAAACTCCAAAAAGCGGACACGCAGAGTTCAAGTAAATAAGAACCACGATTTATTGTAACAATCCACAAACATAAGAGAGGGGGGGTGATATAAATAATTCCTTAGAATTATGTAAATATGAGTGGATTATACGTTTAAATCCTGACCGAAATCTTGGACTCAATAGAGCAGTCAGCATAAAACCAGTTCTAAAAAAGAAGCAAAAGATGCTGAAATTAATATATTTTAGTATTGTTTTTCTAGAATGTTTTTAATATTTTTATACTTTTTATGTATTTTTTAACTTATGGATGAGAAAGCTCCTTTAACTATATGATAATATATAAATGATTTTGTATTCTGATTGAGCTGTGTCAGAATAAGGTTTGTATTTAAATGTGTTTACCATTGTTTTACACACACTGAGAAGAGGTACTACTCAAAAACTTTGTGGATTGTTACAATAAATGGTGGTTCTTATTTACTTGAACTCTCTGCGTGTCCACTTTTTGGAGTTTGTCTGCTTATAGATGAATGAACCCTGACACAGGAATAAGAAAGACCACAATATAGTAACTTAAAGAGATACTGTAAAACCAGACAGCAGCTAGCCCTGAATTGGTGGTTATGTTGCTGGTACTAGCTAGAAAATCTTTTCCATTTGTTAACATATGCTTTTCCAGTAGCAGACTTTCTTTCCTCCGTTAGTACCTGCTGCATGTCTTCAAAAAAAGTACAGTTTTGTACCTACCATAAATGTAGATGTCCGATAGATATGCAACTGCAGTCCTGACATATGGGTTGTCCTGCCTCAGGCAGCCCTTCGGTCGGCCGGATTCCAAAGTCTGGGTCCCGCGTCGGCTGATGTCGCCTCTTCCCCAACGTCAGAGCGGCTGGGGTATAAAAGCATCAGCCGACGCCATCTTCTTCAGTATTTCTTGCCCCAGATGCCAGGTGCCCTCCAAGGAAGGCTAAATTTAGAGAATGGATAAAAATTCCAGACATGCACAACAGTAATAAACAGATACACCATAACAGATATCCCCAGCTAATTTGAAAAAAAGGGGGAGTGGACCCAAAAAAGAGAATTACAGAGGGGTAGGAGGGAGGGAAAACCTGACTGCAGTTGCATATCTATCGGACATCTACATTTATGGTAGGTACAAAACTGTACTATGTCCTTCAAGAATGCAACTGCAGTCCTGACATATGGGTTGAATACCATAGCCAAGCTGGGGGTAGTAGGATCTAAGAAAGGGATGGTGTAGCTAAAATGCCCTGCAGGACTGCCGAAGCAAAGCCTGCTCGTGATCTGGAGTATAAAGGCAGGTTGTAGTGTTTGGTAAATGTATGCACGGAGCTCCATGTAGCAGCCTCTAGAATGTCCTTTGTAGCCACTCCTCTTAGAAAGGCTGTGGATGTGGCTATAGCTCTGGTGGAGTGTGGCCTAATATTGGCTGGCACACCTTTTCCATGGAAAGAGTAACAGAATCTGATGCAGTGTCCAATCCATTTTGAAATTGTTTGTTTGGAGATTGCCTGTCCTTGCACTCCAGCAGCATAGGCTACAAATAGTTGATCAGACTTTCTGGTGGTCTTTGTTCTGTCCAAGTAGTAGCGTAATTGTCTGTGTATGTCCAAAGTGTGCAGCACCTTTTCCCCCTTATTTTGAGGATTGGGAAAGAAAGTAGGCAGGTGAATTGCTTGATTTAGAGACACCCTGGATATCACTTTTGGCATGAATGAAGGATTGGTTCTTAGAGAAACTCTGTCCTGATGAAAAATGAGAAAGGGAGGTACTGCCATGAGGGCCTGTATCTCCGAGACTCTTCTTGCTGAGGTAACTGCCAACAGGAAAAACGTTTTCCAGGAGAGAAATTTCATTTCTGAAGATGCTGCTGGTTCAAAAAGGAGGAAGAGTTAATTTTTCCAAGACGAAATTGAGGTCCCATGCAGGTATTGGTGGTTTTCTGGGAGGTTTGATATTCTTTATCCCTCTTAGAAACTGTCTTAGCAAGGGATGCGAAAACACAGGTGGGTCACAGTTGTATTTTGCTGAGATTGCTGAAGCGTGAATTTTTATGGAAGAATATGAGAGGCCACTATGAAACATTTCTGCCAAGTATTCTAATATCTGTGGAATGCTCATTACTGATGCATCCTGACCCTTGTTGGCATTCCAGATGATGAATCTCTTCCACTTGGCTGAATAGGTTTTTCTGGTGGAAGGTCGGCGCGCTTCCAGCAAGATTTCTTGTACTTTTTTGGAAAGAGAGATATGGGTGAAAGTCATGGGACCCTCCAAGCTGTCAGCTGCAATGTTTGCAGGTTTTGATGAACAGTCCTGTAATTGCACCTAATACGCAACTTCTCAGCGCTTCTGTGGATCACTAGTGATATCTGCATTGCTTACTGTACTTATTTCCTTGTTTCACTTGAAAGAAAGTTACTGTTTGTCGTTTTTGCATTTAGTTACTTGTAACACATTGCACTCAAGTTACCTGGCACTTGCTCACTAAAGCAATTATATAAGTCAGCACTAAAAATTAAAAGCACTACACCCTCACTCCCCACTGGCCCTTGTTTTCAATTAAGGAATTCCCAATATTATTCTAGCATGTCCAAAGGTCAGTTGTCAATCTTCTCTCGGTCCAGCTGGTGAATCTGGGAATCTTGAGGCAATGTTATAACTGCCTCATGTACACAGACAACCCTCTCCTCCTCCCACATAACACAAATACTTGCGAGAGATGCAGCTATTTAGCCAAACTGGAGGCTGAGCTCTCTCAACTCAGGACTGGCAAGACAAGACAGGAGGAGAAGGCAACTACACACACCACAAAACCAGCCTCACATAATGCTACCACTCCACTGAATCAAACACATAAACACACAAAGACATACTCGGAGGCTCTGAGTAAAATTTACCTAAACAGCAGAGGCCTCCAAAGCAGACACCCAAACAACTGCTACCTCAAGACACCCACAAGCAACACATAAACCACAAAAGCAGTGTGCAAGCAGTCACAGCCCTTAAGGCCAAATACAACACCAAACATACTTGTCATAGGTGACTCCATAGTCAGACACACTGACGTCCCACTCACCAGGCTGAACAAGGAGAGGGTCACAGTAAGCTGCCTATCGGGCTAGAATCCGCCACATAACACAAGCACTGGTCACTCCACGGCAAGTACAAATATGACACAGTCATTGTCCATGCTGGTGTGAGCGACCTGAGACGCACCTCCCTGGACTACATGAAAAGAGACATAGAGGAGCTCTCTGATTATGTAGCCCAGGCAGGTATGACCCTAACCCTGAGCAGTATCCTTCCTTCACCAAGAATGATGCCACAATATAGAGACAAGATGATCAGCTTTAACAACTGGCTTAATGTCTGGTGTCATTCAAAGGGGATCCAGTGTCTGTCTGCCTGGGATGACATGCTTGACAAGCCACGCTGCTTCGCAAGGGACGTCTTGCACCTGTCACCCCTGGGATTCCGGATATTGGCTAAGGCTCTTGCCACCCCATAGTGCCTTTTTTAGGCAAGGCTCAAATTCTAAACCTACCACCCTAGAAAACAAAAATGGGAAAAAACTGAGGGTAATGCTGCTCAATGCCAGAAGTCTAAATCTCAAAATGCACGCACTCGAGGCCCTTCTCAGTATGGAGAACATCGATGTCTGTGCTGTAACTGAAACCTGGTTCAAGGCTCCTGAGAGCACCCGGCACTATTAGGTTTTACCTCATATCATGCGTTCGGCCCCAAAACCCAGACCACTCCACAAAAGGAGGGGTGTATCCATATTCATAAAGGATACCCACACCTCCAGGTTGGTGGCAACGCAAGCTTCGGAAACCATCCAGGTGCAGCTAACCATAGGCAAAACTGCTCTACAAATTGTAGCATGCTACAGGCCACCCTCTCAAACTCAGGAACCCCACACAGCCTTCCTGAAGACACTGGAGGGTATAAATGTATCTCCAAACACCATCATATTGGGTGACTTCAACTACCCGAATATAGACTGGGAACATTACTCAAGCCCTAACTTTCTAGCCCAACGGTTCCTGGAGTTCATAAATTCAAATGCCATGGAACAGCTAGTCACTGTTCCCACGAGAGGAGAAAATATACTAGATCTCATTGTCACAAACATGGGGACAAAATGCTCCACACGGAAGTATATCCCTCATTGGTGAGATCTGATCATAAACTACTCTCACTGTAAATCCACATCCGCCCCACCCCAAACAAAAAGACCATAGTGAAGAACTTCTCTAAAGCAAACTTCACACTACTCAAGACTGGTGTGGTATCCTTCAAGGCCCCTGAGCCAGTGGAAACCACAACCCAAGCTGCGGAAGCCCTTACAAATGCCTTCTATGAACACCTCCAGGACTGCATGGATCAGGCAATTCCAAATAAAACCAAGACTCTTTCCACAAAGGGCAAACGTCCAGTCTGGTGGACCCCAGCCATTAACAAACTTTACAATAAGAGGAGAAAGCTATTACATGATAGAACAAAATCCATAAAAGGGAAGTCACCCCTGATCATTATTAGTAAAAAATACGAGCACTCATAAAATCAACTAAGGCCAATTTTGAGAGAAAAATTGCCATGGATTCAAAGGACAATCATAAGGCCTTTTCAGCTATGTTAGGAACCTGGGTGGAAACTCCCAGATATGCTCAGAATTAGTCCAAAATGATACAAAAATCACTGAACCCACAGACATTGCCAACATACTGGCAGACAGGTTCAGTGCAAACTTCACCCCTCTCCCCTAAAGGAGAGATAACTATCCCAGCCGAGTGTAGCCTCCCGGACATCTCAAATGCGCAGGTGAAAGCTGCTCTCTCTAAAGCTAAAAACACAGCATCAATGGGACGGATGGTGTCCCCGGCTGTGTGCTACCTGAGCTAAATGAGGAATTAAACCCGCACATAAGGCAGCTGTTTAATCTCAGCCTTACCACAGGATACGTGCCCAAGGAGTGGCGTCGGCAACTGTTGTCCCACTCCACAAAGGCAGCCTCTACGGACCCTGGTAATTAGGCCCATAAGCTTAACAAGTCTAGTCTGCAAAGCTATGGAGAGGATCATAATGGAGCTCATAAACAAAGATATAGGGGACTTGCAGACATTGGACCCGACCCAGTTTGGCTTTGTCAAGGGAAGATCATGCCTTTTAAACTTGGTCGACTTCTTCGAAACAGTCACCAAGGCCATTGATGAGGGAAAGGCAGTCCATACAGCCTACCTTGACCTTGCAAAGGCTTTCGACACAATACCCCACTCGGGTATTGTAGAAAAACTTACCAGCTTAAATGTAAACCCATATGTCACAAGATGGGTTGCAAACTGGCTTAAGGACAGAACCCACAGCGTTAGAGTTGCTGGCGCTGTGTCAGACTCCAAGCCGGTCACAAGTGGTGTCCCACAGGGCTCGGTCCTTGGCCCCCTATTGTTTGGCATCTACTTCTCAGAAGTACAGGCCAACATAGGAGGACTTTGGCTGACAAAGTTTGCAGACGACTGCAAACTGGGCACCATAGTGGAAAGTGCATCAGACACGGATATCCTTCCGAAAGGACTCACGGAAACAGATAGCTGGTGCCAGAGCCATGGCCTGAAGTTAAACGCCAAAAAATGTACAGTCATACCCTTCGGGAAAAACAAGGTAACCCCAAGCTACCATATAGGTGGCAATCCACTAAGCACAGAAGAGGTTATCAGGGACCTGGGGACCCAGGTTGACAGTGGCCTTTCTTTTGACACTCACATTGCTAAAGTGGTTAGAAAGACCTTCTACATTGCCCACCTGATCATGAAGGGATTCACATCCAGATCTAGTGAGGTTATTGTTCCCTGTACTCTTAACTTATCAGACCAATGATCGAGTACAATGCCCCATTCGGGATGTATCTCACCCGACATCTGCAGCAATTGGAGAGACCCCAAAAGTTCCTCACCAAAAGGATAAAGGGACTCCAAAATCTGTCATATGCTGCCAGACTGAAGAAACTCCAGCTCTATTCAGTCGCATACCGTCTGCTCAGAGGTGACATGTGCCTGACATACAAGGCCATGTCCAACCCGGAATTAATGGACATGCTCCACCTCAAAAAATCCAAATCCACCAAAACCACTAGAGCAAGCGACTTAAACCTTAGCATGGATATAAATAGGACGTGCTGGAGGGATAGATTTATCACTCAGAGACTCCCTATGCTGTGGAATAAAATCCCGGTCCATGTGAGGCAGAGCACCTCGCTGACTCTGTTCAAGAGAAATCTAGACCTGTGGATGGGAGATCGTAGGTTTACCCTGGGAATCATCTATGTGTCATTGCTGGACAGAGGCACAACAAACTAATGGGCACAGTATTTTTTCATATAAGGGGTGGCGTAAGCCACAAAAATTTGGGCTAGGCTTATAAATGCCTTAGGGCAGATAGCCTAGTATAAACCTATGAACCTATGAATTGTGCTGAGTTAGAAGCAGAGGCCTTTGAGGCAAGGGCCACGGTTTGGGTGTGAGTTATGCTCAGTAGCAATGGATACCAATGCTGCCTTGGCCAGTCTGGAGCTATCAAAATTCCTTTTGGTTGTTCTGCTTTGATCTTCAGTAACACCTTGGTCAGTAATGGTAGAGGAGGGAATGCATAAACTGTTAGGGAATTCCAGCTGAAGGAGAGAGCATCCATTCTCCAGGCTAGAGGATGGTGCGTCCTTGAACAGAACTTCTCCAGGTGATGATTGAGGTGAGAAGCAAAGAGATCTATGTCCGGTCTCCCCCATGCACTTGTTATTTGTGAGAAAATGTGTGGATGCAGCATCCATTCGTGCGGATCCAAGAAATTTCTGCTCAGCCTGTCCGCCAGAACATTGTCCTTGCCTGGAACAAACTGGGATTGCAAGTGGATGTTCAGATTCAGGGACTTTTCCCAAAGAGTCATTGTTAGTCTGCAGAGGGGGTAAGAGTGAGTGCCTCCCTGCTTGTTTATATACCACATGACAGTGGTGTTGTCTGTCCTTATTAGCAGATGACCTTGTTGAAGGGATTTCCCGAAGGCCTCGATTGCATGTATCACTGCCAACATCTCTTTTTGATTTATGTGCAGATGCATTTCCCTGGGAGTCCATTGCCATTGAATGCATCTGCCCTCCATGTGCGCCCCCCATCCATGATCTGAGGTGTCTGTTGTAATGGTTTGACTTGCTAGAGGTTTGTTGAAAGACATGCCTTTGTTTAAATGACTTGCTTGAGCCCACCACAAAAATTCCCTTTGCAGGCATGGAATGAGTGGTATTACATCTTCTAGATTGTGGCTGTGTTGAGACCAGTAGTCTTGATTTTTGAATGTTGACTGTGTATCCCAAAGCCTGTAGTAATTGAATGACATAGTCCAAGTTTCTTATCAAGGTGTCTTTGCTGTCTGCTTGTATAAGGCAGTCGTCCAGGTAAGGGTATATTTGAATCCCCTGGAGCCTGCAATGTGCAACTACTGATGCCAGGCATTTTGTGAATACTCTGGGCGCAGTAGATAAGCCAAACGGCAATGCTGAGAATTGATAATGCTCTGACCCTGCAAGAAATCTGAGGTATCTTCTGCAACTGTGTCTGATTGGGACATGCAGGTATGCCTCCTTGAGGTCCAGAGTAACCAGCCAAGACCCCTTGCCCAGCATGGGAAGGAGCTGCTGTAAAGTCAGCATTTTGAATTTTGGCACAATGAGAAAAGTGTTTAGAGCGGACAAGTCCAGTATAGGTCTCCATTGCTTTTCTTTTTCTTGGAACAAGGAACAGTCTTGAATAGAACCCCTGGCCTTGTTCCTGAGGAGGAACCTTTTCTATTGCTTTTATTTGTAAGAGCTTTGAAACTTGTATGAGTGCCTCTGCCCTTTGATTTTGTGGCAGATTTGGCATGCCTTATCTCGTTGGTAAGGTGTGGAAGTGGAACCTGTAACCTTTGTCTACTATGTCCAGAATCCATTTGTCCTTGGTTAATATGTGCCAGTTCTTTGAGAATAAGGATAATTTTCCGCCTAGAGGTGCTTCTCTTTGAGCCTTGGTCGGCGGAGTGAAAGTCAAGTCATTGTGATTGTCCCTGTGGTGCAGCTGAACTCCATGCGCCACTTCTCTGATTTGGTGGTTGCCATTGGCGGCCCCTGTAGGAGCCTCGGTATTGCCCTCTACCTCGAGCACGCCTGTTTTTCCCCTTTGAAACTTGTCAGTGTCTGGAAAGGACCAATTCTTTGAAGGCCAATTCCTGCTGAATCTGGGTGGCTGAACCTGGAGGAAATCCTTGACTGTCTGTACTGATTTAGCCTTTTCCTCAATAGACTTCAACACATCCTGTGCATTAGCACCAAAAGCTTCTGTTTTCCAGAGGTGCATCTAGGAGCTTTACTTTAACGTGGTCTGGCAGTGGCTGTTCTTTCAGCCAAGCATGTCTCGATATACGCCCTGTCATAGCTGCCCTACATGAAGCTTCCAATGCATCATAACCACACTGAAGAAAATGATTGCTAACCTGCTGAGTGTTATGAACCAAATCCTGCAATGCCTTTCTATCTATAGGCTCAGGAGAGGCTAACTGTTTCTGCAAATCATCCATTAAGTAATCCTGGTACTGAAACATATGAAAAAGACAGTTAAGTGACCTCATGGCAAGGGTGGAAGAGGTATAAACTTTTTTGCCCCATCTCTCCAGGGACCTTGATTCCCTGTCTGCGGGCAAAGGGTTTTTGGCCGAGGAAGTAGCCACTCCTTTGGGCCCCTGAGAAATAGTTTCTAGATCCACAGAGTGGGCCTTAAAGAGATGCTTATGAGTTTCAGGAAAGTACAGTTTTGTACCTACCATAAATGTAGATGTCCGAACTGGATAGCATCTGCAGTCATAACAAATGGGTTGTCCTGTCGTCAGGCAGCCCTTCGGTCGGCCGGATTCCAAAGTCTGGGTCTGGCTTCGGCTGATGTCGCACTTCACCCGACGTCATCTCTGCTGGTCTTTGGGTATAAAGGCATCAGCCGATGCCATTTTCCTCAGTGTTTCTTGCCCCAGATGCCAGTTGCCCTCTTGGAAGGCTAAATTTTGGATAAATGCCAATGTTTCCAAAAAAGTAGAAGGCAAACACAAAAAATAAGCATGTATGCACATATATACAAACAAATACACCATAAGAGACTCCCCCCCAGCTAGCTATTAGGAGGGTAAATACCCTAGGAGTACCACAGAGGGGAAGGAGGGTGGGTAATCCTGACTGCAGATGCTATCCAGTTCGGACATCCACATTTATGGTAGGTACAAAACTGTACTATGTCCTTCATGGATGCATCTGCAGTCATAACAAATGGGTAGAATACCATAGCCAAACTAGGGGTGGAGGAAGAAAAATTATGGTGTAGTTAGGATCCCTTGCAGTACAGTACAGGCAAACCCTGCTCGGGATCTAGAGTATAGAGGTAAATTATAATGCTTGGCAAATGTATGCACGGAGGTCCAAGTAGCCGCCTCAATAATGTCCTTGGTTGTCACTCCTCGTAAGAAAGCTGTGGTAGTGGCTGTAGCCCTTGTAGAATGAGGTCTTATGTTCTGTGGAATTGGTTTTCCATGGTAGGAGTAACAGAATCTTATGCAATTTCCTATCCATTTGGAGATTGTCTGTTTTGAAATTGCTTTTCCTTCCCTTCCTGTTGCATAGGCTACTAAAAGCTGGTCAGTTTTTCTGTTACTTTTGGTTCTGTCCAGGTAGTAGCGTAACTGCCTATGTACATCCAAGGTATGCAGCAGTCTTTCCCCTGTTCTGTGGATTGGGAAAGAAGGTAGGTAGGTGGATTGCCTGGTTTAAAGACACTCTGGATACCACCTTAGGCATAAATGTAGGATTAGTTCTCATGGACACCCTATCTTGATGGAAGATTAGGAAGGGTTGCACTGCCATTAAGGCCTGTAGTTCGAAACCCTCCTTGCTGAAGTAATTGCCAGTAGGAAAGCAGTTTTCCATGATAGGTGTTGCAGATCTGCTGTTGCTGCTGGTTCAAACGGAGGGAGTGTCAACTTTTCTAGCACAAAGTTCAAGTCCCATGCTGGTAATGGTGGTTTCCTAGGAGGTTTTACATTCTTGATCCCTCTGAGGAACTGCCTGAGTAGAGGATGCGAAAAGACAGGTGGATCAAGCTGTATTCTGCTGAAATAGCTGATGCATGTATCTTGATGGAGGAATAGGACAGGCCTGTATGTAGAAGCTCTGCCAAGTACTCCAGGATGTTAGCAATATCTATGTTCGACACATCTTTTCCTCTTTCAGTACTCCAAATGACAAACCTTTTCCATTTTCCTGCATAGTTCCTTCTTGTTGAAAGTCTGCGGGCTTCAAGGATAATGTCTTTAACCCTTTGGGATAGGTCTGGGTTAGTTGCTGCTATGTGATGTTCCAGGCAGTCAGTTGCAAGGTTTTTAGGTTTGGATGCATGATGTTGTAGTTGTTCTGAGTTAACATCAAAGGCATCAGGGGTATTAACCACATTCTCCCCCGAGACATGCTCCTCAGCAATGGGTATCAGTGTTGTCTTGGCCAATTCGGAGCTATCAGGATTATCCTTGGACGTTCCTCTTTGATTTTCAGTAGTACCTTGTGCATCAAGGGAAGAGGTGGAAATGCATATGCTGTCAGGCCTTTCCAGCTGAAGGATAGAGAGTCCACCTTCCAAGCAAGTGGGTGGTATGTCCTTGTGCAGAATTTTTTGAGCTGGTGATTGAGTGGGGATGCGAATAGGTCTATTTGTGGCATTCCCCATTTCTTTGTGATGGCCTTGAAGATATCCGGGTGTAGCATCCATTCGTGAGCATCCGAGGTGGTTCTGCTTAACATGTCTGCTAGGGTGTTCTCTTTTCCCGGCACAAATATTGCCTGTAACTGGATGTTGTAGCTCAGAGCCAGATTCCAAAGGTCCAGAGTCATTCTGCATAGGGGGTATGAATGAGTGCCTCCCTGTTTGTTGATGTACCACATGACTGTGGTGTTGTCTGTCCTTATCATTAAATGGCCTTCTTTGAGGAATGGTCTGAATTTTTGGATTGCTAGTTTTACTGCCAGCATTTCTTTTTGATTTATGTGCAGGTGCAGCTGGTCTTGAGTCCACAATCCTTGTATGCATTTGTCCAGCATGTGCGCCCCCCATCCTAGGTCTGAGGCGTCCGTTGTGATGGTTTGGCTTGCTTGAAAGTTGTGGAAGGGTAAGCCTGGGTTTGACTGGCATGCTTGAGCCCACCATAGGAACTCCTGTTTTAGGCATGGGATTAGTGGGATTTCGGTTTCTAAGCTGTGCCTGTGTTGAGTCTATAAATTCTTTAGGTACCACTGTAGCTTTCTCATATGCAGTCTGGCATGTGGGACCAAGATTATGCATGATGCCATGAAGCCCAAGGCCTGCAGAACTTTTCTTGCTGTTAGTTTGTTCTGCTTTGTTAATGCCAAGAAGTAAAGAGGGAGTTCTTTTTGTTTTTCTGCAGTTAGGAATGCCATTTGTTTTACTGTGTCCAATTCCGCACCCAAGAATGTTCTTGTTTGGGATGGTATCAGCCTTGACCTTTGTAAATTGACTGTGTATCCCAGGGCTTGTAGCAAGCAAATGACCCTTTGTAAATCTGTTGTCAGCTTGCTCTTGTTGTCCGCTTGTAACAGGCAGTCGTCCAGGTATGGATAAATTTGGATTCCCTGTAGTCTGCAGTGAGCGATTACTGATGCCAGGCATTTTGTGAATACTCTGGGCGCAGTAGATAAGCCAAAGGGCAATGCTGAGAATTGATAATGCTCTGATCCTGCAAGAAATCTGAGGTATCTTCTGCAATTTGGTCGAATGGGGACGTGCAGGTATGCCTCCTTGAGATCTAGAGTTACCAGCCAACACTCCTTGCCCAGCATGGGAAGAAGTTGCTGTAGGGTCAGCATTTTGAATTTTGGGACAATGATGTATGTGTTTAAGACGGACAGGTCGAGAATAGGTCTCCAACTTTTCTCTTTTCTTGGTACTAGGAAGAGTCTGGAGTAGAATCCTTTGCCCTGTTCTGTTATTGGTACTCTTTCCACAGCTCTCATCTTTGCTGATTTCGCTATCTGCTGTAGAGCTTCTGTTTTTTGATTTGGAGGTAGATTTGGCATTCCTCTTTATACTGGTAAGGTGTGGAAGTGGAACCGGTAGCCTTGGTCTATGGTTTGCAAAATCCACTTGTCTTTTGTGATATAGTGCCAATTTTTCGAAAATAAGGCTAACTTTCCGCCTAAAGGTGCTGCTATTTGCTCCCTGGTAGGCGGTGTCAGAGCCAAGTCACTGTGATTGTCCTGTTGCAGTGGCAGTGGTTGTGTCTGTGCCTTGGTTATTGCCTTGCCACTGTCGTCCTCTGTAGGCACCTCCTCTGGATTGATTTCTGCCTCTAGAGCGTCTATTCCTGCCTCTTTGGGATTTTGTGGAGTCTGGAAAGGACCAATTTTTGGCAGGCCAGTTCCTGCTAAACCTTGGGGGCTGAACCTGTAAGAAATCTTTAACTGTTTGTACAGATTTTGCCTTCTCTTCCATTTTCTTCATTACTTGCTGAGCAGGTGTACCAAATAGACTGGCCTTATCCATAGGAGCATCTAACAGCTTTGCTTTAACATGATCCGGTAAGACCTGTTCTTTCAACCATGCATGCCTTCTTATCACTGTGCCAGTCATGGCTGATCTAAATGAAGCCTCCAGTGCATCATAGCCACATTTTAAAGAATGGTTACTAACCTGTTGGATGTTATTCACCATTTCTAATACATATTTCTTATCTAAGGAGTCATCAGAGGACAGCTTTTTAGTTAACTGATCAAGCATAAACTCTTGGTATTGGATCATATGAAACTGACAGTTTAAAGCTCAGCTGAGAGAGTAGCAGAGGTGTAAACTTTTTTCCCCCATCTCTCTAAGGACCTGGATTCCCTTTCAGAAGGAATAGGGTTTTTTGCTGAGGTCGAGGCTACTGCCTTAGGCCCCTGGGATATAGTTTCAGGATCTGCAAGTGGGGCCTTGTATAGGTGGTGATGAGTGTCTGGCACCCTGTAAAATCTATCTGGTTTGGCAGGGGCTGGAGGTAAAGAATCAGGAGCAGTGCAAACATCATTAAAAGCATCATCCACAACAGGCAGTACAGGAGGTATAGCTAAGGGCCTATGTTGTGGTAAGTGCAGAAAAGTCCTAAGCCTTTTCCTTGAATCTGAGAAATCTTGTCCCTGCCATTGGAATTGTTCTCTCATGGCATGTAAGGTTTCCCCAAAGGAAAATTCCTCTGGTGGAGAGGCAGCTGGAATGGATTCTTCAGCATCGGAATCTTCATAAGTAGAAAAAGGAGCCTCTGGCTGGTCTGTAATGTCTGAGTCATCCGCAGAATCATCAGAGGACACTGGCTCGGGGGGCTCTGCTCTAGGTCTCTTTTCTGGGGGCTGAGAGGCCCTGTCTGGGTGAGATTGCGATCCCCTAATTAAGGATATTAAATCCTCTGCCAGAGTAAGCATTTGTGAACTTGAAGTGGGCCTGTGTGAGGGGGGCTTAGCAGGCACTGATTTAACAGATTTGGCTGCTTTAGCCCTGGCAAAGGCCTTAATAGACATGGCTGCAGGAGGCCTAGCAGCACCACGTGCTGGGGTAGAGACATCCAAAGGGATGGTGTCTGACAAATCACTAGGGACCACAACTGTAGGCAAAATTTCTGAGGCCGATTCAACTAAGGTAGCAGGAGCCTCAGCAGTAGTCATGGATTTGGCTGAAGATTGACCGGTTTTCTCGGTTTCGGCCGAAACCGAGACACTCGCGGCTTGCTTAACCGTGGTTTCGGCCAAAACCGCGGACCGCGAGTGTCGGTCTTTTCTTGCGCTTTTAACAATTTGGGTAGTCGGAGGATCCGACGGCATAATGTACGCAAAATCTGAGCCAAAAAACTGTTCAGCAAGCTCCGACCGACGCCTAAGCGTTCGTCGGTTGAAGGAAGCACAGGCCGAACAGGCTGCTACGTCGTGGTCTGGGCCTAAGCAAGGCAGGCAGTAAGAGTGGAAATCTTTATGAGGTATTTGTTTCCCACAAGTTAAACAGTTATTGACTTTTTCTGACATCGGCTGAGGCAAGAAAGAGTCCCCAACGGGTACTTAGCTTTTAGAAGTCTTGAGTAGTATTCGGTAGTAGTAATCTCTGGATCTGACCGACCGGCACTTGCGAACAGCTTCTGCTTCGGGCGCCACGCGGCAAGAAAGACTGAGGAAAATGGCGTCGGCTGATGCCTTTATACCCGAAGACCAGCAGAGATGACGTCGGGTGAAGTGAGACATCAGCCGAAGCCGGACCCAGACTTTGGAATCCGGCCGACCGAAGGACTGCCTGACGACAGGACAACCCATTTGTTATGACTGCAGATGCATCCATGAAGGACATCCCTGTAATATCTGTCTGGCTTGACAGGAGCAGGAGGGAGAGAATCAGGGGAAGCACTGGAGTCTGAGTATACATCATCCAAGACATCCAACACTGGAGGAATAGCTAATGGTCTGTGCTGGGGTAACTTAAGGAAGGTACGTAGCCTTTTCCTGGAGTCAGAAAATTCCTGACCCTGCCACTGAAAATGTTCTCTCATGGAGTGGAGAACTTCTCCGAAAGAAATATCCTCTGGAGGAGAGGCAGAAGGAATTGATTCCTCAGCATCAGAGTCCTCGTAGGCCTGGAAGGATTCTTCCTGGGTATCTGAGTGCTCTGAATCCCTAGAGGCTTCATCCGAAGAGAGGGTATCTGTCTGCTCAGTCCTAGGCCTTTTATCTGCAGGAGGCTGAGAACCTCTGTCTGGATGCGACTGAGAACCTCTGATTAGAGAGATTAGATCTGCAGCTAGGGTCATGATCTGTTTATCAGAAGAGGGGCCCTAAGAAAAAGTTTTAGGAGAATGGGCCTTAGCCTGGCTGGCAGCCTTAGCACATGTGTAGGCCTTGATGGACATGGAGACCAGAGGCCTAGCTGCCCCACGTGCAGGAGTAACTTTATCCACTGGTATGGTGTGAGGTAAATCTTGAGCTTCGGTTTCGGGAGGAAAATCAACAACCGGCACCGGGGAAACCTCCGGGACCGAAGTACGCGGTAAAGCGGTGTAGTTGGCCTGGAGCGGTAGAATTACCGCCTCCGAAGAGACCGATGCACTCGCGGAAGGCTTAGGCGTGGTATCGGTGGACGATGCGGGCCGAGGATGTCGGTCCCGGTCCTTGCGTTTTTTGGAAATATGTGCTGTCGGTTGTTCCGACGGCATGATATAAGCGTAATTTTCGCCAAAAAAGTCTTCGGCAAATTCTGCCCGGCGCCTGAGTGTGCGCTTATTAAAGCAAGCACAGGCAGCACAGGCCGAGACGTCGTGGTCTGGGCCCAGGCAGGGAAGGCAGTAAGAATGGAAGTCCTTATGAGGTATTTGTTTACCACAAGACAAACAATTATTAACCTTTTCAATTTTTTCTGACATCGGCTGAGGCAAGAAAAATGTTCCCCAACGGGGTACTTAGCTTTTTGATGACTTCGATAACTGAAAACACAGGAGCTGACCGACCGGCACTTGCAAACTGCTTCTGCTTCGGGCACCGCGCGGCAAGAAAGACTGAAGAAGATGACGTCGGCTGATGCTTTTATACACCAGCCGCTCTGACGTCGGGGAAGAGGCGACATCAGCCGACGCCGGACCCAGACTTTGGAATCCGGCTGACCGAAGGGCTGCCTGAGGCAGGACAACCCATATGTCAGGACTGCAGTTGCATTCTTGAAGGACATCAGGTGTCTAAAAGAAATTAAGACCCTATCATCCAGGCAGTCAACTGAAGTTGATTCATGTCGGAATGTACTGTTCTTGTGTGAGTAGATCCAATCTGTAATGATGTTTGAGGCAATTAACCATGGCCATTTCCAAAAGAAGAGAGAAAGTACAGTTGTGTGTACTTACCATAAATGCAGATGTTTGAGTGTATTCACTCTTGCAGTCCTGACTTATGGGAGTTCCTGCTGTGGAAGCCCTTGGTCGGCCCAACTACCACAGAAAAAAATCTCTCTCCTATGGCTGGCGGATGCCGTTCCCTGATGTCAGCACTCTTATGTATAAAGGGAACCAGTCGACGCCATTACGTCAGTTTTTTCTTGTCCCTTTCAAGGTAGAAGCCCCAAAATGAAGCAAAGGTATAAGGATAATCGTACCAATGGGCCTGGAAGGTAAACACCCCCTGGGGGGTCCTCTGATCACTGAAGAGAGAAAGGCAGGTTACTACTGTATGCAAAAGGAAAATAGGGGAAGGAGGGAAGGAAAGAAGACTAACAGTGAATACACTCGAACATCTGCATTTATGGTAAGTGTACACAACTGTACTATGTTCTTAGTGTTTCACTGTTGCAGTCCTAACTTATGGGGTGATTTCCAAAGGTGTGATGAGGGAGGGAGGAAGGAAGATCAGGGAGAGGAGAGGATGCCCTGCAAGATGGCAGTGGCAAACCCTGCTCCAGACTTGGAGAAGGCTGTTAAGTGGTTGTTCTTGGTAAAGGTGTGCACAGAAAACCAGGTTGCAGCCTCCAGAGTGTCTTTGGTAGGTACTCCCTTCAGAAATGCAACAGAAGTGGAAGTGGTCCTGGTAGAGTGAGTCCTAACACATTCAGGAGGTTTCTTACCATGATGGCTGTAACAAAAGGAGACACAGTGGGAAATCCTCTTGGAAAAAGTCTGTTTAGAGATTGGTTTTCCTTCACAGCCAGTGGCAAAGGACACAGAGGGTTGGTCTGCTTTCCTGACGGATTGAGTTCTGTCAAGATAGTATTGAAAAAGAAGTTATGTACTCACCATAACGTTCCATCTGAGTAGTTGTTCATTTGTCTTCAACCTGTGTGTTCCCGGATCCGACTCGGCGGCATATCCAGCATCTGATCCAAGCTCAAAGCTCCTCCCCTTACCCATAATGCTCCTGTCTCCTTCCTCTGTCAGATCAAGTTTGCTGCCTAATCCAATATTGTCACCTGACCCAACCTTGCCCCTACCATAAACCATTAACAAGGATAAGGATAAGAGGCAACCTTAAGGTGACCAACTCCTGCATTTGTAGGAACAACCAAGAGTTCACACAAAGACGGGTAAGGAGGGAGGGATGGTTGACGACAAATGAAGAACACCTACTCAGATGGAACGTTATGGTTAGTACATAACTTCTTTATCTGAAGTAGCTGTCTTCATTTGTTCGTCAACCTGTGGGACAGAGTCCCCAGCTACTAAACACCTGGGAGGCCCTCCTGGAAGGATATTCCGGAGTATGGTGGAGCAAAAGATGCCCTGTTCCTGGATACAATGTCAAATTTATAATATGAGATGAAGGTATGGCATGAGGACCAGGTAGCCGCCGAACAAATATCATCTAATGAAATTCTGGACCACAAGGCAGCTGAAGAGGCCATAGATTTAGTGGAATGTGCTTTCACATGACCTGGTGGGGAAATCACCCTGACAGAATATGCCCGAATGATACACTGGGAAAACCAACGGGCGATAGTAACATTGGAGATAGGTTTCCCTAAAAAGGGTTTAGAGTAAGAGATGAAAAGTTGGTCAGATTTACGAAACACTTTTGTCCTATGCAGATAGAAACGTAACTGTCTGTGCACATCCAATAAATGCAATTTGTATTCTCCCTTAGTTTGAAAATTTGGAAAGAAGACAGGGAGATTGATTACCTCATTAATGTTGGCCTTTGAAGCTACTTTAGAAAGAAAAGATGGGTTAGTGCGCAAGGACACCCTGTCCTTATAAAAAATCATATAAAGGGCTTAGACTGATAAAACTTGAAATTCCGAAACTCTCCTGGCAGAAGTAATGGCAACTAAGAACTCAGTCTTCCAGGACAGAAACTGCAGATCCACCGAAGCTGCAGGTTCAAAGGGGGGCGAGACTAAGGCCTGAAGTACTAATGTAAGATCCCACGATGGTGTAGGGTATTTCACTGAGGGTCTAAGAAAAGGTAGCTTTGAGAAAGGCCTTACAAAGCTTTGAAGATGCTAGGAAGGCCATATTATCCTCCACATGATAAGTGGAAATTGCAGCAAGTTGAACTTTTGAACTTTAACTGCGGAAAAACTAGCCAGTTGTTGAAACACTCCAGCACCGTGGAAACCAGGGCAGTGAAGGGATCTACTGCATGCTGCACAGCCCAGATCGAAAATAGTCTCCGTTTGCTAGAGTATACCTTTCTAGTGGAAGATTTATGGGCCGCCACCAGGATTCTTTTGACAGGAGGAGGATAAATCAGGAGCCCTAACTATCATGAGAACTGAAGCAGCCAAGCAGTGAGCTTCAGACTGTGCAGGTCTGGATGGGGAACCCCCTGAGTGATGAGAAATGAGATCCGGGACTAGATCCAACATCCATGGTGGAGCCACCAAATGAGACCACAGAGAGGGAAACCATACTTGGCGAGCTTTCTGAGGAACATTTGGTATTAAGGGAAGAGTAGGATAAGCATACAGAAGGTCAGGGGCCAAGCATGAATCAGGGGGTCTCTGGGGGCTTCCCCCGAAAGGGGGGTTCAGAGCGAAAAACTCGCTGCATTTCGCTTTGGAAGGAGAAGTGAAAAGATCGTAGCAAGGCTGACCCCACTTGTGAAAGATCCGTTCCACTACTAAAGGATTCAGAGGCCACTCGTAAGGCATCAGAATAGATATGCTGAGCCTGTCCACTAGAATGTTGGACCTCCCTGGGATGTGCATTGCCACCAGAAAATGGCCAGTGGAGATCACCCACTCCCATACTCTCAAAGTT
Organism: Protopterus annectens; assembly: GCF_019279795.1. NCBI lineage: Eukaryota > Metazoa > Chordata > Ceratodontiformes > Protopteridae > Protopterus > Protopterus annectens. The sequence goes on along the minus strand of NC_056750.1, from coordinate 106,323,796 downwards.
TCGTGACAAACTGGATAAGATCTGGTTCTCCCCGCTTGTTGATGTACCAGACCACCGACTTATCGTCCGTCTGGATAGCAATCGTTCCTGAGGGAAGATGGGCATGGAGAGCCTGCAACTCTAGAAGCAACGCCCTCATCTCCAGGATGCTGATATGTAATCTGGTCTCGTAGGGGACCACGTACCTTGAACTGTCCTTCCCAAGCGGTGCCCCCCCCAGCTGGGAGCCATCCATAGTCACCGTGGTCATGGGGAAAGGTAGAAAAAAATGGTTGAACAAGGTCTGAGGAATTAATCCACCACAGGAGGGAGTCGCTGCATACTTAAGAGGTACAGACAGGGTGAGTCAATGAAAGATCTGACCAGGACCACTGAACTGCAAGGGTCCACTGAAGAATTCGCAAGTGAAAGCATGCTAAGGGCAAGAAGTTGATCATGGCCGCCATGGATCCTATTGCCCTTAATACCATCTCCGCTGTCAAAAACTGCTTTTGAAAAAGGCAAAGAACATGTAGCTTCAGAGTGCGTATCCTGTCTGGAGTAAGAAAAGTTTTGGTTTGAACTGTGTCTAAACGCACCCCAATGAAGTCTAATGTTTGGACTGAGGCCAGAGATGATTTGTTGAGATTGATGGTAATGCCTAGCCTCTATGCCAGGAGCAGAAAGGAATCCCTCGCTTGACAAAGTTGATGCCTGGAAGGGACAGCGAGGAGCCAATCGTCCAGGTAGGGGAATACCTGTACGACCTGAAGTCTCAGGTGAGCCGCTACCACTGACATCACTTTGGTAAACACCCTGGGAGCTGTGGTGAAATCAAAGTGGAGCCCTCTGAACTGGTAATGATTGGCTCCTAGCCAGAAGTGAACTCCAAGAGTGCCTGTCCATTTTGATGTGATAGTACACATCCTGGAGGTCGATCGAGCACATCCAATCTTTCTCCTGCAGAAAGGGCAGGATAGGTGGAAGGGTGGCTATCCAGAACTTTGTCTTGGCCACAGACAGGTTCAAAATGGAGAGATCCAAAATGGGTCTTAGGTCCCCCATTTTCTCTGGCACCAAAAAGGACCTGGAATAAATGCCTGATCTGTAATGGTCTGAGGGGAACGGATTGGATGACTTGTTTTCCTAGCAGCTTTGTGATTTCCAGTGCTGCATTCTCCCTGTGCATGGGTGGGACATCTGAGAGGTGTTTATGAGGTAGATGTGGCTCTAGAAAGGGGATTGAATAGCCTCTGGGTATAATTTGCAACACCCAATGATCTTTCATGATGGACTCCAAATCCGTTAGGTGTAGTGAAAGAAGGCCCCCGACTGCCTCCAGAGATGAGCAGCCAGGCAACCCTTCAGGGTTGCTGGGAGGGTCTGCCTGAGAAAGGCTCTCAAGACCTGTAATTTCTTGGACCCCCACTGCCTCTAGGGTGGCATCTATCAAATCCCCCTCTGCTCCTGGGGAAGGTGAGCCCTGAGTGTCCCGAAGGAAACTCAGATTTCTGGAACCTCATCTTCTTGGTCCCTCGCTGATTCCTAGAGAAAGATCGTTGAAGGGGCAAAAACCGAATCCTAACGGCAGGCAAATTCTTCCCATCCTTCTCACTCTGAACTAATGTGTCACGTACTAACTTCCGAAAAAGGGAAGAACCGTCATATGGGGCATTGGTAAATGACTCCTTAAATGGCTCTAAGAACTGACAAGAGCCAGAGCCAAGCATGCCACCTGATGGTAACGCCTGTACCAGCGGCTCTAGCGGCTCCCTTGATTGCGTGGGAGAGGAGGCGCATAGAGGTATTCACAACTGAATTTAGGGTGGCCATATGAGCAGAAAACACCTTATTGTCCTCTGCTGACATGGACCCAGGGGTCAACTCAGAGATCTCTTTCACCAGGTCTTGCTGTAGCTGAATCACATGTGCCATGTAATTCAGTGCCCACACAGAGAAGGTTGCTGAAGCATATACCCGCTTCACGAAATGGTCCATTGTCCTTGACTCTCGGTCAGAAGTGTGGATCGTGGACCTCCCTGCACAAGCTTCTTCCTAGTGGTAGCTGCCACCACCATGGCATCAACCGGGGATCCCTTGTGGCAGTAAGATCTGTCTGCAGGGGGGCTCAAAACCTTGTCCGGATGTTTAGGAATGGGCTCCACCATGTCAGGTTCCTTCTATGCCCAAGATGTAATGAGATCCACTAAGGGATCTGTGGGAGGGGCACTCAGGAAGTAGAGGGTCTTGCTCCAAATGCCTCAAGGAACACTGACTCGTCCGAGGTAGGTTTTTGGGCAGACCACCCCCCCCTCACTGACGAAGAATTTCCATGATGGCTCCAAAGGAGACATCTTCGAGGGGTGACCAGGGGGAACCTTCCCCTTCCTCCAAATCGGTGTCTTCAGTGAGAGACTCCAGTGGGGAGTGTACATTTGTGAGGGACCTCTTCAGTGGGGATCTCTGGGGGGCACTTGCTGTCTTGCTGACCCCAAGAGGGAGCATCCTGAGGCAAAGAGGTGGCAGGCTGCCCTGAGATAACAGGATGGCTGGATCCGCAGCAGAAACAAAAGGAGCCGAGGCAAAATCCGAAGACGAGATGGTCAAGGGTCTTGAAGTAATCGAGAGAACCCTCTCCACCATGTCAAAGACGGAAGGGGAACAGATATGCTGGGAAAGGACAATAGGAGGAGCCATCACCCTCTCACCCGATGGGGGAGTCAGAGCCGAACATTCATTCACTGTGATACAAAGGGGAAGGATCTGCTCCAACCCACTCAGAGCAGACACCAACCCCTCGTATCTGACTCCGAGGCTACAGCTCAGAAAGCCTGTCGGATCAGAGCTAGTCGGATCCGACCTTCTCAAGGTCAAGGCAGGCGTTGAGGTACAAGGTACTGTCGGCGCTGGCCCCTCGACACAGAGTATCCTCAGATCCAATGGCTCCGAAACTGGAGCTCGGATCAGCGAAGGAGTAATAGGGGTGAAAAAGGGCTGCATGCTCCCTGCGCCAGAGGGAGAGGGGGCAGGCAAGACTCCCATCTGAATCTGGGTGCGGATGAACTTCCTCATCATCCTATCCATCTCTTTCACTATGGCTATGGGTGGAGCGGGAAGAAGAAGTGACCGACACCGGCCTGGTGGAGAGGTGAGGAGAAGCCTGAGCTGGTGACCAGGTCCAGAGCTCCTCCGGCTCTGCAGAGAACCAAGGGGAGAAGAGCCAGGGAGACTTCGGCTTCAGAGCCAGCCTAACCTTAAGTGAAGGGCCGGCCGAAGCCAGGCTATATAGGGATCACTTCTTAGGCCTATTCCTCCTGGAAGATTTGTCTCCATCCCCAGTCCTCTTGGGGGGAGTTGCGTCCCAGTGGCCAGGGAGGAGGCAGGGTCTGAAGCCGGGGTGGCAGGGTCCTGAGTCCCGGAGAACAAAGAGGGGGAAGGCCCTTAAGTATAAGTTTGTTTCTCTTGTCCATGAGTGCCCAGGGGTTAAACCTGGCAGAGATGAAACAGGAGGTCTGAGGATGGGCTGCCCTAAGACAAACTACACACAGAGTGTGGCCATCAGCTGGGGAGAGCATATGGCCACACTCAGTACACTTTCTGAAGCTGGGTTTGGGAGCTTTGGACATAGTCCCAACCTGAGGTCCAGCACACTTTCAGTCACACAGACCACACACACCAGACAGAGAAAAAGAAGTTATTTACTCACCATAATGTTCCATCTGAGTAGGTAACTTCATTTGTCAGCAATCTGTGGGTATCTGATCCGACCTGGATCCGAGCCGGCAGCTTTCCAAGCTAGAGATCCGAGCTCCAAGCTCCTCCCCTTACCCATAATACCCTGTAACCTCCTTCCAATCCTCAGATTGCATTTGCCCATCTATATAACCTCACAACCACAAAACAACAACCTGAAAAACCCTAACCTAAGGATTAAAAAAAGACTTGATAAACCATCCTAGGGTCCAGATAATCAAAGAACCAGGTTAGGGGGAAGGAGGGAGGATCGGTTGCTGACAAATGAAGTTACCTACTCAGATGGAACGTTATGGTGAGTACATGTAAACTTCTTTATCTGAAGCAGTTAACTTCATTTGGTCATCAACCTGTGGGACAGAGTCCCCAGCTACCGAAAACTTGGGAGGTCCTCAAGGAAGGATATTCCAGAGCACTGCAGAGCCAAAAGCCACCCTTCCTCTGGACATCAAATCCAATTTATAGTGAGAGATAAAGGTATGAGAGGATGTCCAAGTAGCCACAGAACAAATGTCATCCAAGGGAACTCTAGACCAAAATGCAGCAGATGTAGCCATAGAGTGAGTAGAATGAGCATGAACCCCTATAGGCTCTGGTAGGCCAGATAGTTTGTATATGACCAGAATGCAATTAGAAATCCATCTGGCCAGAGTCACCTTCGAAACTGGCTTACCCAAGAAGGGTTTTGCAAAGGAAACAAAGAGCTGATCAGACTTGCGGAAGGCAGCTGTTCTGTGTAAATAAAAGTGTAACTGTCTATGAACATCTAATGAATGAAGTTTGTACTCCCCTTTGTTTTGATAGTTAGGGAAAAAAACTGGGAGATTAATGGACTGACTGATGTTCGCTCCGGAGGCCACTTTGGGAAGAAAAGATGGGTTAGTCCTGAGAAAAACCCTGTCCTTATGGAATACAAGATAAGGGGGCTTGACACAGAGGGCCTGAAGCTCCGATACCCTCCTAGCTAAGGTAATAGCTACCAAAACGGCAGTTTTCCAGAACAAGAATTTCAAATTAACAGAAGCTGCAGGTTCAAAAGGTAGTCCAGTCAGAGCCTGAAGGACTAAAGTTAGATCCCATGGAGGGGCGGAGTTCCTAATAGGAGGTCTCAAGAGAAACGTACCTTTCAGAAAGGTCTTACAAATCTTGGTGGAAGCGAGGGGATTGAGATTGTCTCCAATGTGGAAATGGGAGATGGCAGCCATTTGAACCTTTACAGTAGAAGAACTGGCCCCTTGCTGAAAAATATGAGATAAAAAATCGAGCACTGCTGGGATGGGAGCAGTGAAAGGGTCTAAATTCCTATGAGACGCCTAAATGGAAAACCGCTTCCATTTACTATTGTAAACCTTCCTGGTAGAAGGCTTATGCGCCGCTACCAGGCTAGAGCTAACTGTGGACGAGATACCGGGAGTCCTAGCAATTAATGGAACTGGATCAGCCAAGCTGAGAGCTTGAGATCGACCAGATTCGGGGGTTTCAATCCCAAAGGATGAGATATCAGATCCGGGATCGGATCCAAGATCCAGAGAGGAGCTATAAGATGAGACCGTAGACACTGGAACCAGGCTTGACGAGGCCAGAATGGGGCTATGAGGATAATCTTGTTCCCCAACCGACGAGCTTTCTGTAAGAATTTTGTCATCAACGGAAGAGGAGGATAAGCATAAAGAAGACCAGGTGGCCAAGCATGGACTAGAGCGTCTCTGGGGGCTTCCCCTGGAGGGGGAATTAGAGTGAAAAACTCGCTGCACTTCACGTTGGAAGGCGACGCGAAGAGATCGCAGCAAGGCTGACCCAACATGCGGAAGATTTGTTTAGCTACTAAAGAATTCAGAGACCACTCGTAGGGCAAGAGGATGGTTCGGCTCAGTTTGTCCGCTAGGATGTTGGACCGACCCGGAATGTGCCTTGCTAACAGAAAATGGTTGGTTGATATCGCCCAATCCCAAACTCTCATGGCCTCTCGGCAAAGTGGGTAAGACCTGGTTCCCCCCTGTTTGTTGACATACCAGACCACTGACACGTTATCTGACTGAATTGCAATAGTCCCTGGAGGGAGAAAGGCATGAAGGGTTTGCAACGCTAAAAGGACTGCCCTCATCTCCAGTACATTTATATGCAGAACGGTCTCTGTGTCCGCGTACCTTGGACAGTTCTGCCCGTGTAATGCCCCCCCAACCCAAGGCGGGAAGCATCCGTGGTCACCGTGGCTTGGGGTTGCGGCATAACAAACGGTAGTCCTTCCCGAAGCTCTTGAGATTGGAGCCACCACACGAGGGAATTTCTGCAAACTCTGCTGACAGGAATCGGTAAGTCCAATGGGTGGTGAAGGATGGACCACTGAACTTGCAAAGTCCACTGGAGAACCCTCATGTGCAAGCGAGCTAAGGGAGTGAGATTGATTGCTGCTGCCATGGACCCTAAAGCTCTCAGGACTAACTCCGCTGACAGGGCAGGTGACTGAAGAAGGGCTAGAACGTGTAGGGTCAAAGGAGTGAGATTGATTGCTGCTGCCATGGACCCTAAAGCTCTCAGGACTAACTCCGCTGACAGGGCAGGTGACTGAAGAAGGGCTAGAACATGTAGGGTCAAACTGCGAACTCTGTCTGATATCAAGAAGGCCTTGGTCTGAAGCATGTCTATTCTGGCCCCTATGAACACCAAGATTTGAACTGGTTGAAGGGATGACTTCTTGAAGTTTATGGTGATCCCCAACTGGGATGCTAATAGTAGGAAGCAATCCCTGGCTAAGCAGAGTAAATGCCTGGTGGGGGCGGTAAGGAGCCAGTCGTCTAGGTAAGGAAAAAACTGTAATGACTGGCCCCTAGCCGAAAGCGGAGGAACCTCCTGGATCGTCTATCCATGAGAATATGATAGTATGCATTCTTGAGGTCTATGAAGCACATCCAGTCCTTCTCTTGCAAAAGGGGCAGGATGGATTGAAGCATGACCATCCGGAATTTCTCCTTGGCAATGAAGAGGTTCATTGTTGAAAGGTGGAGAATCGGCCTTAAGTCTCCCGTCTTCTTTGGCACCAAAAAGAACCTGGAGTAATTGCCTAATCTGGACTGGCCTGGGGGGACGTGCTGGATGGCTCTTTTTTCTAGCAGCTTTTTTATCTCTAAAGCTGTAGCCTCCCTCTGACTGGGTGGTACATCAGGGAGGTGCCTCGACTGACTGAGGAGGTTGGTTTATGAAAGGGATTGAGTAACCTCTGGATATTATTCGAAGCACCCAGCGATCTGTTGTGATGGACTCCCATTGAGCCAGGTGCTTCGAAAGATGCCCCCTGACTGCATCCAGAGAGGAGCAGTCAGGCAACCCCTCAGGGCTGCTGTGTGGGTCGGTCAGAAAAAGGTTCCCAAGACCCAAAATTTTTTGGCCCCCCTCTGCCTTTGGGCCGGCGTCCACCTTGTCCCCCTCTGCCTCTGAAGGACGAAGGGTCCGGAGCGTAACGGGACTGCTGAGACTTCCGGAACCACATCTTCTTTTGTCCTCTCTGGTTCCTGGAAAAGGACCTTTGAGGAGTTGAGAAGTGGATTCCGACGGCAGACAGCGTCTTCCCATCCTTCTTGCTCTGAACCAATATGTTGCAAACGGTCTTTCCGAAGAGGGTAAAATCGTCAAAGGGTGCGTTCGCGAAGGACGCCTTGAAAGGTTCTGAAAAGTCACAAAGCCGGAGCCAGGCATGACGCCTTAAGGCGATGCCGGACCTGCTGGCTCTAGCGGCCCTTTCTGCAGCATGGGAAGTAGCCGCATAGATGTGTTTGATACAGATTTCAGAGTGGCCATGCGAGCCGAGAAGGTCCGTTTGTCCTCGGCCGACATGGACTCTGGGGGAGACTCAGTGTATTCTTTCACCAGATCCTGCTGAAGTCTAATTACATGAGCCAAATAATTCAGCGCCTTTATGGAAAAGGTACCTGAAGCAAACATCCACTTCCCGATACGATCCATCACCCAAGACTCCTTATCAGGGGGATGGACCGAGGAACTATCCTGAGCACGTTCCTTCTTGGTGGCTGCTGCCACCACCATGGCATCTACCGGGGAACCCTTACTCCAAGCCATCCTATCTGCGGGGGGACTAAGAATCTTATCTGGCCTCCTGGGGATTGGCTCTACAGTGTCCGGTTCCTTCCACGCCCTGGTAGTGATGAGGTCAACCAGGGTGTCGGCCGGAGGGGACACCCAAGAGGTAGATGAACGCCTCCAGGAACACCGACTCATCTGAGGAAGGTTTTTGGGCTGACCACCCCCCCCTTTTGGTGAAGTATTTCCATAATGCCTCCAAAGGAGACGTCTTCGGGGGGGGGGGGGGTGTGACCTGGGGGAACCTTCCCCTTCCTCCAAATCGGTGTCCTCTGTGAGGGACTCAGGGAGTCCAAGTGCCTCCTCTTACACTTACGTTTGTGAAGGAACTCCTTGGTGGGGCTGTCCGAGGAAGACTCACCAACAGGGTCATGTTCTGCCAGTGGAACGGGCTAGGGCATCAACGCAGGCTGTCCTTGGGACTGAACGATGGAAGACAAGCCCAGCTGCAAGGGAGTGGGGGGAGGATCCCGAAGAAAGAGTAGGGGGTCTCGAACCTCTCGAGAGAGCCCTCTCCACCATACTGAAAGCCGAGGGTGAACCAATCTCTCTGGGCTCTGTGGTTAATACCCTCGGATCCGGCGTGGGGATCAGCATCGGAGCCGAAGCGCTCGGACCTGAGAGGGAAGTGTGCTCCGACCGAAACGGAGCCAAAGACACACTCGCCCACTCGGATCCAATGCACGGTTCTCGGCCCCGAGAGCTCAGATCCAAAAAGGGATCCGACAAACCCGAGGGCATGGCCGGCGATGAGGTAGCGATAACCATCGGCGCCATCTCCCTGACTCCGAGACTCCTCGGATCCGAAGGCTCCAAAACCCGATAGGGGATCGGAGAAGGAGCTATCAAGGCAAAAAGTGGGGCTGAACTCCCCCCCTGGAGGGAGGGAGGCAGCAACACTCCCATCTGCAGTTGGGTTTGGAGAAAGCGACACATCATCCGGTCCATATCAGCCTCGGAGAGGCTACGGGTTGACCTTGAAGAGGCCGCCGAAGCTGGCCGGGAGGGCCACCGCGACTACCTCGAAGATGGCTGGGCCTCCTCCTCCAGCTCCGGGGAGAAGTGTGGAGAAAGTACAGTTTTGTACCTACCATAAATGTAGATGTCCGATAGATATGCAACTGCAGTCATAACATATGGGTTGTCCTGCCTCAGGCAGCCCTCGGTCGGCCGAATTCCAAAGTCTGGGTCCGGCGTCGGCTGGTGTTGCCTCCTCTCCGACGTCACAATGGCTGGAGTATAAAGGCATCGGCCGACGCCATCTTCTTCAGTGTTTCTTGCCCCAGATGTCAGGTGCCCACTTAGACATTAGAAATTTGGTAAATGGATAAAAAATAATCCCAAGCATGCACAACAGTAATAAACAGATACACCATAGGAGATACCCCCAGCTGAAGGGAAGAGGGGTAGGGACCCAAAAAGAAGGATACAGAGGGGTAGGAGGGTGGGAAAATCCGACTGCAGTTGCATATCTATCGGACATCTACATTTATGGTAGGTACAAAACTGTACTATGTCCTTCAAGAATGCAACTGCAGTCATAACATATGGGTTGAATACCATAGCCAAGCTGGGGGTGGATGGAACTAAGATAAGGATGGTGTAGCTATAATCCCCTGCAGGACTGCCGAAGCAAAGCCTGCTCGGGATCTGGAGTATAATGGCAGGTGGTAGTGCTTGGTAAATGTATGCACGGAGCTCCATGTAGCAGCCTCTAAAATGTCCTTTGTTGCCACTCCTCTTAGGAAAGCTGTGGAACTGGCTATAGCTCTGGTGGAGTGTGGCCTAATATTGACTGGCACACCTTTTCCATGAAGAGAGTAGCAAAATCTGATGCAGTGTCCAATCCATTTTGAAATTGTTTGTTTGGAGATTGCCTTTCCTTGTACTCCAGCAGCATAAGCTACAAACAGCTGGTCAGACTTTCTGGTGGCCTTAGTTCAGTCCAAGTAGTAGCGTAGTTGTCTGTGTATGTCCAAAGTATGCAGTAGTTTTTCCCCCCTATTTTGAGGATTGGGGAAGAATGTAGGTAGATGAATAGCTTAATTTAGAGACACCCTGGAAATAACTTTTGGCATGAATGTAGGATTGGCTCTTAGGGAGACTCTGTCTTGATGAAAAATGAGGAAGGGGGGCACTGCCATGAGTGCCTGTATCTCCGAAACTCTTCTTGCAGAAGTGACTGCCAATAAGAAGGCCGTCTTCCATGAAAGAAATTGCATTTCTGAGGTTGCTGCTGGCTCAAATGGAGGAAGAGTTAGTTTTTCCAACACGTAGTTGAGGTCCCATGCAGGTACTGGCTGTTTTCTGGGAGGTTTGATATTCTTTATCCCTCTTAAAAACTGTCTTAGCAGAGGATGCGAAAACACTGGAGGGTCACAGTTGTATTTTGCTGAGATTGCTGAGGCATGAATCTTTATTGAGGAGTATGAGAGTCCAGTATGAAATAGTTCTGCCAAGTATTCTAATATCTGAGGAATACTCAGTAATGCTGTGTCCTGACCCTTTTTGGCATTCCAGATGCTGGATCTCTTCCACTTGGCTGAATAGTTTTTTCTGGTGGAAGGTCTGCGAGCTTCCAGCAAGATCTCTTGAACAGATTTGGAAAGAGAGTTAGGTGTTGAAGTCATGGTAGCCTCCAGGCTGTCAGATGCAATGTTTTCAGGTCTTGGTGTACAGTCCTGTAATTGTGTTGCGTTAGGAGCAGGGGCCATAGGGTCAGAGGCCATGGTTTGGTCCGAGTTATGGTCAATAGCAGTGGGTACCAGTGTTGCCTTGGCCAGTCTGGAGCTAACAAGATGCCTGTTGGTTGTTCTGCTTTTATTTTCAGTATCACCTTGGTCAGCAGAGGCAGAGGAGGGAATGCATACATTTTTAGAAAATTCCAGCTGAAGGAGAGAGCATCCGTTTTCCAAGCTAGAGGGTGGTGAGTCCTTGTGCAGAACTTTTCCAGGTGATGATTTAAGTGGGAAGCAAAGAGATCTACGTCCGGTATTCCCCATGTCCTTGTCAGTTGAGAGAAAATGTGAGGGTGCAGCATCCATTCGTGTGGATCCATGAAATTTCTGCTCAGATTGTCCACCAGTACATTGTCCTTTCCTGGTACAAACTGGGATTGTAAGTGTATCTTCAAAGAAGCATTGCTAGTCTGCAGAGGGGATAAGAATGAGTGCCTCCCTGCTTGTTTATGTACCACATAACAGTGGTGTTGTCTGTCCTTATTAGCAAATGTCCTCCTTGTAGTGATTTTTCGAAAGTCTCGATGGCATGTATCACTGCCAAAATCTCCTTTTGGTTTATGTGCAGATGTCTTTCCTTTGGCATCCATAGACCTTGAATGCATCTGCCCTCCATGTGCGCCCCCCCATCCATGGTCTGAGGCGTCTGTTGTGATCATTTGGCCTGCTTGAGGTCTGTTGAAAGACATGCCTTTGTTTAGTTGACTGGCTTGAGCCCACCATAGAAATTCCTTCTGCAGGCATGGAATAAGTGGGATTATGTCCTCTAGGCTGTTGCTGTGTTGAGACCATAAGTTTTTAAAATACCATTGCCGCTTTCTCATATGAAGTCTTGCCAAAGGTATCAGAAGGATACAAGATGCCATGAAACCCAGGGCCTGCAGGATTTTCCTTGCAGTCAGCTGAGGTCCAGAGTGACCAGCCAAGACCCCTTGCTCAGCATGGGAAGAAGTTGCTGCAACGTCAGCATTTTGAACTTCGGCACAATGAGGAAAGTGTTTAGATTTGACAAGTCCAGTATGGGTCTCCATTTGTTTTCTTTTCTTGGAACAAGGAACAGTCTTGAATAAAATCCCTGGCCTTGCTCCTGAGGAGGAACCCTTTCTATTGCTTTTATACTTAATAGCTTGGAAACTTGAGTGAGTGCCTCTGCCCTTTGATGATGTGGCAGGTTTGGCATGCCTTGTCTTATTGGTAATGTGTGGAAGTGGAATCTGTAGCCTTTGTTTATCAAATCCAGAATCCAATTGTCTTTGGTTAAGATATGCCAGTTTTGTGAGAATAAGGCTAATTTTCCGCCCAAAGGTGCTTCTCATTGAACCTTTGTAGGCGGTACGAAAGTGAAGTCATTGTGATTGTCCTTGTGGTGCTGCTGAACTGTCTGCGCCACTTCTTTGATTTGGAGGTTGCCATTGGCGGCCCCTGTAAGATCCTTGGTATTGCCCTCTACCCCTGGCACGTCTGCTTTTTCCCCTTTGAAACTTGTCAGAGCCGGGGAAGGACCAATTCTTTGAGGGCCAGTTTCTGCTGAATCTGGGTGGCTGAACCTGAAGGAAATCCTTGACTGTCTGCACTGACTTTACTTTTTCCTCTATGGATTTCAATACATCTTGTGCAGTAGCACCAAAAAGCTTTTGTTTTTCCAAAGGTGCATCCAGTAACTTTACTTTAACATGGTCAGGCAAAGACTGATCCTTCAACCAAGCATGTCTACGTATCACAGCCCCAGTCATAGCTGCCCTACATGAAGCTTCCAGTGCATCATAACCGCACTGCAGAAAATGGTTATTAACCTGCTGAGTGTTATGTATCTGATCCTGCAGTGCCTTTTTATCAATAGGCTCAGAAGAGGCTACCTTTTTCTGTAAATCATCCAGGAGAAAATCTTGGTACTGAAACATGTGAAAAAGGCAGTTAAGAGACCTCATGGCTAGGGTAGTAGAGGTATATACTTTTTTACCCCATCTCTCCAGGGACCTTGCTTCTCTGTTAGCTGGCAGTGGGTTTTTGGCAGAGGAGGAAGCCACTCCCTTGGGGCCCTGTGAAATAGTTTCTAGATCCACAGAGTGGGCCTTAAAAAGGTGCTTGTGAGTGTCAGGGACCCTATAATATCTGTCCGGCTTGACAGGAGCAGGAGGAAGAGAATAGTACAGTTTTGTACCTACCATAAATGTAGATGTCCGATAGATATGCAACTGCAGTCATAACATATGGGTTTTCCTGCCTCAGGCAGCCCTCGGTCGGCCGAATTCCAAAGTCTGGGTCCGGCGTCAGCTGGTGTCGCCTCCTCTCCGACGTCACCACGGCTGGAGTATAAAGGCATCGGCCGATGCCATCTTCGTCAGTGTTTCTTGCCCCAGATGCCAGGTGCCCTCCTAGGAAGGCTAAATTTGGTAAAAGGATAAAAATAATCCCAAACATGCACAACAGTAATAAACAGATACACCATAGGAATACCCCCAGCTAATGGGAAAAGGGGTAGGGACCCAAATAGAAGGATACAGAGGGGTAGGTGGGAGGGAAAATCCGACTGCAGTTGCATATCTATCGGACATCTACATTTATGGTAGGTACAAAAAGTACAGTTTTGTACCTACCATAAATGTAGATGTTCGAAGATCCACATTGCTGCAGTCCTAACACTTGGGTAGTCCGCTGTCCCAGTCGGCCCGAATACCAAAGTATAAGGCTGACGTCGGTCAAGGCGCATTTGTCTGACATCAGGACGTCAGGGTACAAATGCGCATGACCGACGTCATATCCTCAGTCTTTTCTTGCCCCAGATGTCAGAAGACCCTAAAGAAAAAGGTCCAAACCCATAGGCAACAGCTAAACAATCAAACAGCCTAACACCAAGAGTATGTACAATATATACAATATATACAAAAAACACAATATACCTCAGATGTATAACCCATCCCAGACAACCGCCTCAAAATACAGAGGGGAAGGAGGGAGGGTAAATTGGACTGCAGCAATGTGGATCTTCGAACATCTACATTTATGGTAGGTACAAAACTGTACTATGTTCTTCATCCCACATTGCTGCAGTCCTAACACTTGGGTAGAATCCCAAAGCAGAGGTAAGGGAGGATGGCTAAACTATAGTGAAGCAGGAGCCGCCAAAATGCCCTGCAACACAGCAGTGGCAAAACCAGCCCTGGATTTAGAATAGAGAGGAAGGTGGTAATGCTTGGAGAAAGTATGCACTGAACTCCAAGTAGCTGCCTCCAAAATGTCCTTAGTTGCCACCCCTTAGAAATGCTGTTGAAGTGGCAGTAGCCCTAGTGGAATGAGGCCTAATCCCAGCTGGAATCTCCTTGCCATGATGGGAATAACAGAATGTAATGCAAAACCCAATCCACTTAGATATAGTTTGTTTTGACACAGGCTTACCCTGAGAACTCAAAGCAAAAGAAACAAACAACTGCTGAGACTGCCTGAAACCCCTAGTCCTGCTTAAATAATAACGCAACTGCCTGTGTACATCTAAAGTGTGCAAAATCTTTTCCCCTATTTTGGGGATCTGCATAAAAAGTAGGCAAATGAATAGTTTGGTTTAAAGCTACACTAGAAACCACCTTAGGCATAAAGGAAGGATTAGTACGTAATGATACCCTATCCTTATGGAAAATCAAAAAAGGCTCAACCGCCATAAGGGCCTGCAATTCAGAAACCCTTCTTGCAGAAGTAATGGCCAACAAAAAGCAGTCTTCCATGACAAGTATTTCAATTCAGCAGTAGCAGGCTCAAAAGGTTGTAGAGTAAGTTTCTCCAACACAAAATTGAGGTCCCAAGCAGGAGTAGGAGCTCTCGTGGGGTCTTATACTCTTTGCCCCTCTAAGAAATTGCTTGAACAAAGGATGAGAAAATAATGGTGGGTCACAATCATAGTGAGCTGAAATTGCTGCAGCATGAATCTTAATGGAGGAGAAAGACAAACCTTTGTCCAATAACTCAGTAAGATATTGAAGAGCCACACTCAAATTAGGCTCTGAAACATCCAAATCCTTTGCTGCACTCCAAAATAAAAATCTCTTCCATTTTCTGCATACACCTTACGTGTACTAGGCCTTCTGGCTTCCATAATCACATTCAAAACTTGTTGAGGAAGCTGAGACCTGCTGTGGTTCAAAACAGAATATGCCAGGCTGTTAGATGAAGAGAGTGAAGCTTGACATTGAGTAGATGACCGTCCCTCTGAGACAAAAGGTGTGGAATTAAAGGCAAAGGCCATGGAGGCTTCCTGACCAGATTCCTCAGTAATGGGTACCAGTGTTGCCGAGGCCAATCTGGAGCTATCAAAATCATCCTTGGCTTGTCTTGTCTGACCTTTAGGAGTACCTTTGGGAGGAGAGGCAGAGGTGGAAAGGCATACACATGAAGATTTTCCCAACTGAACGAAAGAGCATCCACTTTCCAAGCTGTGTGATGAAACCTTTTCGTGCAAAACTTTGTCAGCTGGTGGTTTAGTGGAGAAGCGAACAGATCTATGTCTGGAGTTCCCCATGACACTGTCAATTGTCGAAATACATGAAGATCCAGTTTCCACTCGTGGGGATCCATGATTTGCCTGCTTAACACATCTGCTAAGGAGTTCTGTGCTCCTGGCAGAAACCTTGCCTGAAGAGTAAGCTGCAAGCTGAGCGCAGTCTCCCACAAAATCATCGCTTGCCTGCATAGAGGATAAGAATGTGTTCCCCCTTGCTTGTTGATATACCACATGACAGTTGTGTTGTCTGTTAGAATCAACACCTGCCCTGGGAGAAGCAACTCCTTGAAAGCCATCAATGCAAACTGGACTGCTAACATCTCCTTCATGTTGATATGTAGATGCTGTAGTCTGGCAGGCCACTTGTCTTGTATCCACTTTCCATTCAGATGAGCTCCCCAAGCTATGTCTGAGGCATCTGTCGTCAGAATTTGACTCGCCTCTGGCCGGGTCACAGAGAGTCCCTTGTTTAGGTGACATTCCTAAGCCCACCACAAAAATTCCTTTTGAATGCAAGGTATTATTTAAATGACAGTGTCCAGATTCTGGCAGTGCTGTGTCCATACATTCTTGAGATACCATTGTAGCTTCCTCATATGCAGTTTGGCATTGGGAAGTACTAGAATACAAGATGCCATGAACCCTAATGCTTGAAGGACTGTCCTTGCAGTCAGCACGGACTGATGAGATAGTTGATGGAAGTAAAGGGATAGACTCTTTTGTTTGTCCGGGGTTAAAAAGGCCATCTGGGCTGCTGTATTCAGTCTCACACCCAGAAAGCACATGTCTTGAGAGGGTACTAGACTGGACTTTATTTCGTTCACAGAATACCCTAGGCATCTTAGCACTGCTATCACATATTCCAGATGCTGAAGAAGCTCGTCCTTTTCTTGAGCCAGAATCAGGCAGTCGTCCAAGTAAGGATAGATTTGTATTCCTTTCAGCCTGAAAAAAGCTACAACTGGAGCCAGAACTTTTGTAAATACTCTGGGCGCAGTAGATAAGCCAAAGGGCAATGCAGAGAACTGATAATGTGAATTTCCAGCTCGGAAACGCAGATACTTCCTGCAACTGAGTCTGATAGGCACATGAAGGTAAGCCTCCTTGAGATCTAAAGTTACCATCCAGTGATCTTTGCCCAGCAGAGGTAAAAGCTGTTGTAACGTCAACATTTTGAACTTGGGAATGTCCAAATAAGTGTTGAGGATAGACAAATCCAAAATTGGTCTCCACGTGTTCCCTTTTTTGGTACTAGGAACAGGCGAGAATAAAATCCCAGGCCCCTTTCTGGCACAGGAACCGGCTGAATGGCCCCTATCTGGAGCAACAGAGAAATTTGCTTGTGAGCCTCTTTTCTTTGTATAGGAGGAATGTCTGGCATGCCTTTGAAAGGAGGCAAGGTATGGAAATAAAACCTGTAACCGTGGTGAACGATATCCAATACCCATCTGTCTTGGGTAATAACACTCCAATTTTCTTTGAAAAGTGCCAGCCTTCCTCCCAAAGGTGCTGCCAGACGAGAAGGCTCTGGCAGCTGAAAAGGCAAGTCATTGGGTCTGCTTATGAAAGGACTGACCCCTGCCCTCACCAGAAGACTGGGCAGGCGAACTGCCTGTTCTAGGCCTAAAAGAACCTTGAGCTCTGCCCCTACCACGTCTAGATCTACCCCTAGACTGAGAATCATAAGAAGGGTAAGTCCACCCCTTAGTAGGCCAATTTCTACTAAACTTTGGAGGCTGGACCTGCAAAAAATCTTTAACAGTCTGCATAGACTTAGCCTTATCCTCCATTTTCTTTAAAACTGCTTCCACAGGCGCACCAAATAACACATCAGATTGTAAAGGAGCATCTAAAATCCTTGTCTTTACATGTTCAGCTAAATTCTGATCCCTCAGCCAGGCGTGCCTGCGAAGAACAGAACCAGTGGCTGCCACCCTCGAAGAGGCCTGTACAGCATCAAAACCACATTGCAAGGAATGCTTACCCACCTGTTCAGAAACATGAACCAAATCCTGCAACTCTTTACACTCAATACCTTCCGCCAGAGCATCTACCTTAGACTTCAATTGTGAAAGGAGATAATTTTGGTATTTCAACATGTGAAACTGGCAATTCAAAGCCCTCATGGCTAAAGTGGAAGAAGTATACACCTTTTTACCCCATCTATCCAAAGCCCTTGCCTCTTTATCAGAAGGAACAGGATTTTTAACAACAGAAGCTTTAACACCTTTAGGGCCCTGAGAAACAGCTTCTGGGTCTGCCCTAGGACTCTTAAAAAGATACTTATGAGCTTCAGGCACCCTATAATACCTGTCCGGTTTAACTGGGGCAGGAGGCAAAGAATCAGGGTTCAGGAAAGCCTCTGCAAAAACATCCTCTACCACATCCAGAACAGGAGGCATAGCTAAAGGCCTATGCTGGGGAAGAAACAAAAATTCCCTAAGCCTTTTCCTAGAATCAGAGAAATCTTGACCTTCCCATTTAAAATGCTCCCTCATGGAATGAAGAGTCTCTGAAAAAGAAAAATCCTCAGGCGGAGAAGCCGAAGGTGTAGAGTCATCTACATCAGAATCAGAATAAGGAGGATACTCCTGCAAGTCTTCAGAAGACTCAGAAGCCTCCGAACACTGCTCAAAACTCTCAAGCTCAGGTTCCACCCTAGGCCTCTTATCAGGGGGGGGTAAAGAACCTCTAATCATAGTAATCAAATCTTCTGCCATTTTAAGCATATGTTTCTTAGGCAGAGACCCTGAAGAACTAGGGGAGACCCACACTGAAGTTAACCCTGGCCGGCTTCTAGAAGGAGCCTTGGAAACAGAAGGGGAGGGCCTAACCACTTTAGGAAGGGAGGGGAGAACAGCTACCTGAGAAGCCCCTTCAGCCTGGCCTACCTCCTGAGAGGACACATCTTGCAACAGTAAAGTCTCTCCTGAGAATCCAAAGGAACTTCTGGCAGAACCACCGGCTCCACTGAGCCCACTAAAGAACCGACGTCCGGGACAGACGGTTCTTCAACCCTAGGCTTCGCTGCTTTGTCTTTGCGCTTTTAGATGAAGCGGCCGGAGCATCCGACGGCATGTTGTAATTACAACGCTTCCCAAAACTAACCTGGCACAATCTAATCTTCTCTTAATAGTGCTTGTTAAATCTAGCACAAGAGCGACAGCCAACAACGACGTGCTCAGGCCCTAAGCAAGGTATACACAAAGTATGGTAATCTCTATGAGGTATCTGTTTCCCACAAGAAATACAGTTATTCACTTTTTCTGACATCCGGTTAAATACTGAGGCAAGAAAAAACAAAATATTCCCAACGGGTACTTAGCCAACTTTGATTCGGTCTGAAACTCCGACTTCAGAAAATTTCAGAACGCCAACCTGCACTCGCAATACTGCTTCTGCATCGGACCATGCGGCAAAAAAGACTGAGGATATGACGTCGGTCATGCGCATTTGTACTCTGACGTCCTGATGTCAGACAAATGCGCCTTGACCGACGTCAGCCTTATACTTTGGTATTCGGGCCGACTGGGACAGCGGACTACCCAAGTGTTAGGACTGCAGCAATGTGGGATGAAGAACATCTGTACTATGTCCTTCAAGAATGCAACTGCAGTCATAACATATGGGTTGAATACCATAGCCAAGCTGGGGGTGGATGGAACTAAGATAAGGATGGTGTAGCTAAAATCCCCTGCAGGACTGCCGAAGCAAAGCCTGCTCAGGATCTGAAATATAAGGGCAGGTTGTAGTGCTTGGTAAATGTATGCACGGAGCTCCATGTAGCAGCCTCTAAAATGTCCTTTGTTGCCACTCCTCTTAATAAAGCAGTGGAAGTGGCCATAGCTCTGGTGGAATGTGGCCTAATATTGGCTGGCACACCTTTTCCATGGAAAGAATAGCAGAATCTGATGCAATGTCCAATCCATTTTGAAATTGTTTGTTTGGAGATGGCTTTTCCTTGCATTCCAGCAGCATAGGCTACAAACAGTTGGTCAGACTTTCTGGTGGCCTTAGTTCTGTCCAAGTAGTAACGTAGTTGTCTGTGTATGTCCAAAGTATGCAGTAGTTTTTCCCCCCTATTTTGAGGATTGGGGAAGAATGCAGGCAGGTGAATAGCTTGATTTAGAGACACCCTGGAAATAACTTTGGGCATGAATGTAGGATTGGTTCTTAGAGAAACTCTGTCTTGATGAAAAATGAGGAAGGAGGCACTGCCATGAGTGCCTGTATCTCCGAAACTCTTCTTGCAGAAGTGACTGCCAATAAGAAGGCCGTCTTCCATGAAAGAAATTGCATTTCTGAACTTGCTGCTGGCTCAAATGGAGGAAGAGTTAATTTTTCCAACACATAATTGAGGTCCCATGCAGGTACTGGCTGTTTTCTGGGAGGTTTGATATTCTTTATTCCCCTTAGAAACTGACTTAGCAAGGGATGAGAAAACACTGGAGGGTCACAGTTGTATTTTGCTGAGATTGCTGAGGCATGAATCTTTATTGAAGAGTATGAAAGTCCAGTATGAAGTAGTTCTGCCAAGTATTCTAAAATCTGAGGTATACTCGGTAACGCTGTGTCCTGACCCCTGTTGGCATTCCAGATGCTGAATCTCTTCCATTTGGCTGAATATGCTTTTCTTTTGGAAGGTCTGAGTGCTTCCAGCAAGATCTCTTGAACCGATTTTGATAGAGAGGTAGGTGGAGAAGTCATGTTAGCCTCCAGGCTGTCAGATGTAATGATTTCAGGTCTTGATGTACAGTCCTGTAATTGTGTTGTGTTAGGAGCAGGGGCCATAGGGTCAGAGGCCATGGTTTGGTCCGAGTTATAGTCAATAGCAATGGGTACCAGTGTTGCCTTGGCCAGTCTGGAGCTATCAAAATACCTGTTGGCTGTTCTGCTTTGATCTTCAGTATCACCTTGGTCAGCAGAGGCAGAGGAGGGGAATGCATAAATTTTTAGAGAATTCCAGCTGAAGGAGAGAGCATCCGTCTTCCAGGCTAGAGGATGGTGAGTTCTTGTGCAGAACTTTTTCAGGTGATGATTTAAGTGGGATGCGAAAAGATCTACATCCAGTCTTCCCCATGTCTTCGTCAGTTGAGAGAAAATGTGAGGATGCAACATCCATTCGTGTGGATCCATGAAATTTCTGCTCAGGTTGTCCGCCAGTACATTGTCCTTGCCTGGTACAAACTGGGATTGTAAATGTATCTTCAGGCTAAGGGATTTTTCCCAGAGAAGCATTGTTAGTCTGCAGAGGGGATAAGAATGAGTGCCTCCCTGCTTGTTTATGTACCACATGACAGTGGTGTTGTCTGTCCTTATCAGTAAATGTCCTTGTTGTAGTGATTTTTGAAAGTCTCGATTGCATGTATCACTGCCAACATTTCCTTTTGGTTTATGTGCAGATGTCTTTCCTTTGGGGTCCATTGCCCTGAATGCATCTGTCCTCCATGTGCGCCCCCCATCCATGGTCTGAGGCATCTGTTGTAATCATTTGGCCTGCTTGAGGTCTGTTGAAAGGCATACCTTTGTTTTGCTGACTGGCTTGAGCCCACCATAAAAATTCTTTTGCAGACATGGAATAAGTGGGATTATGTCCTCTAGGCTTTGGCTGTGTTGAGACCATAAGTTTTTTAAATACCATTGCAGCTTTCTCATATGAAGTCTTGCCAAAGGTATCAGAAGGATGCAAGATGCCATGAACCCCAGGGCCTGCAGGATTTTCCTTGCAGTCAGCTGGGAGAGTTTTGCTAGGCCTTTGAAGTACTCCGGTAAATGCTGCTGTTTTTCCTCTGTGAGGTAGGCCATTTGGTTTTCTGTGTCCAGTTTGGCTCCTAAGAAAATAATCTGTTGGGATGGCAGTAGTTTTGACTTCTGAATGTTGACTGTGTATCCCAAGGCCTGCAGTAGATGCATGACATAGTCCAAATTTTCTTTTAAGGTTTGTTTGTTGTCTGCTTGTATGAGGCAGTCGTCCAAGTAGGGGTATATCTGAATCCCCTGCAGTCTGCAGTGTGCCACTACTGATGCCAGGCATTTCGTGAACACTCTGGGCGCAGTAGATAAGCCAAACGGCAATGCTGAGAATTGATAATGCTCTGTTCCTGCAAGAAATCTGAGGTATCTTCTGCAACTTTGTCTGATTGGGACATGCAGGTATGCCTCCTTGAGGTCCAGAGTGACCAGCCAAGACCCCTTGCCCAGCATGGGAAGGAGTTGCTGCAACGTCAGCATTTTGAACTTTGGCACTATGAGAAAAGTGCTTAGAGATGACAAGTCCAGTATGGGTCTCCATTTGTTTTCTTTTCTTGGAACAAGGAACAGTCTTGAATAAAATCCCTGGCCTTGCTCCTGAAGAGGGACCCTTTCTATTGCTTTTATGCTTAACAGCTTGGAAACTTGAGAGAATGCCTCTGCCCTTTGATGATGTGGCAGGTTTGGCATGCCTTGTCTTATTGGTAATGTGTGGAAGTGGAATCTGTAACCTTTGTCTATCAAATCCAGAATCCAGTTGTCCTTGGTTAAGATATGCCAGTTTTGTGAGAATAAGGATAATTTTCCGCCCAAGGGTGCTTCTCTTTGAACCTTTGTAGGCGGAATAAAAATCAAGTCATTGCGATTGTCCTTGTGGTGCAGCTGTCTGCACCACTTCTTTGATTTGGAGGTTGCCATTGGCGTCCCCTGTAAGATCCTCGGTATTGCCCTCTACCCCTGGCACGTCTGCTTTTTCCCCTTTGAAACTTGTCTGAGCTGGGGAAGGACCAATTCTTTGAGGGCCAGTTTCTGCTGAATCTGGGTGGCTGAACCTGAAGGAAATCCTTGACTGTCTGTACTGACTTTGCTTTTTCCTCTATGGATTTCAATACATCTTGTGCATTAGCACCAAAAAGCTTCTGTTTTTCCAAAGGTGCATCAAGTAACTTTACTTTAACATGGTCAGGCAAAGACTGATCCTTTAACCAAGCATGCCTCAATCACAGCCCCAGTCATAGCTGCCCTACATGAAGCTTCCAGTGCATCATAACCACACTGTAGAAAATGGTTATTAACCTGCTGAGTGCTATGTATATGATCCTGCAATGCCTTTTTATCAATAGGCTGAGGAGAAGCTAACTTTTTCTGTAAATCATCCAGGAGAAAATCCTGGTACTGAAACATGTGAAAAAGGCAATTTAGTGACCTCATGGCCAGGGTAGTAGAAGTATATACTTTTTTTACCCCATCTCTCCAGGGACGTTGCTTCCCTGTCTGCTGGCAGTGGGTTTTTGGCAGAGGAGGTAGCCACTCCCTTGGGGCCCTGTGAAATAGTTTCTAGATCCACAGAGTGGGCCTTAAAAAGGTGCTTGTGAGTGTCAGGGACCCTATAATATTTGTCCGGCTTGACAGGAGCCGGAGGAAGAGAATCAGGGTTAGCACTGGAGTCAGAGAAAACATCATCCAAAACATCCATAACAGGTGGAATAGTTAAAGGCCTGTGCTGGGGAAGCTTGAGGAAGATACGAAGCCTTTTCCTGGAGTCAGAGAATTCCTGACCCTGCCATTGAAAATGTTTCCTCATGGAATGCAGGACTTCACCAAATGAAAAATCCTCTGGAGGGGAGGCAGAAGGAATGAATTCCTCAGCATCAGAGTCCTCGTAGGCCTGGAAGGATTCTTCTTGGGTATCAGAATGTTCAGAATCCCCAGAGGCTTCATCCGAGGAGAGGTCGCCCGCCTGCTCAGTCCTGGGCCTTTTCTCTGCAGGTGGCTGGGAACCCCTTTCCGGATGAGGCTGAGACCCCCTGATAAGGGAAATAAGATCAGCAGCCAGAGACATGATCTGCTTATCAGAAGAAGGGGCCTGGGCAGTAGGTCTAGGATGGGCCTTGGCCTGTCTGGCGTCCTTAGCATGTGCAAAGGCCTTGATGGACAAGGATACAGGAGGCATAGCAGCCCCACGTGCAAGCGTAACCTTGTCCACAGAAATGGTGTCGGGTAGATCCAGAACTTCGGTTTCCGGAGGAAAATCAACAACCGGCACCGGAGAGATCTCCGAGACCGAAGGTCGTGTTAACGCTGTGTCGTCGGCCTGGAGCGGTAGATTTACCACTTCCGAAGGGACCGGAGCACTAGCAGAGGGTTTGGGAGTAGCATCGGTAGTGGACGCGGGCCGTGGATGTCGGTCCCGGTCCTTACGTTTTTTAGCAGACTGGGTAGTCGGTTGATCGGACGGCATGATATACGCAAAAGATTCACCAAAAAAGTCCTCGGCGAATTCTGCCCAGCGCCTGAGAGTGCACTTATTAAAGCAAGCACAGGCAGCACAGGCCGAGACGTCGTGGTCTGGGCCCAGGCAAGGAAGGCAGAGAGAATGGAAGTCCTTATGAGGTATTTGTTTACCACAAGACAAACAATTATTAACTTTCTCAATTTGTTCTGACATCGGCTGAGGCAAGAATAAATGTTCCCCAACGGGGTACTTAGCTTTTAGATGACTTCGGTACTGCAAACACAGGAGCTGGCCGACCGGCACTTGCGAACTGCTTCTGCTTCGGGCACCGCGCGGCAAGAAAGACTGGCGAAGATGGCGTCGGCCGATACCTTTATACTCCAGCCGTGGTGACGTCGGAGAGGAGGTGATACCAGCCGACGCCGGACCCAGACTTTGGAATTCGGCCGACCGAGGGCTGCCTGAGGCAGGACAACCCATATGTTATGACTGCAGTTGCATTCTTGAAGGACATCAGGGTTGGTACTGGAGTCAGAGAAAACATAATCCAAAACATCCATAACTGGAGGGATAGCCAAAGGTCTGTGCTGGGGGAGCTTGAGGAAAGTACGTAGCCTTTACCTGGAGTCAGAGAATTCCTGACCCTGCCATTGAAAATGCTCCCTCATGGAATGCAGAACTTCCTCAAATGAGAAATCCTCTGGAGGGGAGGCAGAGGGAACAGATTCCTCAGCATCAGAGTCCTCGTAGGCCTGGAAGGGTTCTTCTTGAGTATCAGAGTGCTCAGAATCCCCAGAGGCTTCATCCGAGGAGAGGTCGTCCGCCTGCTCAGTTCTAGGCCTTTTCTCTGCAGGTGGCTGGGAACCCCTGTCCGGATAAGGCTGAGACCCCCTGATAAGGGAAATAAGATCTGCAGCCAGAGACATGATCTGCTTATCAGAAGACGGGGCCTGGGCAGGTTTAGGATGGGCCTTGGCCTGACTGGTGGCCTTAGCACGTGCAAAGGCCTTGATGGACATGGAAACAGGAGGCCTAGCAGCCCCACGTGCAGGCGTTACCTTGTCCACAGGAATGGTGTCGGGTAGATCCAGAACTTCGGTTTCCGGAGGAAAATCAACAACCGGCACCAGAGAGATCTCCGAGACCGAAGGTCGTGTTAACGCTGTGTCGGCCTGAGCGGTAGATTTACCACTTCGAAGGAACCGGAGCGCTAACAGAGGGTTTAGGAGAAACATCGGTAGTGGACGCGGGCCGAGGATGTCGGTCCCGGTCCTTGCGTTTTTTAGCAGATTGGGTTGTCGGTTGTTCCGACGGCATGATATACGCAAAAGATTCACCGAAGTCCTCGGCGAATTCTGCCCGGCGCCTGAGAGTGCGCTTATTAAAGCAGGCACAGGCAGCACAGGCCGAGACGTCGTGGTCTGGGCCCAGGCAGGGAAGGCAGAGAGAATGGAAGTCCTTATGAGGTATTTGTTTAC
Organism: Protopterus annectens; assembly: GCF_019279795.1. Classification (NCBI taxonomy): domain Eukaryota; kingdom Metazoa; phylum Chordata; order Ceratodontiformes; family Protopteridae; genus Protopterus; species Protopterus annectens. The sequence goes on along the minus strand of NC_056750.1, from coordinate 106,299,055 downwards.
CACAAGACAAACAATTATTAACTTTCTCAATTTGTTCTGACATCGGCTGAGGCAAGAATAAATGTTCCCCAACGGGGTACTTAGCTTTTAGATGACTTCGGTACTGAAAACACAGGAGCTGACCGACCGGCACTTGCGAACTGCTTCTGCTTCGGGCACTGCGCGGCAAGAAAGACTGGAGAAGATGGCGTCGGCTGATGCCTTTATACTCCAGCCGTTGTGACGTCGGAGAGGAGGCGACACCAGCCGACGCCGGACCCAGACTTTGGAATTTGGCCAACCGAGGACTGCCTGAGGCAGGACAACCCATATGTTATGACTGCAGTTGCATTCTTGAAGGACATCGGAGCCAAGGGGAGGAAGGCCCGGAGACCTTCTGGGGTGAAGAGAGCACTTTGGCAGGCAGGGCCGAGGAGTCTGAGTCAGCCCGCGGCTTGTGGATTCTGTGCCTTTCTCTCGCTCTTTCTCCCTCTCTCTCTCTTTCCTCTCTCTCTTATCTTTTTTAGATTTCCTCTCTCCCTGAGAAGAGGTGTGAGGTTGAGTCCCAGCCAGGGGAGGTGGGACAGCAGGATGAGCAACCGCAGCCGCGGCTGTAGCCACCGAGGGAGAGGAGGAAGAAGCCGACTCCACAGGTAGGAAACCCGCCAGAATCAGCTTATTCCTCCTATCCCTCAGGGCCCGGGGGTTAAAGGCTGTGCAAATCTGGCAGCCTGAGGTCAGATGAGGTACCCCCAGGCAGAGGACGCACTGAGTGTGGCCATCCACTGGGGATAGCTTATGGCCACACTCAGTGCACTTAGAAAAGATGGCCTCCATGATAAAAGACACACACACACACACACACACACACACACACACACACACACACGCCCACACAAACACCTAAGGGAAAAGAGGGGCCTACTAGGCGTTAAACTACGAGGGAATGAGGGAGGATAATATTTAACACTAAAAGTTTAAAAGGGAGCAAAGCTAAGGGATTTAAACTATTAATCTAAACTACCCACACACACTACTAAACTATCAAAAGTAAAGAGATTTTTAAGCAAAAATACACTCACAAATCGCCTGAAAACGCTAGGAGCTCGAAAACTCATGCTTGACCACGCCGCGGCAAACAAGATCTGAGGATTGGAAGGAGGTCACATGGTATTATGGGTAAGGGGGAGGAGCTTGGAGCTCGGATCTCTAGCTTGGAAAGCTGCCGGCTCGGATCCAGGTCGGATTCTATACCCACAGGTTGATGACCAAATGAAGTTAACTACTTCAGATAGATTTTTTTTGATTTTTGAAACAGTGAGAAAGTGCGAAGGGGAGGTAGAAAGCAGAGAAATAGAAAAGTGAGAAGAAAAAAGAAGATTTTCAGCAAAAAACAACACTTACCACAACTTTATACAGCAGAGAGCAGGGATCATGATGTGGACACGTAGCATGGGAAATGAGATCTGAGAGAGGAAGGAGACAGGAACATTATGGGTAAGGGGAGGAGCTTTGAGCTTGGATCAGATGCTGGATATGCGGTTGAGTCTGGTCCGAGACAGATCTGGGAACCCACAGGTTGAAAAACAAATAAAGACAACTACTTCAGATGCTGTCTTGTGAACACCCAAGATGTTAAGTATTCTTTCCCCTTTATTTTGAGGATTGGGGAGGAAGGTGGGTAGGTGTTAAGGCCTGATTCACTGACATGTCTGTGACCACCTTGGGCATGAAGGATGGATTTGTCCTGAGTGAAACTCTGTCTGGGTGGAATATGAGAAATGGTTCCACTGCCATGAGAGCTTGGAGCTCCGAGACCCTTCTAGCAGAGGTGACAGCCAGTAAGAGTGCAATCTTCCAGGATAAGAATTTTGGATCTGCAGAAGCTGCCAATTCAAAGGAGAGCAGTGTCAGGTTTTCTAGAACAGCATTGAGATTCAATGAAGGTGTGGGTTGTCTCCTAGGGGCCTTATGTGGACCACCCCCTGAGGAACTGTTTCATCGAGGGGTGGTGAAAGATAGGAGGAAGAGTAGGGAATTGAGCTGAAATGGCAGAGGTGTGAATTTTGATGGATGAAAAATACAACCCTGTATCTAGCAAATTAGCCAGGTAATCTAGAATAGTACAGATATTGACTGATTTAAGATTGAGGCCCAATTGCTGACAACGGATGGAGAATCTTTTCCACTTGGCAGAGTATGATTTCCTTGTGCTGGGCTTTCTAGCCTCTTTTAGAATGTCTTGAACATACCTGCTTAGCCACAGCTCGGGGTAGAATTCTGTGGGTTTATCCATACTGAGAGTTTGAGAATCTGTAGTTTGGAATGCAGAGACCTCCCCTTGCTTTGAGTCAGAAGGTCTACTCTCTGAGGTAGTAGCCACTGCTTTTCGTTGGTTAAACTCAGTAGTAGAGGGTACCAGTGCTCCCAGGGTCAATCTGGTACTATCACAATGAGTCTTGGGCTTTCTTCCCTAATTTTTAGGAGGACCCTTGGAAGAAGAGGCAAGCAAGGGAATGTATAAATGAACAAGTGACTCCAAAGGAAGGAGAAAGCATCTATCTTCCAGGCTGTGGGTAGTTTCTTCCTGGAGCTGAATCTTTTCAGTTAAGCATTTTGTTTGGTGGTGAAGAGGTCTATTTGAGGGGATCCCTATTTCTGGCCTATGCTGAGAAATACTTCCCGATGCAGCTGCCACTCATGGGGATCCGTCAGGTTCTGCTGAGGTGATCTGCTAGCATATTCTGATTTTCTGGGAGGTATTGTGCCATGAGGTGCAGTCCCAGGGAGTTAGCTGTCTTGCATGGCTAAATGACAAAGGGGGTACAATTGAGTGCCCCCTTGCTTGTTTATGTGCCACATCACTGTGGTGTTGCCTGTTCTGACTAATAGAAAGTACAGTTGTGTACACTTACCATAAATGTAGATGTTCGAGTGTATTCACTGTTGCAGTCATTACATTTTGGTAATCTGCTGGCAGGTTGCCTTCAGTCGGCCTGAATTTCAAAGTCTTGGGTCCTGCTTCGGTTGCTGTCTCCTCTTCCATGATGTCAGGTTCTCAGGGGTATAAAACAAGCAGCCAATGCCATTTTCTTTAGTTTTTCTTGCCCCAGATGTCAGGTGCCCCCAAAAAGGTAGCAAAAATATATATATATACATGCATCAATATAAACTTTACCTTCATCTACAAGCAAATACACCACATAGGTTGTACAAGATACAGAAGGAAAGATAAACTCCAGAATGAAAGGGGGGATGGCGGGCGGGTAACCTGGACTGCAACAGTGAATACACTTGAACATCTACATTTATGGTAAGTGTACACAACTGTACTATGTTCTTCATGTTTCACTGTTGCAGTCATTACATTTGGGTAGAATCCCAAAGCTATGGTTGGAAGGCTGGAGCTAAACAGCATTAGGTGCGGCTATAAGGCCCTGCAGAACTGCGGTGGCAAAGCCTGCCCTGGACTTAGAGTAGAGAGGCAAATGGTAATGCTTTGTAAAGGTGTGAACAGAACTCCAAGTAGCAGCCTCTAGAATGTCTTTGGTTGGTACTCCTCTGAGAAAGGCTGCTGAAGTAGCTGCAGCTCTGATGGAAGGAGACCTAATGCCCTTGGGCACAGGTTTACCATGGTGTAAGTAGCAGAAACGGATGCTGTGGCTTATCCACTTTGAAACTGTCTGCTTTGAAATAGCCTTTCCTTCTGATCCTGCAGCATATGACACTAGTAATTGCTCAGTTTTTCTTAGAGCTTTAGTCCTGCTCAAGTAGAATCTTAGCTGTCTGTGTACGTCCAAGGAATGCAGAATTCTCTCCCTCTTGTTCTGCGGATTTGGATAAAAGGTTGGCAGATGAATAGTTTGGTTAAGAGCCACACTGGAAACAACCTTAGGCATAAATTTTGGATTTGTCCTCAGAGACACCCTGTCTGGGTAAAATATGATAAAAGGCTACACAGCCATGAGGGCCTGTAGCTCTGAGACTCTTCTTGCTGAAGTAATTGCTAGTAGCAGAGCTGTTTTCCATGATAAGAACTTTATACCAGCAGTAGCAGCTGGTTCAAATGGAGGCAGGGTGAGCTTTTCCAGCACATAATTGAGGTCCCATGCAGGTATTGGTGATCTACTAGGAGGCCTTACATTTTTGGCTCCTCTAAGATACTGCTTTAGTAAAGGATGAGAAAAGATTGGTGGCTTTGTATTGTAGTGAGCCGAAATGGCAGTGGCATGGATTTTAATTGATGAGAAAGATAGGCCTTTGTCAAGCATCTCAGTCAAGTATTGTAATATCTGGGGAATATTTGGTTCTACTGTGTCAGTTCCTTGTGCTTGATTCCAAGCACAGAATCTCTTCCATTTATCAGCATAAGATTTTCTAGTACTAGGCCTTCTGGCTTCCAAAATGACATCCATCACAGCTTTACTGAGAGGTGCTGTTTGTATAACTACATGATCAGCCATGCTGCCAGGTTCAGTGTCTGGAGTTGATTGTACAGGATATGACTGTTTTGCTGGGACAGTAGTTGAGGTCTTTGAGGTAAGGTCCAAGCTGGGTAATGAGACAAGTTCCTTAGGATTGGGTACCAGTATAGGTGGGGCCAGTCCGGGGCAATTAGTATCATCTTTGGTTTCTCTTGTCTGACTTTTAGGAGGACCTTGGGAGGAAGAGGCAGTGGAGGAAAGGCGTAAACTGATAGGTTTTTCCAACTGAAGGATAGGGCGTCCACTTTCCATGCTTGTCTGTGATAAGTCCTTGTGCAGAATCTTTTCAATTGATAATTTTGAGGAGAGGCAAAGAGATCTATGTCTGGGCACCCCCATTTCTTTGTTATCATGCTGAAGACTTGTGGATTTAGTTTCCACTCGTGAGGATCCATAAGGTTTCTGCTTAAATCATCTGCCAGAGTATTTTGCTTTCCTGGCAGGAATTGAGCTTGAAGATGTATTTGGTAAGTCAAAGCTGTGTCCCACAGTGCCATGGCTAATCTGCAAAGGGGTATAAGTGTGTGCCCCCCCTGCTTGTTTATATACCACATGACCGTGGTGTTGTCCGTCTTTATCAGTAGTTGTCCTGGATGAAGTAAGTCCTTGAAAGCTGTCAGGGCATTTTGAACAGCTAGCATCTCTTTCAGGTTGATACGTAGATGCATTTGTTTTGGGGTCTATATGCTCAGAATGCATCTTCCTGCCATGTGGGCCTCCCAGGCATAATCTGATGCGTCTGTTGTTAAGGTTTGGCTGGCAGGGGGTAGAGTGAAGGCCCGTCTCATGTTTTGGTGACATGCCTTTGCCCACCATAGAAACTCCTGCTGTAGGTAGGGAATGAGAGGAATCATTGTTTCCATACTGTGACAATGTTGACTCCATAAACTTTTTAGGTACCACTGAGGTTTCCTCATATGCAGTCTTGCATATGGAATCAGTAGGATGCAGGATGCCATGAAGCCCAAAGCCTGCAGAATTTGTCTTGCAGATAACTGTGTTTTTGCTGCCATCAGTTTGAAGTAAGTAGTCAGTTGCCTTTGCTTGTCTGGCATGAGGTAAGCCATCTGGGCAGTTGTATTCAAGCTTGACCCAGGAATGTTATCTTTTGAGAGGGTACCAGTTGTGATTTCTTTTCGTTTATTGTGTAGCCTAGGCATGTTAGAAGTCTTTTTACAAATGCCAGGTGTTGAAGAAGAATGTCCTTATTCTCTGCTTGAATTAGACAGTCGTCCAAGTAAGGATATATTTGAATACTTCTTTGTCTGCAAAATGCAATTACTGGTGCCAGGCACTTTATAAAGACCCTGGGCACAGAAGATAAGCCAAAGGGCAGTGCAGAGAAAAGTAATGCATTAAGCCAGCCTTGAATCTGAGGTATCTTCTGCACGATTGCCTTATTGGGACATGCAGGTATGCCTCTTTTAGGGCTAATGTCACCAGCCAAGCATTCTTGCCCAGCATGGGCAGAAGCTGCTGCAAAGTCAGCATTTTGAATTTTGGAATGTCCAGGTATGTGTTCAAAATCGATAAATCCAGTATTGGCCGCCAGGCCTTGTCCTTTCTGGGTACCAAGAACAGTTTTGAGTAAAAATCTTGTCCTTTTTCCTGTTCTGGTACTGGCTGAATGGCCCCCATATCCATGAGGGACGTAACCTGTTTCTGTGCCTCTGCCCATTGATTTTTTGGCAGATCTGGCCAACCGTTTGCCATTGGCAGAGTTTGGAAATGAAATCTGTATCCCTGTAATACGATGTTTAGCACCCACTTGTCCTGGGTTATTAACTGCCAATTTTGAGCAAAAAGTGCTAATTTTCCCCCTAAGGGTGCTGCCAAAAGACAAATGCTTGGTGAAGGCAGAGGGAAGTCATTGGGACTGTTTCCTGTAGGTTTGCGCTTTATCTCCTCCAGATTTGGAGGTAGAAGCGCCCCATTGCTTTGACCTGCATGAATCTTGTGCCTGGTATTTGGAATCCTTAGGGCGTCTGGATTTACCCTTTTGAGCTCTGTCTGACACAGGAAAGGACCAATTTTTTGTAGGCCAGTGTCTACTGAATCTTGGTGGCTGCACTTGTAAGAAGTCTTTTACAGTTTGCATAGACTTAGCTTTGTCTTCCATTTTCTTTAAAACCTCTTCTGCCTTAATACCAAACAGAGTGTCATGCTGTAAAGGTGCAACTAGTAATTTAGCTTTAACATGATCAGGCAAATTTTGTTCTTTTAGCCAGGCATGCCTCCTAATCACAGATCCAGTAACTGCGGCCCTGCAGGAGGCCTCCAAAGAATCAAAACCACATTGCAAAGTATGCTTTCCAACCTGTTCAGCTGCATGCAATAATTCCTGCAATTCTTTATTTTCTGCACATTCAGAAATCAACATAATTTTCTGTTTCAGCAATCCCATAACATGTTGTTGATATTTGAGCATATGAAACTGGCAGTTTAAGGCCCTAATTGCCAAGGTTGCAGATGTATAAACCTTTTTTCCCCATCTATCCAGTGCCCTTGAATCTCTGTCAGAGGGGGTAGGATTTTTTGCTGTTGAGGCCTTAACTCCCTTTGGACCCTGTGAAATAGTTTCAGGGTCAGCAGCAGGGTTTCTAAATAAAAATTTGTGTGAGTCAAGGACCCTGTAATATCTGTCAGGCTTGCTGGGAGCCGGAGGTAAGGAGTCAGGGGTCAAGCTTGACTCGGAAAACACATCATCCACTATGTCTAAAACAGGGGGTATGGCTAAAGGCCTGTGCTGAGGGAGAAGAAGGAAATCCCTGTGCCTCTTTTTTGATTCTGATAAGTCTTCACTCTCCCAGAGAAAATGCTCCCTCAAAGTATGCAAGGTTTCTCCACATGAATAATCCTCAGGAGGTGATGCAGATGGTATAGACTCCTCTACATCAGAATCCTCATAGGGAGGAATAGATAATTCCTGATCAGAAGAGGAATCAGAAGAAATAGAAACCTGATATGAAGACTCATAATCAGTGTCTTGCCTAGGCCTCTTATCTGGCAGGGGATAGGAACCCCTGATCAAGGTAATAAGGTCTTCAGCCATTTTGATCATCTGTTTTTTAGGCAAAGAGGCCTGTGCAAGTGGATCCTGTGTCAGTTTTTTAGTTTTAGAAGTTGCTTTTGTCTTTGGTTTTGCAGCTGTCATCGGTTTGATGTAAAAATGTTGAAGTCTGAATACACCCTCAGAAGCCGGTGCCTGCTCAGCGGCTCTGGACCCATCCGAGGGAGATACATCTGTGGGTCCAATACTTTGAGTATCTCGCTGCATGCCGGACTCCACATGGGTGTCGGTAGGGGCCTGTGACTCGAACGTATCGGGTATCAGGGGCTGCGAAAGCACCTCACTGAGTACCGGCGAACCGGCGACTGGCTTAGGAGAAGCTTTGTCATCGGTTTTGGATCTCGGCTGTCTGTCTCTGTCCTTTTCTTTGTGTTTTTTATGTACTCCGGTAGTCGGATTGCTATCTGACGACATTTCTGGGTAGTTAAATCTGTTTCCAAAATACTTTGAGGCAAAAGTGTACTAACGCTTAGTGCATTGGGTAAATCTAGTACAAAACTGACAGCCAGGCACGTTGTGATCAGGGCCTAGGCAAGGAATACAGTATAAATGGAAATCCTTATGAGGTAATTGCTTCCCACAAGTAATACAATTATTAACTTTTTCTGACATTGGTATGGAGCAAGAAAAAAGTTTCCCCAACGGGGTACTTAGCTTTAGTGAAGACTTCGGTTCTGAAACTCAAACTCGAATATTTCAGGCACCGACTGACCAGCACTTGCGAAAAGCTTCTGCTTAGGGTACCGTGCGGCAAGAAAGACTAAAGAAAATGGCGTTGGCTACTTGTTTTATACCCCTGACTACCTGACGTCATGGAAGAGGAGACAGCAACCGATGCAGGACCCAAGACTTTGGAATTCAGGCCGACTGAGGGCAACCTGCCAGCAGATTACCCAAATGTAATGACTGCTACAGTGAAACACAAAGAACATCTCCTGGTTTCCGCTGATCTTTGAATGCCAGCAGGCCCTTTTGCACTGCCATCAGTTATTTTCAATTAATGTGCTTGTTTCTGAACTGTTCTTCCCATTTGCCTTGGGGTTGAAGGTGCTGGAACACCCCCCCCCCCAGGCTGTGTCTGAGTAATCTGTGGTTAAGGTCTGATCCTGAGGGGTGAGTTTTAAGGGCAGGGTCTGGTTCTGGGTGCAAGCCTGTGTCCTTCATGCAAATTCTTCCTTGAGGCAAGCAATCAGTGGAATTTATGTCTCCAGTGACTGTGAGTGCTGACACCACGGGTTCTTCAGGTACCACTGGAGCTTCCTCGTGTGCAGCCTGGTCAGAGGGATCATGAGGACACAGGATGCCATGTAGTCTAATGCTCTGAGGAAATCCCTGACTGAGAGGCATTGCAAAGGCACAATATTTTGGAATTATTGGGTCAAGGGGGAGACCTTTTCTGAAAGGAGAAAGGCCTTTTGAAGGGAGGAGTCCAGAAAAGCACCCAGGAAAACTATCCTGGTGGATGGGATCATGCTGGACTTGTGGAGATTTATGGTGAACCCTAAGCAGGTGTGGAGGTTCTGTAAGAAGGCTAGACCTTTGAGGAGTTTGGGCTGGCTCATGGCTTGGATGAGGCAATCATCCAGATATGGGTAAATTTGGATCCCTCTTGCTATGCAGAAGGCAATCACAGGAGCTAAATGCTTTGTGAAGATTCTGGGAGGAATAGACAAGCCAAAAGGGCATAGCAGAGAATTGAAAGTGACTGGTACCTGCACTGAAGCGAAGAAAACCTCTGCTGGATTCCTCTATAGGAATGTACAATTAGGTATCTTTTAGATCTAAAGTGACAATTTAAGACTTGAGGAGCTATCATGGGTAGAAGATTTTGAAGTGACAATATCTTGAATTTTGGAACCAGAAGGGACAGGATGAGGGTGGACAGGTGTAGGATAGGGTGCCAAGACCCTTCCTTTCAAGAACCAGGAAAGGCCTGAAGTAAAATCCTTTCCTTATTTGATGGTCTGGTATTGGTTCCACTAAGCCCTGTGAGCACAGGTTGTGGAAATGAGAAAGGGCCTCTTTTCTTTGGTTTAGTGGGGCATCTGGTTAACCTGAGTATTTTAAAGCCTCTTTGAAAGTGAGCTTGTAATCATCTGAAATAATCTTCAGGGCCCACTTGTCTGAAGTAATGAGTGTCCAGTTTTCCTTGAAAAGGGAAAGTCTTCCTCCTAGCTACTCCATGGGGGGGGGGGGGCAAGGGGATGGGAAGGATAAAGGAGGAGTCACTGTTGTTCTCTGCTGGGGCCTTGTGGCCTAGAACTACCCTGCCTGGGAGTTCCCTGAGGGTCACTGCCTAGTCCTTTGTGAATATTGCTGCCTTTGGGGCCTTTCCCTGTGAAACCTCCTCTGGGTCCTTTTTGATTGGGAGCTAAAGGACCAGTGTTTAATAGGAAAATGTCTACTAAACTTATGATGCTGAACTTGGAGAAAGTTCTTGAGAGTTTGCATGGATTTAGCTTTATCCTCCAACTTTTTTAGGACAGCTTCAGCATTTGGGCCAAAAAGAATGTCTTTTTCCAGAGGTGTGTCCAACAGTTTGGACTTCACATGGTCAGGAAGGGTCTGCTCCCTCAGCCATGCATGCCTTCTAATGACAGAGAACAGATACAGCAGCATGGATGAGGCCTCCATAGCATTATAGCCACAGTGTAAAGTGTGCCCAGCCACTTGGGAACTGGAGTAGCAAAGGTCCAATAAATCTTTGGAGATGTTGTTTTCCTCCAGGGAGGAAATTTTCTGTTTCATCTTGTCCAAAATACTCTTGCAGTTGAGGGCTCTCGTGGCAAGGGTAGCGGAAATATATATTGTTTCCCCAAACCTGTCAACAGCCCTGCTTTCTTTGTCGGTAGGTAAGAGATTCTTAGACAGGCTGACTTTTGCTCCTTTGGGGCCTGGAGTGACAACCTCTGGGTCAGCAGAGAGGTTCTTGAAGAGATAGTGATGCAAAGCCAGCACCCTGTAAAACCAGTCATGTTTTCTTGAAGATGGGGAACAGAGTCTTGGTTTAGGTAGAATTCCATAAAAACATCCTCTACCACCTATAAGATAGGAGAGGTGGCCAAAGGCCTGTGTACTTGAAGGTCAAGAAAAGTACAGTTTTGTACCTACCATAAATGTAGATGTTCGAAGATCCACATTGCTGCAGTCCTAACACTTGGGTAGTCCGCTGTCCCCCGGTCGGCCCGAATATCAGAGTATAAGGCTGACGTCGGTCAAGGCGCATTTGACTGACATCAGAACGTCAGGGTACAAATGCGCATGACCGACGTCATATCCTCAGTCTTTTCTTGCCCCAGATGTCAGAAGACCCTAAAAAGAAAGCTCAAAACCCATAGACAACAACTAAACAACCAACCAGCCTAACACCAAAAATATGTACAATATATACAATATATACAATTATACAATTATAATTATACCTCAGATGGATAACCCAACCCACACAACCACCTCAAACTACAGAGGGGAAGGAGGGAGGGTAAATTGGACTGCAGCAATGTGGATCTTCGAACATCTACATTTATGGTAGGTACAAAACTGTACTATGTTCTTCATCTCACATTGCTGCAGTCCTAACACTTGGGTAGAATCCCAAAGCAGAGGTAAGGGAGGATGGCTAAACTATAATGAAGCAGGAGCTGCCAAAATGCCCTGCAACACAGCAGTGGCAAAACCAGCCCTGGATTTAGAGTACAGTGGAAGGAGGTAATGCCTAGAGAAGGTATGCACTGAACTCCAAGTGGCTGCCTCCAAAATATCCTTAGTAGCCACCCACCTCAAAAAAGCTGTTGAAGTGGCAGTAGCCCTAGTGGAATGAGGCCTAATCCCAGCTGGAATCTCTTTGCCATGATGGGAATAACAGAAAGCAATGCAAAATCCAATCCACTTAGAAATAGTTTGTTTTGACACGGGCTTGCCCTGAGAGCACAAAGCAAAAGAAACTAATAACTGCTGAGATTGTCTGAACCCTTTAGTTCTGTCCAAATAATACCGCAACTGCCTGTGTACATCTAAAGTGTGCAAAATCTTTTCCCCTTTAGTTTGGGGATTTGCATAAAAAGTAGGCAAATGAATAGTTTGGTTTAAAGCCACACTAGAAACCACTTTAGGCATAAAGGAAGGATTAGTACGTAAAGATACCCTATCCTTATGGAAAATTAAGAAAGGCTCAACTGCCATAAGGGCCTGCAATTCAGAAACCCTTCTTGCAGAGGTAATGGCCAACAAAAAGCAGTCTTCCATGACAAATATTTCAACTCAGCAGTAGCTGCAGGCTCAAAAGGTTGTAGAGTGAGTTTCTCCAACACAAAATTGAGATCCCAAGCAGGAGTAGGAGCCCTTCGTGGGGTCTTATATTCTTTGCCCCTCTAAGAAATTGCTTGAACAAAGGATGAGAAAACAATGGTGGGTCACAGTCGTAGTGAGCTGAAATTGCTGCAGCATGAATCTTAATAGAAGAGAAGGACAAACCTTTGTCCAATAACTCAGTAAGATATTGAAGAGCCACACTTAAATCAGGCTCAGAAACATCCAAATCCTTAGCTGCACTCCAAAAAAATCTCTTCCATTTATCTGCGTACACTTTCCTTGTACTAGGCCTTCTAGCTTCCAAAATCACATTCAAAACTCGTTGTGGAAGTTGAGACCCTCTATGGTTTAAAACAGAATATGCCATGCTGTTAGGTGAAGAGAGTGAAGTTTGACATTGAGCAAATGACTGTCCTCCTGGGACAACAGATGTGGAATCAAAGGCAAAGGCCATGGAGGCTTCTGTACTAGACTTCTCAGTAATGGGTACCAGTGCTGTCGAGGCCAATCTGGAGCTATCAAAATCATCCTTGGCTTGTCCTGTCTGACCTTTAGAAGTACCTTTGGGAGGAGAGGCAGAGGTGGAAAGGCATACACATGAAGATTTTTCCAACTGAAAGAAAGAGCATCCACTTTCCAAGCTGTGGGATGAAACCGCTTTGTGCAAAACTTTGGCAGCTGGTGGTTTAGTGGAGAAGCGAACAGATCTATGTCTGGAGTTCCCCAGGACACTGTCAATTTCTGAAATACATGAAGATCCAGTTTCCACTCGTGGGGATCCATGATTTGTCTGCTTAACACATCTGCTAAGGAGTTCTGTGCTCCGGCAGAAACCTTGCCTGAAGACTTAGTTGTAAACTGAGAGCAGTCTCCCACAAAATCATTGCTTGCCTGCATAGAGGATAAGAATGTGTTCCCCTTGCTTGTTGATGTACCACATGACAGTTGTGTTGTCTGTTAGAATCAACACCTGCCCTGGAAGAAGTAAATCCTTGAAAGCTATTAATGCAAACTGGACTGCTAACATCTCCTTCAAGTTGATATGTAGATGCTGTAGTCTGACAGGCCACTTGTCTTGTATCCACTTTCCGTTTAGATGAGCTCCCCAAGCTTTGTCTGAGGCATCTGTCGTTAAAATTTGACTCGCCTCTGGCCGGGTCACAGAGAGTCCCTTGTTTAGGTGACATTCCTGAGCCCACCACAAAAATTCCTTTTGAATGCAAGGTATTATTTGAATGACAGTGTCCAGATGCTGGTAGTGCGGTGTCCATACATTTTTGAGATACCATTGCAACTTCCTCATATGCAGTTTGGCATTGGGAAGCACCAGAATACAAGATGCCATGAACCCTAAGGCTTGAAGGACTGTCCTTGCAGTCAGCCCGGACTGAAGAGATAGATGATGGAAGTAAAGGGAAAGATTCTGTTGTTTGTCCGGGGTTAGAAAGGCCATCTGGGATGCTGTATTCAGTCTTACACCCAGAAAGCACATGTCTTGAGAGGGTACTAGACTGGACTTTATTTCGTTCACAGAATACCCCAGGCACCTTAGCACTGCTATCACATATTCCAAATGACGAAGAAGCTCGTCCCTTCCTTGAGCCAGAATCAGGCAATCGTCCAAATAAGGATAGATTTGTATTCCTTTTAGCCTGAAGAAAGCTATCACTGGAGCCAGAACTTTCGTAAATACTCTGGGCGCAGTAGATAAGCCAAACGGCAATGCAGAGAACTGATAGTGAGAAGTCCCAGTCCAGCAGATATTTCCTGCAACTTAGCCTGATAGGAACATGAAGGTAAGCCTCCTTGAGATCCAAAGTTACCATCCAGTGATCCTTGCCCAGTAGAGGTAAAAGCTGTTGTAACGTCAACATTTTGAACTTGGGAATGTCCAGATAAGTGTTGAGGATAGATAAATCCAAAATTGGTCTCCACGTGTTCCCCTTTTTGGCACAAGGAACAGGCGAGAATAAAATCCTAGGCCCCTTTCTGGCATAGGAACCGGCTGTATGGCCCCTATTTGGAGTAACAGAGAAATTTGCTTGTGAGCCTCTATTCTTTGTTGAGGAGGAATGTCTGGCATGCCTTTGAAAGGAGGCAAGGTATGGAAATAAAACCTGTAACCGTGATGTATGATATCCAGTACCCATCTGTCTTGGGTAATCAAACTCCAATTTTCTTTGAATAGTGCCAACCTTCCTCCCAAAGGTGCTGCCAGGCGAGAAGGTTCTGGCAGCTGAAAGGGTAGGTCATTGGGTCTGTTTACGAAAGGACTGACCCCTGCCCTCACCCAAAGACTGTGCAGGAGAACTCCCTGTTCTAGGCCTGAAAGAGCCCTGACCTCTGCCCCTGCCACGTCTAGATCTACCCCTAGACTGGGAATCATAAGAAGGATACGTCCACCCTTTAGAAGGCCAATTTCTACTAAACTTTGGAGGCTGAACCTGCAAAAAATCTTTAACAGTCTGCATAGACTTAGCCTTGTCTTCCATTTTCTTTAAAACCGCCTCAACAGGAGAACCAAACAAAACATCAGATTGCAAAGGGGCATCCAAAATCCTAGTTTTAACACGGTCAGATACATTTTGATCCCTCAGCCAGGCATGCCTGCGAAGAACTGACCCAGTGGCAGCCACCCTAGACGAGGCCTGAACAGCATCAAAACCACATTGCAAAGAATGCTTACCCACCTGTTCAGAAACATGCACCAAATCTTGTAACTCTTTACAATCAATACCTTCCGCCAGAGCATCAACCTTAGATTTCAACTGTGAAAGGAGATAATTTTGATATTTCAACATGTGAAACTGGCAATTCAAAGCTCTCATGGCTAGAGTGGAAGAAGTATAAACTTTCTTTCCCCACCTATCCAAGGCCCTGGCCTCTTTATCTGCCGGAACTGGATTCTTGACAATAGAAGCCTTAACACCCTTAGGCCCCTGGCTAACAGTTTCTGGGTCTGCCCTAGGACCCTTAAAAAGATACTTATGAGCTTCAGGCACCCTGTAATACCTATCTGGTTTAACAGGAGCAGGAGGCAAAGAATCAGGATTAAGAGAAGCCTCTGCAAACACATCTTCCACCACATTCAGAACAGGAGGTATAGCCAAAGGCCTATGCTGGGGTAAAAACAAAAATTCCCTAAGCCTTTTCCTGGAATCAGAGAAATCCTGACCTTCCCATTTAAAATGCTCTCTCATGGAGTGAAGGGTCTCTGAAAAAGAAAAATCCTCAGGAGGAGAAGCAGAAGGAGTAGAATCGTCCACATCAGAATCAGAATAATGAGAATACTCCTGCAAGTCTTCAGCCGAAGACTCAGACACATCCGAAGCCTGCTCATAATCCCCCAACACAGGTTCCATCCTAGGCCTCTTAACAGGAGGGGGCATAGAGCCTCTAATCAAAGTAATTAAATCTTCTGCCATTTTAAGCATGTGCTTCTTGGGCACTGAACCTGAAGAACTAGGAGTGACACCCACAGAAGCAAAACTAGACCTGCCTCTAGGAGAAGCCTTGGAAGCAGAAAGAGAGGGCCTAGACACCTTAGGAAGGGAGGGAGTACAGTTACCTGAGAAGCCCCTACAGCCTGACCTGCCTCCTGGGAGGCCACATCCTGTAAAAACACAGTTTCTCCCTGGGACTCCATAGAGGCCTCCGTCGGAACCACCGGTTCCACTGGCGCCTCTAAAGAACCGGCGTCCGGTTCGGACGACTCCTCTAACCTAGGTTTAACTGCCTTGTCCTTGCGCTTCTTTGAGGAAGCGGCCGGAGCGTCCGTCGGCATATTGTAATTGCACCGCTTCCCAAAGACCAACCTGGCACAATCCAACCTACGCTTTATAGTGCGTTTATTGAACCTAGCACAAAAGCGACACCCAACAACGTCGTGCTCAGGTCCCAAACAAGGTATACACAAATTATGGTAATCCCTATGCGGTATCTGTTTCCCACAAGAAATACAGTTATTCACTTTTTCTGACATCCGGTAACCCACTGAGGCAAGCAAAAACCAAAATATTCCCCAACGGGGTACTTAACCAACTCTGACTTCGGTCTGAAACTCCGAATTCGAAAAATTTCAGAACGCCGAACGGCACTTGCAACACTGCTTCTGCATCGGACCATGCGGCAAAAAAGACTGAGGATATGACGTCGGTCATGCGCATTTGTACCCTGACGTTCTGATGTCAGTCAAATGCGCCTTGACCGACGTCAGCCTTATACTCTGATATTCGGGCCGACCGGGGGACAGCGGACTACCCAAGTGTTAGGACTGCAGCAATGTGAGATGAAGAACATCTCCCTAACCCTCTTTTTTGCTTGAGGGTATTCCTGAGCTTCCTATAGAAAATGTTCCTTCATAGCATGGAGTGTTCCCCCAAAGGTGATGTGCTCAGGAAGGGAAGCTGAAGGCAGACTCTCTTCAGAATCTGTCCATCACCCTGACACCAGTATCTTTATAATGTATAACCGATGTCGGCTGACACTTCGGAGGAGTGTTGCTGGTGCAAGATCGCTCACTGGAAGCTGGAATCTGCTGAGCGACGCTGGACCCAACCGACAAACTGAAGGCCATTTTCTTTAACACCTCTTCTGCCTTAACACCAAACAAAGTATCATGCTGTAAAGGTGCATCTAGTAATTTAACTTTAACATGATCAGGCAGATTTTGTTCCTTTAACCAAGCATGCCTCCTAATTACAGAACCCATAACTGCGGGCCTGCAGGAGGCCTCCAAAGAATCAAAACCACATTGCAAAGTATGCTTTCCAACTTGTTCAGCTGCATGCAATAAATCCTGCATTTCCTTGTTTTCTGCACATTCGGAGTTTAACAACATTTTTTGTTTAAGCAATGCCATGACATGTTGCTGATATTTGAGCATATGGAACTGACAGTTTAAGGCCCTTATAGCCAAGGTTGCAGATGTGTAGACCTTTTTTCCTCATCTATCCAGTGCCCTAGAATCTCTGTCAGAGGGGGGTAGGGTTTTTTGCAGTGGAAGCATTAACTCCTTTTGGACCCTGTGAAATAGTTTCTGGATATGCAGCAGGGTTTTTAAAAATAAATTTATGAGAGTCAGAAACTCTGTAATATCTGTCAGGCTTAACAGGAGCTGGGGGGTAAAGAGTCAGGGGTCAGACTAGACTCTGAAAACACATCATCTACAATGTCTAACACAGGTGGAATGGCTAGAGGCCTGCACTGAGGTAGTAAAAAAAAATCCCTGAGCCTCTTTTTGATTCTGAAAAATCTTGGCTCTCCCAGTGGAAATGCTCCCTCATGGTATGCAAGGTTTCCCCAAAAGAACAGTCCTCAGGAGAAGCTGAAGGTATAGATTCTTCAGCATCAGAATCCTCATTGGGGGAAGAGAATATTCCTGATCAGAAGAGGAATCAGAAGAAATAGAAACCTGATCTGAAGATTCATAGTCAGTCTCTTGCCTAGGCCTCTTATCAGGAGGGGGATGGGAACCCCTGATCAAGGTAATCAAGTCTTCGGCCATTTTGAGCATCTGTTTTTTGGGCATAAAGGCCTGTCCACATGGCTCTTGAGTTTGTTTCCTTGCTTTAGAAGGTGCTTTAGTGTTTGCCTTTGAAGCTGAAGTCATTTTAATGTAAAGATGTTTAGGTCTGAATACACCCTCAGAAGCTGGTGCCTGCTCAGCGGCTCTGGACCCATCTGAGGGATTAGCGTCCGAGCCTCCAATACCTTGAGCATCCTGTGGCATAGCCGACTCCACGTGGGAGTCGGTAGTGGCCTGTGACTCTAAAGTAGCAGGAGTCAGGGGCTGCGAAAGCGCCTCATTGAAAACCGGCGAACTGGTGACTGGCTTAGGAGAAGCTTCGTCGTCGGTTTTGGGCCTCGGCTGTTCATCTCTATCTTTTTCTTTGCGTTTTTTTGTAAACTCCGGTAGTCGGATGGCTATCCGATGACATTTCAGGATAATTAGACCGGCGTCCAAAATAGTTTAAAGCAAAATCATACAGACGCTTAATAGTGTGTTGGTTAAATGTAGCACAAAACCGACAACCAGAAATGTTGTGATCAGGGCCTAGGCAAGGAATACAGTAAGAATGAAAGTCCTTATGAGGTATTTGCTTTCCACAAGAAATACAATTATTAACTTTTTCTGACATCGGTCTGGAGCAAGAAAAAAGTTTCCCCAACAGGGTACTTAGCTTTAATTGAAGACTTCGGATCTGAAACTCGAACACGAAAATCTCAGGAATCGGCCAACAGGCACTTGCGAACTGCTTCTGCTTCGGGCACCGCACGGCAAGAAAGACTGAAGAAAATGGCGTCAGCTGCTTCTTTTATACCCCTGATGACCTGATGTCAGGGAAGGGGTGACAGCAGCCGACGCAGGACCCAAGACTTTGGAATTCAGGCCGGCTGAGGGCAACCTGCCAGCAGGATAACCCAAATGTAATGACTGCAACAGTGAAACTCGAAGAACATCATCCACCATTGCCTGGGCCAGAAGGGAGTCACCACAATGATCATGAGTGATTCCTTCTGAATCTTCAGAAGTACCCTGGATGTTAGTGGAAAGGGTAAAAAAGTATACAGAAACATTCTTGCCCAAGGTAAAGAAAAGGCAACCATCTTACAAGCCTTCTTGCATAGACCCTGAATAGTTCTTGCCAGTTGATTGTTCAGAGAGGAGGCAAAGAAGACTAGTTGAGGAACTTCCCAGATGGATCAAATCTTGGAAGAGCCCTGATCTAATTTCCATCTGTGAGGGTGTGTCCTGGTCCTGTTTAGCTTGTCTGACACACAGTTTTGCTCTGACAAAATGTAGGATGCCTGTAAAATGAGACTGTGCTGTAAAGCTATATCCCAAGCTAACATGGCTAGTCTGCAAAGCAGGTAAAACCTGGTTCCCCTGTTTGCTGATCTACCATTTGACTGTGGTATCATCTGTAACAACTTGAAGAGGACTTAGGGCCCAAAGACAATTCAGAGAGTTGAGTGCCTTGATCAGGGAAAACATCTATATAATTATGTGCTTGCATCTGTCCTTGATGCCACACACACCCTGAACTTTCATCCCTCCTGAAACTGCTCCCCAAGCAAAGTCTGAGGCATCTATGGTGACTGCTTTAGAACAGGGAGAAAAAGGGGGAGACCTGAATTTAAGGATATTTGTTGCCTCCACCAAATCACTTTTCTTCTGACAAATGCAATCACTGGGATTTGAAAAGACAAAAGGTGTTGGTGTTAGGACGAAATTGACTTCAGATACCACCGTATCTTTCTTATATGGAATCTTGACAGAAGTATCTAAAGATTCATAGAAGCTATGAGACTCAAAATCCTGAGGTATTACATCGCAGTGGCCAAAGTTTGAGTGGAAAACAGAGATAGATAAAAGCTCTTTGAACTGAGGTGTCTAGTTGACATCCAAGGAACACAATCCAGTGTGAAGGAGTCAAGAAAGATTTTGAAAATTCTCTTGGAATCCCAGCTTGCATAAAATCTTTCTCACCCAAGAGAGAGATTCCCGACACTTTGAAAACGACTCTGCAATGATAAGCAAGTTGTCTAAAAATGGAAAAATGTGGATACCTGTAGCCTGCATTGAGCTACAACTGGAGCTAGACACCCTTGGTGCAGTGGATAGTCCAAAAGATAAGGCAGATAACAGATAATGTGATCCATACACACAAAAACCTTAAGAAACATCTAGTCTGGATCAATAATGATGTGATGACAAAAAGAAGTTATGTCTGTGCCGTTCATCTTCATTTCCATTAACCTGTGGGTATTGGTTCTGATCCTCTGAATAGACTGGCCACTTTTTCCAGCTTGAGTTTCTTGTCTTGAGCTCCTCCTACCTACCCATAATGCCTCACTCCCTCAGAATAACTCGAATCGAGTTTGCCAAAAAAAAAAAAAGGGGGGGAGGGCATGACACATAAAAGAAAACATATCTTTGAGGAAGAAACCTCAGGAGCTCAACAGAAGGAATAGCGATTCCTTTAAAAATTCTACCAGGTTTCCCAAACACTTGGCTAGGGGGAAGGGGGCAAGAAGGTTAATGGACATGAAGATGGACAACACAGATGGAGTGTTATGGTTAATAACATAACTTCTTTATCTGATGTTGTCCTATTCATTTCATTAACCTGTGGAACAGAGTCCCCAGCAACTAAGATCCAGATCCAGGGTGGCCCTCATGGAAGGATATTCCACAGTACAGTAGAAACAAAAGCACGTCTACTCCTCGATATGATGTCTAACTTGTAATGTGTAACAGAAGTGTGGGAATTTGTCTAAGCAGCAGCAGCACAAATATCCTTAACTGAAACTCTGAACAAAAAAGCCTGAGACGTAGCCATAGACGTTGTAGAACTGGCCTTGATTTGTCCTGGTAAAGGAATATTGCTGAAAGAGTAGGTAAAGGTAATACAGTCTTTCAACCATCTTGCTAGCGTAACTTTGGTAACAGATCTACTTCTCTTTACATCTGAAAAAGAAAATAACAACTGATCATACTTTCTAAAGGAATAAGAGTATAGATAAACCAACAAAAACCAAAGAAAACGGACTTGCTTGACGAAAGTATGGTGGCACAACCCACCAAAAACGAGTGTCCAATTTGAATGGTACTCAGCTAGGGTTTATTAAGAAAATCCACGATGCATAAACACAGTTAAAATAAGAAAAGCCACGATGCATAAAAAACAGTTAAAGTAAGCGCCTTCGTTTGGCTCATGCCAAACTTTTTCAAAAACAGTTTTGCATCACTTCCTGTAGTTTAAATAAGTTGAGTCAGTGATGTAATCAATTAAATAAATTCAAAAAATTAAAGACATAACATGCTTTAAGGCTTTTGACAATGTAAAACAAATACGTAAAATAGTGCTGTAGTACTGTAGTAGCAAACCAGTACTGTCTCATTGAGCACAACGCTGAAATCAGTACTGTGCAAATACTTATGTGATTACAGCATACATCCAGTTATACATTTAAAATGTATACACAAAATGCATCAAATATACTTCATATATGCATCAAAATGAAGCAGCGTATCATCAATAAATAAGGAATAAGGAATCAATAAGAATCATTGATAACGAAAGAAAGTATGAAAGAAAGTATGCTCTCCACTGTAAATCCTAGTACAAAATTATTTTAAATTAATGGAATGTAAACATTAACTTGAGTAAATGTTGTATGAGTTAAAATGAACCCTCACCTAAATGCATATAAGCTAGCGAGTATGCGCTTGTATAAGAAAGCGCTAAATCCGTGTTAATAAGATTTATAAGCTGGCCTCTAAAAATGTATAATGACAATGATTAAAGTAATAATTATGATTATTGCTATGTTCCATCAATAATGTATAAGTTGTACATTGTGTATATTTTAAAAATACGTAATGCCCTTGCTTATGTAGTTGTGTAAATAATTTCTTCATTAACCCATTAGTATGTCTCTACAATAGGCATAATACGTTAATGCTAATAACAACAAATTTGAATCCAATTAAATATATATACATAGAAAATAAAGCATCTCTTGCAAAAATCTAATAATACTAACAGGTGTGCGCTTATATGTAAAAAAACCTCTCAACCCAAATTTATTCTGTAAGGAAATATTAACAATTAATTATAGATGTGTGTATATTCATAAATATAATAACAAAATATGAAACAGGTTGGTAAATAATTTATTGAATAGTTTACTAATTAGCCCACAATATGAATGTATAAGACGCAAAAGTGAATGGTAATATCATAGTAAGTGATAAAT
The DNA here is from genome assembly GCF_019279795.1 of Protopterus annectens. Taxonomy (NCBI): domain Eukaryota; kingdom Metazoa; phylum Chordata; order Ceratodontiformes; family Protopteridae; genus Protopterus; species Protopterus annectens. Next base: position 106,277,446 of record NC_056750.1, on the reverse strand, counting down.
AATAAATGATAAATAAATGAATCTAGTTATGCGATGTTCATAAAAAGTAAATTTAAAAATAGTGTTGATTAAAATATTTAAATATTCATTTTGTTTTATGCTTGTTTAAAATATTTATTAATTATAAAATTTTTGTGTTAAATATGAAATATAAAATTAAATAATAAATAAATAATTAATTATGATTTTTAAATTAGTGAATTTATAACTATCTATTAAATAACAATGAATTTAAGACACATTCATCTAACTAATAATTTCAATTTTAAAATACTACCTATAGATAACTACTGTTTAAGCCTGGCCAATAGTTGGCATTAAATCTTAATTGCCATTCTAACTCACATCTTTCCAATAATAATTGATTATGAATTGATGATAAATAATATTAAGATCTGTTTAAAGGAAAAAGCTTGTTGTTATACAGAGAAAGTTGTGTATTGTGCCCTATGTAATGATTGTACTTCATTTTACAAGGGAAAAACAGAAATGAAATTGAAAGAATGTATAGGTGAACATATAAGGGCCATAAGAGATGGAAATGAATTAAATGCTTTAGCCAAACACATTAATACACATACATCGCACAACTTTAAATTTGTAGTGTTGGATGTCCTAAAAGCAGACGTTAGAGGGGGTGCCTGGCAATTATTATTGGAAAGATGTGAGTTAGAATGGCAATTAAGATTTAATGCCAACTATTGGCCAGGCTTAAACAATAGTTTATCTATAGGTAGTATTTTAAAATTGAAATCATTAGTTAGATAAATGTGTCTTAAATTCATTGTTATTTAATAGATATTTATAAATTCACTAATTTAAAAATCATAATTATTTATTTATTTATTATTTAATTTTATATTTCATATTTAACACAAAAAATTTATAATTAATAAATATTTTAAACAAGCATAAAACAAAATGAACATTTAAATATTTTAATCAACACTATTTTTAAATTTACTTTTTATGAACATCGCATAATTAGATTCATTTATTTATCATTTATTATTTATCACTTACTATGATATTACCATTCACTTTTGTGTCTTATACATTTGTATTGTGGGCTAATTAGTAAACTATTCAATAAATTATTTACCAACCTGTTTCATATTTTGTTATTATATTTATGAATATACACACATCTATAATTAATTGTTAATATTTCCTTACAAAATAAATTTGGGTCGAGCGGTTTTTTACATATAAGCACACACCTGTTAGTATTATTAGATTTTTGCAAGAGATGCTTTATTTTCTATGTATATATATTTAATTGGATTCAAATTTGTTATGTTATTAGCATTAACGTATTATGCCTATTGTAGAGACATACTAATGGGTTAATGAAGAAATTATTTACACAACTACATAAGCAAGGGAATTACGTATTTTTAAAATATACACAATGTACAACTTATACATTATTGATGGAACATAGCAATAATCATAATTATTACTTTAATCATTGTCATTATACATTTTTAGAGGCTAGCTTATAAATCTTATTAACACGGATTTAGCGCTTTCTTATACAAGCGCATACTCGCTAGCTTATATGCATTTAGGTGAGGGTTCATTTTAACTCATACAACATTTACTCAAGTTAATGTTTACATTCCATTAATTTAAAATCATTTTGTACTAGGATTTACAGTGGAGAGCATACTTTCTTTCATATTTTCTTTCGTTATTGATCATACAGTGTTTTTTCAATGATTCTTATTGATTCCTTATTCCTTATTTATTGATGATACGCTGCTTCATTTTGATGCATATATGAAGTATATTTGATGCATTTTGTGTATACATTTTAAATGTATAACTGGATGTACGCTGTAATCACATAAGTATTTGCACAGTACTGATTTCAGCGTTGTGCTCAATGAGACAGTACTGGTTTGCTACTACAGTACTACAGCACTATTTTACGTATTTGTTTTACATTGTCAAAAGCCTTAAAGCATGTTATGTCTTTAATTTTTTGAATTTATTTAATTGATTACATCACTGACTCAACTTATTTAAACTACAGGAAGTGATGCAAAACTGTTTTTGAAAAAGTTTGGCATGAGCCAAACGAAAGCGCTTACTTTAACTGTTTTTTATGCATCGTGGCTTTTCTTATTTTAACTGTGTTTATGCATCGTGGAGTTTCTTAATAAACCCTAGCTGAGTACCATTCAAATTGGACACTCGTTTTTGGTGGGTTGTGCCACCATACTTTCGTCAAGCAAGTCCGTTTTCTTTGGTTTTTGTTGGTTTATCTATACTCTTATTGTCTTGGTTTCGGTATGGACATGGCTGAGACGGAGGTTGAAACGGCACCTGAAAGCATTTTGTGTAGCCTGACACAGCTTATTGAGAAGTTAACAGATAGAATTGACTGACTGGAGCAGCGTACTTTATCACAAGGTTTGAATTTGACTCTTCACTCAAATCACTTTGTAGATATTAACGGGACTGGAACTAATGAACAAATTTCTGGTCATTTACCATCTGATAGACGAACCAGTGTAATAGACAATGAACAACCATCTACCTCTGTTGATGTTAATCTAAGTAGGAAAAATGAAATTTCTTCATGGCTAAACAACACTTATGGCTTTTCAACGACCACAAAGACTACTGCAGGTATGCATAAGTCATTTAATGATAAACTATCTGACTTAGACTATGTTCTTTTAAAGATAAAAAAATTACAAATGGACAATAATTATTTTCATGAGTGCATTAAGAAAAATATTGTTCCAAAGGGACTACGAGTTTGGAGATTCGCCACAGGGCTTATGGTTAACTCACCATTACACACAGATTTAATTAAACTGTTTGATAAATTTGGTATTGATTACATTAATCTAGTTATAGATGACAACAAAAAGACAATTGATTCATTGACTGAAAAAGCTAATGAATTGAATTCTATAGTAAAAAATGATCCAGACTTTCATAACAACGACTTTGACTATCATCAAATTTTTAAATCAATTGATGAGAAAATGAAGATTATAAAAGAAAGAAAATTTAAAAAACTTGAACGTGATATAAATTCTTATGGTCAAGGTATAGCGTATCCTGCACCCCCTTTGTCTCAACAATGGGGAGCGGAATTAACACCTAATGCTAGTGGAAATAGTGACAATAACAACATTTTTACTTCTAATACCATGGGTGATGACAGTGAATTTGATGAGAACACTTTTTTAGAGACAGATATGTTTCCACCCCTACGGAGATCAGAAAGACTAATTCAACGGCAACAATCCTTTCATCACCAAAATCAGAAAAATTGGGGTCCACAGAATCAGACTTACACACGTGGAAGTTTTTCCAGAGGGCGAAACAACAACAACAGGGGTCAATGGAGGGGGCATTAGAGCATGATATGTTGTTTGGCAAACCAACTAATCAGAAGCCCATTATGTACTCTAACACCACTGGTGATTTCACTGTGTACAATTATTCTGATTTTACCTTTGATCAAAACATTTGTGATTTGTTTTCACGAGGTCAGACGTTCATTCCTAGTAACAAAATGAACATGGTGTCTTCTATCATTGACTTGAAATTATTCGTTAGAAAATTAAATTTAAGTTTATTATTTCATAATAACGATCAAGTAATGAAACCACTATATGTTTCTAGTTCCTTTAACCCTCCTCTCCATCCAACATTGGATACATTTGAAAGAATATGTGAACTTGATTTTCGTGCTCTTAATGCACATAGCAATAGGCATATGAGTCACAGCTTGTCAAGAAATGAGTATAGTACTTTAAACATGTTAAAGGAGGCAAAAAATATCAGATTTATTAAACCTGACAAGGGGGGTGGGATGACTATATTTAATACCTATGACTACAATAATGCTTTAGAAAAAATATTAAATAGTGAAACATACATGTTGAGTTCACTAAATTAACTAAATACTGCCTATAGACGTATTAGCGGTATCATCTATGATCTATTTATTGAAGGTTTTATTGACATAGATGAATTTAATTACTTAAACATTTGTCACCCCAGGACACCAACAATGTTTGGGGTGCCTAAAATCCACAAGGACTTACAAAACCCCCCTTTTAGACCTACTGTTGATGCACAAGGGTCTATCACTAACCCTTTAGCAAAATTTATTGACAACAAGTTAAAAAAGTATATACTCATGGAAAAACATTTATTGAAAGACTCATGGGACTTTTTATCCACAATTGGATCTACTGAATACAATGGGAATGACATATTTGTCACTACTGACGTTAAAGATTTATATTCTGTCATTCCTCACGATACGGGTATAGATTGGTTTAATTCATTTTTGGATGAAAAGGGTTTAAATCAAACGAGTATTAATTTGTTTGATCAACTCATCGATATTATTTTAAGGAACAATTTCATAATTTTTAACAACAAAATCTATTTGCAAAGTGAAGGAGTGGCTATGGGTTCAACGTGCGGTGGCCTGTATGCAAACATAGTAATGTACATGTGGGAGAAGAAGTACGTTTTTAGTTCAATATTTTTCAACTTTTGTAAAATTTATTTACGTTTCTTGGACGACATTTTTATTTTGTAGAATGGTAATAGTGATACACTACACGAATTTTTAAATTATATTAACTCAACAACTACCTTTTTAAAATTCACAGCTACCATCAACTCCACTACCATATCTTACTTGGATGTTTTACTGGAAAAGGACATTATAAATAAAGAGTTCAAATCAAGAATATACAGAAAAGAAACATATAGTAACAGCTTACTACATTTTAACAGCTGCCATCCCTACACTCAGAAGAGAGCTGTTTTAAAGGGTCAATTTGTCAGGGCTTCAAGGATGACCAGTAAAAGAGATGACTTTATTGTTGAATGTCTTATATTGTGTGACATGTTTAAAAACAGAGGGTACCCTGACAATTTAATACATAACATTATGAATGAAGTAGTTGATAAAAAGACAAGTTACATTTCATACCTTTATTAAATTGTACAGATAAAACTACACTAAATGTATCGAATTCAAATGTGGTAAACTTGGACAGCAACACTAATGATCATACTACAATGATTCATATTGATACTGAAACATTAAATAATACAGGAACGACATCTTTTACAAAGAGCTTTATTACAACCTTTAACTCAGACAGCACTTCTATAGATAACATTTTAAGGAAGAATTGGCAGCTTATTAAGGCGGACACAACATTGCACCATCTTTTTACTAACAATCCATCAATAGTGTACAAAAAAGGTATGAACTTGAAAAAAACATTTGGAACAAACATACAAAACAAAATATGGGAAAACCTTTAGATGTGGTAGATGTAAATATTGTAAGTATGTATTTGAAACAAATGAATTGATGATAAATAATATTAAGATCTGTTTAAAGGAAAAAGCTTGTTGTTATACAGAGAAAGTTGTGTATTGTGCCCTATGTAATGATTGTACTTCATTTTACATAGGAAAAACAGAAAGGAAATTGAAAGAATGTATAGGTGAACATATAAGGGCCATAAGAGATGGAAATGAATTAAATGCTTTAGCCAAACACATTAATACACATACATCGCACAACTTTAAATTTGTAGTGTTGGATGTCCTAAAAGCAGACGTTAGAGGGGGTGCCTGGCAATTATTATTGGAAAGATGCGAGTTAGAATGGCAATTAAGATTTAATGCCAACTATTGGCCAGGCTTAAACAATAGTTTATCTATAGGTAGTATTTTAAAATTGAAATCATTAGTTAGATAAATGTGTCTTAAATTCATTGTTATTTAATAGATATTTATAAATTCACTAATTTAAAAATCATAATTAATTATTTATTTATTATTTAATTTTATATTTCATATTTAACACAAAAAATTTACAATTAATAAATATTTTAAACAAGCATAAAACAAAATGAATATTTAAATATTTTAATCAACACTATTTTTAAATTTACTTTTTATGAACATCGCATAACTAGATTCATTTATTTATCATTTATTATTTATCACTTACTATGATATTACCATTCACTTTTGCGTCTTATACATTCGTATTGTGGGCTAATTAGTAAACTATTCAATAAATTATTTACCAACCTGTTTCATATTTTGTTATTATATTTATGAATATACACACATCTATAATTAATTGTTAATATTTCCTTACAGAATAAATTTGGGTCGAGCGGTTTTTTTACATATAAGCGCACACATGTTAGTATTATTAGATTTTTGCAAGAGATGCTTTATTTTCTATGTATATATATTTAATTGGATTCAAATTTGTTATGTTATTAGCATTAACGTATTATGCCTATTGTAGAGACATACTTATGGGTTAATGAAGAAATTATTTACACAACTACATAAGCAAGGGCATTACGTATTTTTAAAATATACACAATGTACAACTTATACATTATTGATGGAACATAGCAATAATCATAATTATTACTTTAATCATTGTCATTATACATTTTTAGAGGCTAGCTTATAAATCTTAACAATATGGATTTAGCGCTTTCTTATACAAGCGCATACGGTTTACTATTGAAAATGCGAACGGCACTTGGGCGACAGTCGGATAGTCGAACGTATAAGGTTGTAAACACGGATGTCGAAGACATAATAATCAATCTAGGAACGGTTTTAACATGGGTTGAGGTAGGGAAGATGTTTGTAGTAGGGAATAATACTGAACACCTACCTCGACCCATGTTAAAACCGTTCCTAGATTGATTATTATGTCTTCGACATCCGTGTTTACGACCTTATACGTTCGACTATCCGACTGTCGCCCAAGTGCCGTTTGCATTTTCAATAGTAAACCACGCATACTCGCTAGCTTATATGCATTTAGGTGAGGGTTCATTTTAACTCAATCAACATTTACTCAAGTTAATGTTTACATTCCATTAATTTAAAATCATTTTGTACTAGGATTTACAGTGGAGAGCATACTTTCTTTCATACTTTCTTTCGTTATTGATCATACGTGTTTTTTCAATGATTCTTATTGATTCCTTATTCCTTATTTATTGATGATACGCTGCTTCATTTTGATTCATTTTGATGCATATATGAAGTATATTTGATGCATTTTGTGTATACATTTTAAATGTATAACTGGATGTACGCTGTAATCACATAAGTATTTGCACAGTACTGATTTCAGCGTTGTGCTCAATAAGACAGTACTGGTTTGCTACTACAGTACTACAGCACTATTTTACGTATTTGTTTTACATTGTCAAAAGCCTTAAAGCATGTTATGTCTTTAATTTTTTGAATTTATTTAATTGATTACATCACTGACTCAACTTATTTAAACTACAGGAAGTGATGCAAAACTGTTTTTGAAAAAGTTTGGCATGAGCCAAATGAAAGCGCTTACTTTAACTGTTTTTTTATGCATCGTGGCTTTTCTTATTTTAACTGTGTTTATGCATCATGGATTTTCTTAATAAACCCTAGCTGAGTACCATTCAAATTGGACACTCGTTTTTGGTGGGTTGTGCCACCATACTTTCGTCAAGCAAGTCCGTATACTTTCTAAAGGACTTGGTTCTGTGCAGGCAAAAATGAAGCTACCTATGTACATCAAGCAAATTCAGTGTATATTCATGTTTGTTTTGATAATTAGGAAAAAAGACCAAAAAATGTATGCCCTGATTAATGTTCCCCTCCTTAGCCACCTTTGGTAAAAAGGCAGGGATAGTATGCAGGACCACTCTGTCCTTGTGGAAAATCAAATATGGAAATTTTGCAGAAAGGGCTTGAAGTTCAGACATTCTTCTGGCAGACATAACAGTTACTAAAAAACAGAGTCTTCCAGGACAGAAATCTGAAATCCACAGTCACTGCAGATTCAAAGGGTGGATGGACCAAAGCTTGCAAAATCATAGTCAGATCCTAAGGGGGGAGTAGGATCCTTCGTCAGAGGTCAGAGCAGGAAAATGCCCCCAAGAAATACTTTACACAGCTTAAAAGAAGCAAGGGATAAGGAATCAAAACCAAAAATTGGATATAGTAGCTAGATGAACTTTGACAGTAGAATAACTAGTGCCCTCCCTGAAAAGGGAAGCCAAACAGTCTAGTATGACTGCCACTGGAGCTGTAAAGGGATCTATCTGTTTCTGTTCAACCCAAAAAGAAAATCTTTTCCATTTAATCTTGTAAATTTTGTGTGTTGAACACCTCTGTGAGGAGACCAAAATTTCTCGAACAGGGGAAGAAAGCCTGGGAAACTTGCCATCATCGGAAGTGTAAAAAAGTATAGTTTTGTACCTACCATAAATGTAGATGTCCGATAGGTATGCATCTGCAGTCATAACATATGGGTTGTCCTGCCTCAGGCAGCCCTTCGGTCGGCCGGATTCCAAAGTCTGGGTCTGGCTTCGGCTGATGTCGCACTTCACCCGACGTCATAGCTCCTGGGGTATAAAGGCATCAGCCAACGCCATTTTCCTCAGTGTTTCTTGCCCCAAATGCCAGGTGCCCTCTAGGAAGGCTAAATTTGTATAAAAGTAGAAAATTCCAAACAGTAGAATCAAAAAGTATATATACATATATACATATAAACAAATACACCATAATAGATTCCCCCAGCTAGCTAAGAGAGGGGTAAGTACCCTAGGAATACCACAGAGGGGAAGGAGGGTGGGTAATCCTGACTGCAGATGCATACCTATCGGACATCTACATTTATGGTAGGTACAAAACTGTACTATGTCCTTCAAGGATGCATCTGCAGTCATAACATATGGGTAGAATACCATAGCCAAACTGGGGGAGGAGGCACTAAGATAATGATGGTGTAGTTAAGATCCCTTGTAAAACTGCAGTTGCAAAACCTGCTCGGGATCTGGAGTATAAAGGAAGATTGTAATGCTTGGCAAATGTATGCACGGAGCTCCAAGTAGCAGCTTCTAAAATGTCTTTGGTAGCCACTCCTCGTAGGAAAGCTGTAGTGGTGGCTGTAGCTCTTGTGGAGTGAGGCCTGATATTTTCAGGAGTTGTCTTTCCATGAAATGAGTAGCAGAATCGAATGCAATTTCCTATCCATTTTGAGATTGTCTGTTTTGAAATTGCTTTTCCTTGCACTCCTGTTGCATATGCTACCAGAAGCTGATCAGTTTTTCTGTTGGCCTTAGTTCTGTCCAGATAGTAGCGCAGTTGTCTGTGTACATCCAAGGTGTGTAGTAGTTTTTCCCCCCTGTTCTGTGGGTTAGGGAAGAATGTAGGTAAATGAATAGCTTGGTTCAAAGATACCCTGGATACCACCTTTGGCATAAAAGTAGGATTGGTTCTCAGAGACACTCTATCCTGGTGAAAGATAAGGAAAGGCTGCACTGCCATTAATGCCTGTAACTCGGATACCCTTCTTGCTGAAGTGATTGCTAGCAGGAAGGCAGTTTTCCAAGATAAGAACTGTAAGTCTGCTGTTGCTGCTGGTTCAAAAGGGGGAAGTGTTCATTTTTCTAGTACAAAATTGAGATCCCATGCAGGCAGAGGTGGTTTCCTTGGAGGTTTTACATTTTTGATCCCTCTCAAAAATTGTCTGAGGAGAGGATGAGAGAAGACAGGAGGATCCATGTTGTACTCTGCTGAAATCGCTGATGCATGAATCTTAATGGAAGAATAGGACAGGCCATTGTGGAACAGCTCTGCTAAGTATTCTAGGATGTGTGCTAGGTTTGCCAGTGTGACATTTGTTCCCTTTGCTGCACTCCAAATGAGGAATCTCTTCCATTTGGCTGAATATGTTTTCCTTGTGGAGGGTCTGCGAGCCTCCAGGATAATGTCCTTAACCCTCTGAGATAAGACAGGTTGGTTTTGTTTTATGCAATTTTCCAAGCAGTTAGCTGCAGCGTTTTTAAGTTTGGATGCAGGGTCTTGTAGTTGTTCTGCGTTAGAAGTAAAGGACATAGAGGTAGAGGCCATGAGTTCGTCCGAGACATGCTTCTCAGTAGCGGGTACCAATGCTGCCTTGGCCAGTCTGGAGCTATCAGAATTACCTTTGGCTGTTCCTCTCTGATCTTCAGTATAACCTTGTACATCAATGGGAGAGGTGGAAAGGCATATACTGTCAGGGCCTTCCAGGTGAAAGAAAGGGAGTCCACCCTCCAGGCTTGTGGGTGGTATACTCTTGAGCAGAATTTCTTCAGTTGGTAGTTGAGTGGGGAGGCGAACACGTCTATCTCTGGCATTCCCCATTTCTTTGTTATGGTTTTGAAGATGTCTGGATGCAGCATCCATTCGTGAGCATCCGTGGTAGTTCTGCTTAAGCTGTCTGCTAGTGAATTCTCTTTTCCTGGCACGAATCTGGCCTGCAGTTGGATGTTGAGATTCAGGCCTAAGTTCCACAGGTCCATTGCCATCCGGCACAGAGGGTATGAATGTGTGCCTCCCTGTTTGTTGATGTACCACATGACTGTGGTATTGTCCGTCCTTATCAGCAGGTATCCTTGCTGGAGGAATGATTTGAATGCCTCGATTGCATGCTTCACTGCCAGCATCTCCTTTAGATTTATGTGTAGATTCAGCTGGTCTTAGGACCATAGGCCTTGGATACACTTGTCTTCCATGTGTGCCCCCCAGCCTAGGTCTGAGGCATCCGTGGTGATGGTCTGCCTTGGATGTGGTTTGTGGAAAGGCAATCCTCTGTTGATCTGGCAGGCCTGAGCCCACCACAGGAATTCTTTTTTCAGGCATGGAATGATTGGTATCAGGGCTTCTGGACTGTGTCTGTGTTGAGGCCATACATTCCTGAGGTACCATTGTAATTTTCTCATATGCAGCCTGGCATGTGGAATCAGGATTATGCAGGATGCCATGTAACCCAGGGCCTGCAGGACTTTCCTTGCAGTAAGCTGAGTTTGATTTGTTAATGCCATGAAGTAGAGTGGTAGTTGCTTTTGTTTTTCTTCTGTGAGAAAAGCCATCTGAGTTATTGTGTCCAGCTCTGCACCCAAAAATGTTATCCTTTGGGATGGCACTAGTCTTGACTTTTGAATGTTGACTGTGTATCCCAAGGCTTGCAGCAGTTGTATGACATAGGCCAAATCCTTTATTATTTTTGTCTTGTTGTCCGCTTGTATTAGGCAGTCGTCCAGGTATGGGTAGATTTGAATTCCCTGAATCCTGCAATGTGCAATTACTGATGCCAAGCATTTCGTGAATACTCTGGGCGCAGCAGATAAGCCAAAGGGCAATGCTGAGAATTGATAATGCTCTGATCCTGCAAGAAATCTGAGGTGTCTTCTGCAATCTGGTCGTATAGGGACGTGCAGGTATGCCTCCTTGAGATCTAGAGTCACCAGCCAAGACTCCTTGCCCAACATGGGAAGAAGTTGCTGTAGGGTCAGCATCTTGAATTTTGGAACAATGAGATATGTGTTCAGTGCGGACAAGTCGAGAATAGGCCTCCATTGATTTTCTTTTCTTGGTACAAGGAATAGTCTGGAGTAAAATCCTTGTCCTTGTTCCATAGATGGTACCTTTTCTATTGCTCTCATCTTTAGTAAGCTGATGATTTGTTTTAGAGCCTCTGATTTCTGGCTTGGTGGAAGGTTTGGCATTCCTCTCTTTTTTGGTAGAGTGTGGAAGTGAAACCTGTAGCCTTTGTCTATTGTTTGCAAAGTCCATTTGTCTCCTGTAATGCAATGCCAGTTTTTTGAAAATAAAGCTAGCTTTCCGCCCAAGGGTGCTTCCAGTTGTTCCCTGGTAGGTGGAATCAGAGCCAAGTCATTGTGTCTGTCCTGTGGAAGTGGTTGCAGTCACAGCTGTGGCGGCACTTCTCTGGTTGGCAGGTTGCCACTGACGACCCCTGTAGGAACACCTTGATTGACCTCTGCCTCTTGGGCGTCTATTTCTGCCTCTCTGTGCTCTGGAGGTGTCTGGAAAGGACCAATTCTTTGAAGGCCAATTTCTGCTGAACCTCGGAGGTTGGACCTGCAGAAAATCCTTGACTGTTTGGACAGATTTTGCTTTTTCTTCCACTTTCTTTAGAACCTCCTGTGCAGGGGAGCCAAATAAACTTTGTTTCTCCATAGGGGCATCTAGGAGTTTAGACTTAACATGGTCTGGCAAGGATTGTTCTTTTAGCCAGGCATGCCTTCGAATCACTGCTCCAGTCATAGCTGATCTAAATGAAGCCTCCAGTGCATCATAGCCACATTTTAAGAAATGATTACTGACCTGCTGAGAGTTGTGTACCAAATCCTGAAGGGACTTATGGTCTAAAGGTTCAGGAGAGGACAGCTTTTTATTCAGCTGATCTAACAAAAATTCCTGGTACTGTATCATGTGAAATTGACAGTTTAAATCCCTGGCAGAAAGAGTAGCAGATGTATAAACCTTTTTACCCCATCTCTCTAATGCTCTTGATTCTCTTTCAGAGGGTAGGGGGGTTTTGGCAGAGGCAGCTGCAACACCTTTAGGGCCCTGAGAAATGGTTTCTGGGTCTGCAGCATGGGCCTTATACAAGTGGTAGTGAGAATCCGGGACCCTGTAGTATCTGTCAGGTTTGGCAGGGGCCGGGGGAAGAGAATCAGGGGCAGAACTGGCATCATTGTATGCATCATCAACAACTGATAGTACAGGTGGTATGGCTAAAGGCCTATGCTGTGGTAAGTGTAAAAAAGTCCTTAGCCTTTTCCTAGAATCAGAGAAATCCTGACCCTGCCATTGAAAGTGTTTCCTCATTGAGTGTAGAGTTTCCCCAAATGAAAATTCTTCTGGAGGGGAGGCAGAAGGAATGGAGTCTTCTGCATCGGAATCCTCATAAGGTGAGTATGGTCCTTCCTGATGGTCAGATAAATCTGAACCATCTGAGGAATAGTCAGAGGAGAGAGGCTCAGGGGGTTCAGTCCTAGGCCTCTTTTCAAGAGGGGGTTGTGAGGCCCTGTCTGGGTGAGGTTGGGATCCCCTGATCAGAGAAATAAGGTCCTCAGCAAGGCTGAGAATCTGAGAACTTGAGGTAGGTCTGTGAGAGGGAGCTTTTGTAGGTAAGGCCTTGGAAAGTTTAGCTGCTTTAGCCCTGGAGAAGGCCTTGATAGACATAGAAGCAGGGGGTCTAGCTGCCCCACGTGCAGGAGTAGAAATGTCCAACGGAATGGTGTCGGACAAATCTTGTGTGCCTGCTTCTTCAGTAGGAAATTCTGTAGCCGACTCAGCCGGGGCCTGTGTGGCCTCGGTTGTCGGAGGCATGCTTTCGGCCGAAGGGAGAACCGAGGACTCGGTTTCAGCCGAAACCGAGACACTCGCGGTAGGCCTAACCGTGGTTTCAGCCGAAACCGCGGGCCGCGAGTGTCGGTCCTTTTCCTTGCGTTTTTTAGCTAAATGAGTAGTCGGAGTCTCCGACGGCATTTTATATGCAAAAGCGGAGCCAAAAAACTCTTCAGCAAACTCCGACCGACGTCTAAGTGTCCGTCGGTTGAAGGAAGCACAGGCTAAACAAGCTGATACGTCGTGGTCTGGGCCTAAGCAAGGAAGGCAGTAAGAGTGGAAATCCTTATGAGGTATTTGTTTCCCACAAGTTAAACAATTATTTACTTTGTCTGACATCGGCTGAGGCAAAAAAGAGTCCCCAACGGGGTACTTAGCTTTTTTAGAAGTCTTCGGTAGCTGAAATATCTGGATCTGACCGACCGGCACTTGCGAACAGCTTCTGCTTCGGGCACCGCGCGGCAAGAAAGACTGAGGAAAATGGCGTCGGCTGATGCCTTTATACCCCAGGAGCTATGACGTCGGGTGAAGTGCGACATCAGCCGAAGCCAGACCCAGACTTTGGAATCCGGCCGACCGAAGGGCTGCCTGAGGCAGGACAACCCATATGTTATGACTGCAGATGCATCCTTGATGGACATCCATGCAGTTAGTTTCAGGCCCTGTAAGTCTGGGTGTGAATGCCCCGATGGATGAGAAAGCAAATCTGGACCTGGATCCAATCTCATCAGAGGGCAAACCAGATGAGACCAAAGAAAGGTGAACCAGGTTTATAGAGGCTAAAAAGAGTTAATGAGGGTTACTTTGCTCTGCAACCTGAGAGCTTTCTGTAAAAACTTGGAAATTAATGGTAGAGGAGGAAAGGCATAGAGAAGACAGGACGGCCAAGCATGGACTAGAGCGCTCCTGGATGACTGCCCCTGAGGAGGGATCAAGGCAAAATACCTGCTGCATTTGTTGTTCAAAGGGAATGTAAAGAGATCCCAGCAAGGATGACCCATTTCTGGAAGATCGTGTCTGCCGTTGAGTGATTCAGGAACCACTCATGAGGCATCAATAACACTCGGCTGATCCTGTCAGTTAATATGTTGGACTCCCCTGAAATGTGCATTTCTACCAGAAAGCGGATGGTAGAGATCACTCACTGCCACACTCTCATCACTTCTTGACATAAGGGGGTAAGACTTCATCCCTCCCTGTTTGTTGATGTACCAAACCACTGACATATTGTCTGTTTGTATTGCAACAGTCCCCAGAGGTAGAAAGCTGTCGAGTTCTTGCAGTGCTAGAAGAACTGCTCTGATCTCCAGTACCTTGATATGCAACTTGGTCTCTTGAGGTGTCCACATGCCTTAGACTGTTCAGCCCAGACAATGCCCCCCTCCCCCCAGCTGGGACGCATCCGTGATCAACATGGCATTCGGGGATGGAAGAACAAATGGGCGTCCTGGAGTAACTTCTGCAGAGTGAAGCCACAAAAGCAGAGACTCCTTGCACACATGAAATATCCACATGTGAAAATGTGTCATGGGCAGAAGGATTATAATGGCCACCACTGAGCCTAATGCTCTAAGAACTAAGCTGGCTGGAGGCTTTGGGATGGTCAAAATTTGGATGATGTGAAATCTCAAGTTTGACACCATGTCTTTTGATAGGTAGGCATAAGATATCCTTGTGTCCAGGCGGGCCCCAATGAAGTCTATGGCTTCTACCGGGTCCCAGTGAGGCTTCTGCATGTTGATGGTTATCCCCAGGATTGGGTCCAACTTGAGGAAGTAATCCCTGGCTTGAAGGAGTAAATGCCTGATTGCAACAATCAAGAAGCCAATCGTCCAGATATGGAAATATCTTATAACCTGGGAGTCGGAGATGAACTGCAACCACAGCCAGACATTTAGTGAACACCCTGGGGGCCGAGGTGAGACCAAATGGAAGCTCCCTGAACTGGTAGTTACTTGCCCCAGAAAACAACTGGAGCACCTGTCCATTTTTATATGGTAGTACGCATCCTTCAGGTCTACAGAGCACATCCAATCTCCCATCTTCAGATGAGGTAAGATGGACTGAATCGTGACCGTTATGAACTTCATGTGCTTCACACTGACTTGTTCAGAGAGGTCAGAGCCAGGATAGTTCGCAAGTCCTGATTTGATTGGTGGTGGTGGGGGGGACCTCTTGGATGACTCTTTTTTGCAGCAACTTTTTTATTTCTTGGGCCATGTCCTCCCTCTGATTGGGTGGGACATCGGGGAAGTGATGTCTTTGTTTGGGTGTTTCGGAAATGGGAATGAAGTATCCCCTGGATACAATCTTTAGCACCCAGTTGTCTTTTGTGATGGCCTCCCAGGCTTCTGGGAGCAGGGAGAAACATCCCGGCTGCCTCCAGAGGAAGGCAGTCAGGTAGCTGTTTAGTATCACTGGAAGGGCTTGTCCTGGAAAATTTCCCGTGACCCCTGATTTTGTGGACCCTCTCGGCCATGTGGATAGCAGCTCCCATTTTGACTATATCCCTCTCTGACCCAGCATGAAAAGTCTCCTTGAGTGTTCTGGAAAGGACCCTGTGACTTCTAAAACCATCTCTTTTTACCCCATGCTAGTTCCTGGAAAAGGTCCTTTGAGGTGTAGAAAAATGAATTCCAACGGCAGACAGGATCTTACCATAATTTTCACTCTAGGATAAAGTGTCACAGACTGTGGGCCCAAACAAGGTGAAGCCATCAAAAGGGGGATTGATAAAGGACTGTTTGAAAGGCTCCACAAAAATCACACAGCCTCATCCAGGCATGGCTCTGTATGGCAATGCCGGAACCGGCTGCCTTTGAGTTACCCTCCACAGATTGAAGAGATTAACTTCAAATATGCATTAACTGAAGAATGTAGGGCGGCCAGCCTGGAGAAAAGGATTTCTGTTCCTCAGCAGACATGGACCGCAGGACCAAGTTAGAAAGTTCCTTGACTAAGTCTCTTTGTAGCCTGATAAAGTGCGACAAATAGTTCAATGCCCTGAGCGTAATGGTAGACGAGAGGCGTAAACTCTTTTGTCAAACCTGTGCAATGTCTGGGATTCTATATTTGGAGGTGAACAGAGGAGCCTTCCTGGGCCAGCTCCTTCTTGGTGGCTGCTGCAACAACCATGACATCTACAGGGATGCCCTTGGTCCAAAACAATTTGTCCACAGGGCACTTAAAACCTTGTCTGGGCATTCATGGATAGGCTCTACTGTATCCGGTTCCTTCCAAGCCCTTGACAACACCAGCTAAATGAGCGGGTCAGTCTGGGGGGACACCCAGGCAGTAGATGGGCCGGACTGGAAAACCTCCCACAGTAACGATTCCTTCGGAGAAGGATTTTGGGCAGACCAACCACCCCTCTGGCATTGGATTTCAAGAATGTCTCTACAGGAGACTTTGTCAAGTGGTGATTTTGGAAACCCTTCTCCTTCCTCAAAATCAGTACCTGTAGTGAGTAATTCCATATGGGAATCAATCTGCCTTTTATACAACCTATTTCAAGGGATCTTCTCAGCGGGGCACTCTGGGAGATACTGGAAGAAACCTGGGGATCCACAGAGCGAAGAGTGTGTAGGCTTCCTGGGACAAGCTGTCTATGTGGCAGACCAGAGACCTCAGGCACCAGTCCAGCATGAGGAGGGCGAGGTTCCGTGGCGAAGAGCACAGAGGATCTCCTTGGAAGGGAGAGATCCCTCTCCACCACCTCGAAAGCAGAAGGACTCCAAGCCACCGAAAACTATCCCAAAGGATCTGAAGCCCCTGATGCAGACACCTCCTGGAGAGCCCGAGCCTCCCACTCCAAGGGGGGAATCGGAGCTGAGCTGTCGAAGGCCAATGCTCCGAGGGGAAGTGAAGGCTCCAAAATCTTCAGGGTCAACATCAGTCCCCCAGAACTGACCTTGATGCTACGGATCTGTGACATGGTCGGGACTGAAGCAGTTGGAGCCGGTCGGGGAAACCATCAGAGGCAAAGAGGAAATCTCTATTGGTTCTGACATCTCAGCACCAAGAAGCAATAAACAGATGACTCCACGCTCTCATCGCTTCTCGACATAAGGGGTAAGACCCTCCCTGTTTGTTGATGTACCAAACCACTAACATTGTCTGTTTGTATTGCAACAGTCCCCAGAGGTAGAAAGCTGTCGAGTTCTTGCAGTGCTAGAAGAACTGCTCTGATCTCCAGTACCTTGATATGCAACTTGGTCTCTTGAGATGTCCACATGCCTTAGACTGTTCAACCCAGACAATGCCCCCCCCCCCCCAAGCAGGGAAGCATCCATGGTCAACATGACATTTGGAGATGAAAGATTGAATGGGCACCCTGGAGTAACTTCTGCGGAGTGAAGCCACAAAAGCAGAGACTCCTTGCACACACAAAATATCCACATCTGAAAACGTGTCATGGGCAGAAGGATTAAAGTGGCCACCACTGAGCCTAATGCTTTAAGAACTAAGCTGGCTGGAGGCTTTGGGATGGTCAAAATTTGGCTGATGTGTTGATGTGAAATCTCAAGTTTGATACCATGACTCCTGTCAGGTAGGCATAAGATGCCCTTATGTCCAGGTGGGCCCCAATGAAGTCTATGGTTTGTATGGGGTCCAACTGAGGCTTCTGCATGTTGATGGTTATTCACAGGATTGGGTCCAACTTGAGGAAGTAATCCCTGGCCTGAAGGAGTAGATGCCTGGTTGCAGCAGTCAGAAGCCAATCGTCCAGATATGGAAATATCTGATAACCTGGCAGTCGGAGATGAACTGCAACCACTGCTAGACATTTAGTGAACACCCTGGGGGCCGAGGTGAGACCAAATGGAAGCTCCCAACTGGTAGTGACTGGCTCCCAGCCTGAAATACAGAAAACAACTGGAGCACTTGTCCATTTTTATATGGTAGTATGCATCCTTTAGGTCTACAGAGCACATCCAATTGCCCATCTTCAGAAGAGGTAAGATGGACTGAATCGTGACCATTATGAACTTTGTGTGCTTCACTGACTTGTTCAGAGAGGTCAGATCCAGGATAGTTCGTAAGTCCCAATTTGATCAGGGGGCTTCTTGGATGACTCTTTTTTGCAGCAACTTTTTTATTTCTTGGGCCACGTCCTCCCTCTGATTGGGTGGGACACTGGGGAAGTGATGTCTTTCGGAGTTTCTGAAAAGGGAATGAAGTATCCTCTGGATATGATCCTTAGCACCCTGTTGTCATTTGTGATGGCCTTCCAGGCTTCTGGGTGCAGGGAGAAATGTCCCTGACTACCTCCAGAGGAGGGCAGACGGGCAGCTGTTCAGTATCACTGGAAGGGCTTGTCCTGGAAAACTTCCCATGACCCCTGATTTTGTGGACCCCCTTAGCCATGTGGACAGCATCTCTCATTTTGACTATATCCCCCTCTGCCCCAGCGGGAAAGTCTCCTTGAGTGTCCTGGAAAGGACCCTGTGACTTCTAAAACCATGTCTCGAGACTAAAGCAGTTGGAGCCGAGCAGGTCAGGGAAACCATCAGAGGCAAAGAGGAACTCTCTATTGGTTCTGACACCTCAGCACTAGGAAGAAATGGAACAGATGACTCCAAAATTGAGGGGCAGATCGGAGGAGTCACTGGCCAGAAAGGGGAACTCTCTCAGATCCAGATGAGAACGGAGTGGACAGAAGCCCCATCTGGATCTGGGTCTCAAGGAAATGTCTCAGTCTGCCGATGTCCTTAGAGGAAAGGCTTCAGGAAGACCTGGAAAAAGCTGTGGACGGGGATCTCAAAGATCTCTTGGGGGAGTGAGTATGAGATCTTGGAGCATGCCCTGTCAATGCCTAGTCAGGGGCCGACCCAGCAGAAGCCAAGGTCAAGGGAGAACAACTCGGACCTGGAGCAGTGGAAGGTGACTGGGGCAGAGAAGAAGTCGGAACTGAGCTCAGAGCCAACCGAGTCGGTTCCAACATTTTCAGAGCCTTCTTGGGGGACTCCAAGGAAGACCACGCGGGAGGATGTTTCCTGCCCTCCCAGGTCTCCTTGGGTCTCTTAGATAAGGGTTTAGCCCCTGAAGCCAAAGGTACCTCTGAGGTGGAGGAAAGAGGAAGCAAGCCTTTCAGCACAAACTTGCTCCTCCTTTTCGCCAGAGCTTGGAAATGAAAAGCTTGACCAATCCTGCAAGGGGCCTGAAGGTGGGTAGGCCCCACGCAATAAACACACTCCCTATTGGTATCAGACAGAGGAATCTTCCGTCCACGGTAAGTGCAATTTTTAAACTCCAATGGTTTCTGCTTGGATATACTGAAAGGAGCAGAAAAAGAGAAACTTTTTTTTTCTTAAGGGACAGAAAAGGGAGAAATACTAAACACAGAAAATGCAATTAATGGACAGAAAAGGAGGGAAGAAAGAAAGATGTTTTAAGCCAAAGTTTCTAAATTTAACTAGAAGAAACTTACAAGAGAAGAAAGACACGAGAGAAGATCAAAAGGACAACAAAGTTAATGTACTCACAAAATGCCAAACACTACCTCCCACAGAGAAGCTCACAGCTACAAGAACTCGCTGCTGATGCTACGCATTGTAAACAAGATTTGAGGTGTTCTGGGGGAGCTGAGCATTATGGGTAGGTAGGAGGAGCTCAAGTCAGGAAGCTCAAGCTGGAAAAAACAGCTGGTCAGTTCCAAGGATCAACACCACGGGTTAATGAAATGAAGAGGACAACATCAGATGCATCTTTTAAGTCTAGTGTTAACAGGAAACTTGAAAGATGTACAAAAGGTAACTGGTTGTGAAGTGATATCATTTTGAATCTGGGCACTATCACAAACAGGCTTAGGAAAGAAATTAAGATTCACAACTGGTCTCCAAGCATTCTCTTTCTTTGGCACTAAGAACATTGTTGAATAAAAACTCTTTCCCACTTGGGAAAGAGAAACTAGTTATATCACTACTTGAGACAGCATGTAATGTAGAACCAAAAACAAATGTCTGATCTGGAGGATGAGGAATGCCTGCTTGGAAAGGAGGAATTTCCTTCCACTGCCCTGTGTAAACTTGACAATCTTCAGAACCCAATTGTCCAAATCTCTCTGTTGCCAGTGAGAAAAATGGAGATTCAGCGTTTCTGGAAGAAAAAAGGGTCAGGGTAGGAGGGGGATCACAAGGCCTCTTGAATGGTCATTAACACTTGTTGGACTGTCCTTGGTTTTGGGAGGTTCAAAAAGTACAGTTGGGTGCACATCATAAATGTAGACGTCAGAGTGTATTCACTGTTGCAGTCATCACATTTGGGTTATCCCTGTCAGGGTAGCCCTCGGCCGGCCCGAATACCAGATGCTTTGTATTTCTGCGTCGGTTGCTGTCACTTCAGGACTGATGTCAGGTCATCAGTAGTATAAAGTAAGGCAACCAATGCCATTACATCAGTTTTTCTTGCCCTAACCTGTCAGGAGCCCCCAAGTAGGAGCCAGGTTCTGGTGGAAGAACCCAACCAGCAGAAAGTAAATACCAATATGTCCCTTGTAAGGAAAGAGAAGAAAAAAGGGGGATGGAGGGAGGGAAACCAGGACTGCAACAGTGAACACACTCAAACATCAACATTTATGTTAAGTGTACACAACTGTACTATGTTCTTCGTGTTTCACTGTTGCAGTCATCACATTTGGGTTGATTCCCAAAGCTGAGGAAATGGGTGGAAGCAGTCAAGGAAACTAGGGGATGGCTAGGATGCCATGCAAGACTGCAGAGGCAAACCCTGCTCTGAATTTGGAAAAGAGAGGCAGGTGGTAATGCTTGGTAAAAGTGTGAACAGATGGCCAGGTGGCAGCCTCCAAGATGTTCCTGCTGGGGAATCCTCTGAGGAAAGCTGCAGAGGTGGAGGCTGCTATGGTGGAGTGAGTCCTGACCCCCTTGGGGGGAGGCTTTCCATGTTGTTTGTAGCAGAAATTGATGCAGTGTGCTATCCATTTGGAAATGGTTAGTTTGAAGATGGTTTTACCTTCTGCCCTGTATCAAAGCTAACCAGCAATTGATTAGACTTTCTGCAGGGTTTAGTCCTGTCTAGATAGAATCTGAGCTGTCTGTGCACATCTAGAGAGTGCAGGAAACTTTCCCCCTTGTTCTGCGGATTAGGAAAAAAAGGCGGCAAATTAATGGATTGGTTGAGAGCCACACTGGACACCACCTTGGGTATAAAGGATGGGTTAGTCCTGAGGGATACCCTGTCAGCATGGAAGATGATGAAGGGCTCCACAGTCATGAGTGCCTGCAGCTCGGAGACTCTTCTGGCTGAAGTGATGGCCAGAAAGAAAGCTGTCTTCCAGGAGAGAAATGTTAGCTCTGCAGAAGAAGCTGGTTCAAAGGGGGGCAGGGTGAGCTTTTCCCAAGCTGGGGTTGGTGCCCTTCTGGGTGGCCTCAAGTTGCTAGCCCCTCTTAGGAACTGTTTGATCAAGGGATGTGAGAAAAGGGGCTGCTCAGTGGGAAAATGAGCAGAGATAGCAGAGGCATGAATTTTAATAGAGGAAAAAGAGAGGCCACTGTGTAGTAGGTCAGCTAAGTAATCCAGGATGAGAGGGAGGGAGGGCTGTGCCATACTGGCTCCCTTAGCCTGAATCCAGGTGCAGCACCTTTTCCATTTGTCAGCATAAGACTTTTTAGTATTAGGGCGTCTGGCCTCACATATAACATCTAGAACCTGTTTACTGAGATTGGCAGATTGATCAGGGGTTAGGGGAAAAGCCAAGCTGCCAAACTGAGTGTCTGCAATTGGGGATGCATGAATTCCCCTTCCCTCTGTGTGAGGAGGTTTGGAATCTGAGGAAAATGTCATGGTAGCAGTGGGGACAGGCTGCGCAGCAAGGGGTACCAGTGCTTGCGAGGCCAGTCTGGAGCTATAAGAATTGTCCTTGGCTTTTCCCCCTATATTTTGAGCAGTACCCTGGGGATGAGAGGTAGTGGAGGAAAGGCATAGACCGATAGATTGACCCAGGGGAAGGACAAGGCATCCACTTTCCAAACCATGATGCAGAATTTGCTGAGATGATGGTTGGTGTGGGAGGCAAAGAGTTCGACCTTCGGGGTGCCCCATTTTTGAGTTATTAGTGTGAAGGTTCTTCTATTGAGCTGCCACTCATGTGGGTCCACAAGATTTCTGCTTAATTGGTCTGCCAGAGAGTTGAGAGAACCTGGTATGAATTGTGCTAGCAGGTGGAGTTGCATGACAGAGTCTGTGCACCAAAGGGTCATCGTCAGCCTGCACAGAGGGTAAGAGCGAGTCCCTCCCTGCTTGTTGATATACCACATTACAGTGGTGTTGTCTGTTTTGATCAGGAGAGCTTCTGGGGAGAGAAGGGGCTTGAAAGCTATCAAGGCATGCTGGACAGCCATCATCTCTTTTTGGTTGATGTGCAGAGGGATTTGCTGTGGGCTCCATTGGCCCTGTATGCACCTGTCATCCAGGTGTGCACTCCAGGCATAGTCTGATGCATCTCTGGTGAGGGTCTGGGTGGCACGGGGTGGTGAGAAAGGTAGCCCCTTGTTGTGGGAGCATGCTGTTGCCCATCACAGAAAATCTTTTCTGAGGCAAGGAGTTAAAGGTAAAAAAGTCTCCAGGTCTTGACAGTGTTGACACCAAAGGCTTTTTAGGTACCACTGAAGTTTCCTCATATGCAGTCTGGCATATGGAATGAGCAGTATGCAAGAAGCCATGAACCCCAGAGCTTGCAGGATCTTCCTTGCAGACAGCTGGGGTCTGGTGGCTAGTTGAGAGAAGTAGGCTATCAGGAAAATTTGTTTTTCTGGTGTAACGAATTCCATCTGGGATGCTGTGTCCAGGCTTGCTCCCAGGAATATAATTTTTTGGGTGGGCACCTGTTTGGATTTCTTTTAATTGACTGTGTACCCTAGGGAGGTGAGTAGGGACTTTATAAAGGCCAGGTGCTTCTGCAGCTTTCCCTGGCTGTATGTCTGAATTAGGCAGTCTAAGTATGGGTAAATCTGGACATTCCTTTGTCTGCAAAAGGCAATGTCCAGAGTCAGACATTTTGTGAAAACTCTGGGAGCAGTAGATAAGCCAAAGGGAAGTGCTGACAACTGAAAGTTCCGAGATCCTGCCCTGAAACGGAGATATTTCCTGCATGATTCCCTGATAGGGATGTGGAGGGAAGCCTCTTTTAGATCTAGGGTGGCTAGCCAAGCATCCTTGGACAGCATGGATAGCAGCTGCTGGAGGGTGAGGATTTTGAATTATGGGATCACCAGGAAGGTGTTTTAAATGGATAGATCGAGGATGGGTCGCCAAGTGCCCTCTTTTCTGGGTACCAGAAAAAGTCTGGAGTAGAAACCTTGGCCTCTCTGTTCTGCAGGAACGGGGTCTACTGCCCTCATAGAGAGCAGGGAAAGGACTTGCTTTTGCGCCTCTGCCCACTGGTTTGCAGGTAGATCTGGGAACCCTTTTGCGGTAGGAAGGGTGTGGAAAAAAAATTTGTATCCCTGGGACACTATGTTGAGAACCCAGCAGTCAATGGTAATGGTGGCCCACGTGCTTACGTGAAAGGAGAGATGTTATGTAGTCCTCTCTCGCCGTAATTGCTGGATGGGTTTGGAGCCAACTTGGCCAACACTAAAGCTCAAGAGCTTTTACTGGCTCGAGGCTATCCCCTATCCCATGGTGCACCACGGCAATTTCACAGATCTCATTTGCCATGAAAGCTTTGAGGTTGTCTTCTTACTGGCTCGTTGGCTAAGTAAAGTTTTTTGATATTTTTCGATATTTTTGACTATATTTCTTCACCTCTTTCATTTAAATAGTTTTTTCCTATTATCTGAGTGTTTATCGTAAGTGTTTGCTCTCCTGTCCCCCCTTTCTTAAGGATTGTACTGCCCGTTTTAGTTAGAGGGCCATAGTTGCCCGTTTAAATTAGAGGGCCTTTCCTCTCTGTGTGCTAGTCCTTCTTCCACATATAATATATATATATATATATATATATATATATATATATATATACATATATATATAATTTATTTATTTATTCCAGTTTGGTGACCAGGGAGGTCCACTGGGCCAAAGAGCCCATTTTCAGTGGAGGCCTGGGGAGAAAAGCTCCACAATACAATGTTACAAGACATAATGATAAAAATTTTTTTAGAAGTACAAATAAAATTCAAAGATAAAAATGATTTACATACAAAAAAACATTGTGACAAACTACATCTTTAGATCACATTTTTAGAAGTACAAATAGAATGTAAAGATAAAAATGATTTATATACAAAAGGTTGATTTTTTTTAAATTGTAGGTAGTAAGCATTCAAGTTGGTAATCCTTCAATTATTCAGTGACATTTGAAGTTAAGGAAAGAGTATAGGAGGATGATAGGAAAATTGCATAGGGTTGAGAGTAGTTGTATATATATATATATATATATATATATATATATATATATATATATATATATATATATATTTCTTCTTTTTATAGTTGTACTATTTGTTTTTTGTTGTTGTACTGTTATTTCTTCTCACTAGAAATATGTCTAAGGATAAAGACAGAGAACATAAAGAACTAAAGAACACCGCCATTCTGGCTTTAAAAAAATGTGACAAATGTTCTCAAAAAATGTCATTGACTGACAGTCAAACCAGTTGTGTATACTGTCTTGGAAAGGCTCATTTACAAGAACCCTGTACTTTCTGTCATGCTTTCAGCACCAGGGTTCATAATGAAAGGAAAAGGAAACTTATTGATAATGGTCTTATGACTAGTTCCTTCCAGGAACAGCTGGAACAAGGTCAGACAGTTCCTAAAAGTCTTAAAAAGAAATTTCCATTGGTTCCGGATTTGGAACCATCAAAGAAATCGAAAGCGATGGAGCCGAAGAGTTCTGTCTCCGATTCTGATTCTTTAGTCTCGGTGCCGTCTATTTCATCGGTGCTGAGACAACCTTCTCTGTTGAGACACTCCCCTATTTTGGAACCGGTTTCACCAACCTTTAGAACTATTTTGGAAAGGAGGAGATCTCCATCTATCTCCACCCATCCCTCCAGGACACTTTCTGATGAGGATGTCGAGTGGGTGGTGAAGAGGCTGTTCTGTGACCCGATGCTGGCAAAAATTTTAGCTCCTCCAGACCCAAAGGCTTCGGAGCTGTCCCATCCTCAGTCTACTGCTCCTCCTCCGATTGCTTCGCTCTCGGAGTCTAATGCTTCGAGTCCTTTTGTGCTGGAACCTTCAGTTCTGAGAATTCTTCCTGCTTCCTCGGAACCGATAACTATCCTCATCGGCTCAGTTTGGAGCCAAAGGGTCTGGGAGCCGATGCTCTCGGGTCGACTCGGAGAGGGATAGTCACCCAGTTTCTTCTTCGGAACCAACCCTCCCTCTCGGCGCTTCGGCTCATGTGAGCTCGGCTCCCATGTCCGCTTTGGAACCTGCCCATCCTGCTTGGAGTCGATCTTCCATTTCCTCAGAGCAGAGGTCTTCTTCGGAGAGGGGTGGTAAGGCTTTTAAGGCAATAGAGAAAGTTTTCTCTAGTGCTAAAGCCCTGCCATTGGACCTGATGTCCCTCAAGCAGCCGGCAGCAACCTCTTCTCCCCCACCTGCCCCTAAGCGTAGGGAACGGGAGCCCCAAGGAGCCCCCATTGGAAGTGTCCCCTCTTCCGAGACCTCCCCAAATTATCCCACTGGAGAGGTCCCTCGGAAGACACTTTGTAAGAGGAAGCACATTGACTCACCTGAGTCTGTCACTTCTGACACGGATTTGGATTGGTCTCCTTTGCGGACATCCTTGAAATCCTTAGACAGAGGGGTGATTGGAAGACCTCTAACCCTATTGAGGGTGAATCAGTGTACCTTGAGGCTTTTGGTTCCCGACCTTCCACCTCCTAGGTGACACCGCCATAAAACCAACTTTTAGGGGTCATATTCTGGAAAGCTTGGACCTCTCCGGACACAGTGGAGCCTGTCCCGAGGAGAACAAACAAATTTATGACCGCTCCAGAAGACAAATCTTTTCTAAGCGAGTTCCTGTGGATGCTATGGTGGTAGCAGCGGCCACAAAGAAAGAGTTGTCAGAGACATCCTCAAATATCCATCCTCCTAATAAAGAGTCTAGGACAATGGATAGGTATGGAAAGCGTACCTTTTCTTCAGTGGCATTTACCTTACAATCACTGAATTACCTGTCACATTTTACTAGGCTTCAAAGGGATCTCCTAAAGGAGTTGGGAGATACCCTTCAGGGTTCAGTAGCTTCGGGATCCACTGACAAGCTATCTACGCAGCTCTCCACCCTTACCTCTATTGCTAAATCCTCCATGAGGCTGATTTCCTATGCAGCTGACGGAGACATTCCTGGATGCGTCTATGCAACTTTATGGAATCCTTCAAGTCTTCCTTTACCAACGTCCCCTTTGATGGTTCAACCCTTTTTGGACCTCACTTAAAAGAGACTTAGACCAGGTGCTAGCAGGAAGGGAAAACCTTATCTGCTGTCGGAGTCCGTTTCTCCCTTCCTTTTAGACCCTATCCCAAGGGTCAAACAGGAGGGAAAATGTGATTCCGTAAATCTCAAAAAAGGTTTCCCTCAAGCACAAGGTCAGCCCTCCCCTACAGGCAGAGGGGGAGGTTTTAATGGAAGACGCCATGCTCACGGCAGAGGGGGTCCGCAACACCAGGGTGATACAGATGCTTTCTCTGATCATCACTTTCATCGCCCCTGAGGGGTTGCCCAAATGTCCATCTCTGGAGGCAGTCGGTGGTTGTCTGTCACTGTTCCCAAGCACCTGGCTACAAATTTCCCAAGATCGATGGGTACAAAATATAATTTCCAGATATTACCTGATTCCTTTTACTTCAGACCCCCTTACAAATCGGTCTTTACCAGATGTACCACCCAATCAAATAGACCGTGCAACATCAGCGGTCATTTCATAGCTTCAAAAAAGAGCCATCCAAGAAGTCCCCACAGAGCAAATAGGATCCGGAACTTATGATTCTTTTTAGTTCCATAAAAGACCGGTGACTGAAGATCAATTCTAGAGCTCAGCAAACTAAACAAGTCTGTAAAACAATTGAAGTTCCGTATGATCACTCTGCAGTCAATTTTTCTGTTTATCGGAAAAGACAATTGAATGTGCTCCGTAGATCTTCAGGACGTGTACTACCATATCAAAATGGACAGGCACTCCAGAAGACATCTACACTTTCAGCAGGGAGCCAGTCATTTTCAATTTTGAACACTGCCCTTTGCCCTCACTACAGCCCCCAGAGTGTTGACCAAATGTATGGCGGTGGTCACACCTTACCTGAGACATCAAGGATTCCAGGTGTTTCCGTACAGACGACTGCCTCCTCACTGCTACCAGCAAGCACCATCTAATCTGAGGCAGGGACGAAACTCTATCCTTGTGACCAGATTAGGAATTACAGTGAATCTAAAAAATAAATCCGCATTATCTCCATGGCAGCGCATTGTCTTCTTAAGCTCAGGCATAGACTCAACCACCATGACAGTAAAACTGACACCAGAAAGGATTGAATCATTACACAGCCAAGTCAGACTCTTGCTGACCAAAGACAAAGTACAGGCCAGGATAGTTCTTCAAGTCCTAGGGAATATGGCATCCACCATTCTTTTAGTTCCCTTAGCCCATCTACACATGAGACTACTTCAGTGGCTACTATTTGCCCAGTGGTCAATGCAGGATCTACCCTTGTTTCACCAAATACTCATTACAAACTCTTGCAAAAAGGATCTAACATGGTGGTTACATACAGATCAGCTTTTTCTAGGTCATTCCCTTCTTCCCCCTCAACAGACTGCAGTCTTGACCATGTACGCTTCCCAGATGGGGGGGCATTATCTGGGAATGACGTTCCAAGGTATCTGGCAGGATCACGAGAACCACTTGCACATAAATGTTCTGGAGATGAGAGCAGTGTTATACGTGTTGCAAACACTTCACCAGTTCTCTTCCCACCGAGACAATTGCGATTCAATCAGACATGTCTGTAGTGTGGTACATAAACAAACAAAGGGGAACCATGTCTTACCCACTTTGTCAAGAGGCACAAAGAGTATGGAAATGGGCGATGGACACAACGCTTCCTGGTAGCAATGCACATTCCCGGGAAGTCCAATGTGACAGCAGAGAAACTGAGTCGAGCAATTCTGATGCCTCACGAGTGATCCCTGAAAACAAAAGTTGCAGTAGAGATTTTCCTCAAATGGGGTCACCCTTGCTGTGACCTATTTACCACATACATGAATGCCAAATGCAGCAACTACTTTGCCCTCATTCCCCATCCGGGGTTGTCAACCAGGGACGCTCTGGTCCACAATTGGCCTCCAGGACTTCTTTATGCTTTTCCACCCTTTCCTCTCATACCAAAAGTGATTCAGAAAGCAAAACTGTTAAAGAGTACCCTGATACTCATTGCTCCTTACTGGCCTCACCAAGTCTGGTTCCCCTTCCTGTGGCCCTATCTCTTGGAGGAACCATGGATTCTGGAACCATCTCCAGACGTTCTGATTCACCAATCAGGACAGTTCCATCCTACCATCCAAACCCTGAAATTGACAGCATGCCTGCTCCAGTTCCAAGAATAGCCAGGTGTATATCCCTTTCTCCTACTGTTAAACACATTCTCATTTCTACCCACAAACATTCCACCAGGAAATTATATTACAGCAAATGGAAAAGGTTTTCCATTTGGGCAGCTAAACAAGGCATACATCCCTACTCAGCTCCCACAGAGTCTATCCTGTCCTTCCTTGCATCTATTTTCCATGAAGGAGCTGCAGCTGCTACCATTAGAGTTCAGTTGGCTGTCATCTCAAATTATCATTTTGGAAACATGGGAAATCCGATTATGCCCCACTTTTTATGAAAATGGCATCAGCTGCATGTTTTATATCCCTGACGACCTGACGTCATGAAAGAGGAGACAGCAACCGACGCAGGACCCAAGACTTTGATATACAGGCCGACTGAGGGCAACCTGCCAGCAGATTACCCGAATGTAATGACTGCAACAGTGAAACACGAAGAAAATCAGCATTAGGAGCAGCTATGAGACCCTGCAGAACTGCAGTGGCAAAGCCTGCCCTGGATTTGGAGAAGAGAGGCAAATGATAATGCTTTGTGAAGGTATGAACAGAGCTCCAAGTAGCAGCCTCTAGAATGTCTTTGGTAGGAACCCCTCTGAGAAAAGTTGCTGAGGTAGAGGCAGCCCTGGTGGAATGAGATCTGATCCCCTTGGGCAAAGGTTTACCATGGAGCAGGTAGCAGAAACGAATGCAGTGACTTATCCACTTAGAAATAGTCTGCTTTGATATAGCCTTCCCCTCTGACCCTGCAGCAAATGCTACCAGTAGTTGCTCAGACTTTCTTAGAGATTTGGTCCTGTTCAGGTAGAATCTTAGTTGTCTGTGTACGTCCAATGAATGCAGAATCCGCTCCCCCTTGTTCTGTGGATTTGGGTAAAAAGTTGGCAAGTGAATTGTCTGGTTAAGAGCCTCACTGGATAACCACCTTAGGCATAAAAGAAGGATTAGTCTTGAGGGACACCCTGTCCGGGTAAAATGTAATAAAAGGCTATACAGCCATGACAGCCTGTAGTTCTGAAACCCTTCTTGCCGAAGTGACTGCCAAGAGGAAAGCTGTTTTCCAAGATAGCAATTTTATATCCACAGTAGCTGCTGGTTCAAAAGGAGGCAGGGTGAGTTTTTCCAGCACAAAATTGAGGTCCCATGCAGCAGTTGGTGATCTCCTGGGAGGCCTTAAATTTTTGGCCCCTCTAAGATACTGTTTAAGCAGAGGATGAGAAAACAGGGGAGGCTCTGTGTTGTAATGAGCCGAGATGGCAGAGGCATAGATTTTTATTGAAGAAAAAGATAGGCCCTTGTCAAGCATCTCAGTCAAATATTGTAAAATCTGAGGAATATTGGGCTTTGTTGTGTCTGTTCCTTGTGCTTGGTTCCAAGCACAGAATCTCTTCCATTTATCAGCATAAGATTTTTCTAGTACTAGGCCTTCTGGCTTCCAAAATGAAATCCATCACAGATTTACTGAGAGGTGTTGTTTGAATAATTAAATGATCAGCCATGCTGCAAGGTTCAGCGTTTGGAGCTCAATGTGCAGAATTTGATTGTTCTGCTGAGGCAGAAGATGAGGTATTTGAGGCAAGTACCAAGGGGGAAGTTGAGATATATTCCTTAGATGTGGGTACCAGTGTTGTCGAGGCCAGTCCGGAGCAACTAGGATCATTTTTGTTTTTTCCTGTCTGACTTTTAGTAAGACCTTGGAGAGAAGAGGCAGAGGGGAAAGGCATAGACTGATAGTTTTTCCAACTGAAGGATAGGGCATCCACTTTCCATGCTTTTTTGTGATGAATTCTTGTGCAGAATTTGTCCAGCTGATAATTTTGGGGAGAGGCAAATAGATCTATGTCTGGGCTTCCACATTTCCATGTTAACATGCTGAAGATTTGTGCATCCAGTTTCCATTCATGTGGGTCCATAAGATTTCTGCTTAGGTCATCTGCCAGAGTATTTTGTTTTCCTGGCAGGAATTGAGCTTGAAGATGTATTTGGTAAGTCAAAGCTGTGTTCCACAATGCCATGGCTAGTCTGCAAAGGGGGTAGGAATGTGTACCCCCCCCGCTTGTTTATGTACCACATAACCATGGTGTTGTCCGTCTTTATCAGTAGTTGTCCTGGATGAAGTAAGTCCTTGAAGGCTGTCAGAACATTCTGAACAGCTAGCATCTCTTTCTGGTTGATATGCAGATGCATTTGGGCTGGGCTCCATTTGCCCTGAATGCATTTCCCCGCCAGGTGGACCCCCCAAGCATAGTCTGATGTGTGTGTAGTTAGGGTTTGGGTGGCAGGGGGTAGTGTGAATGAAAGTCCCTTGTTTTGGTGACATGTCTCCGCCCACCAAAGAAACTCCTGTTGTAGGCAGGGAATGAGAGGAATCTTTTTTTCCAGACTGTGACAATGTTGGCTCCATAAACTTTTTAGGTACCACTGAAGTTTCCTCATATGCAGTCTTGCATATGGAATTAGTAGAATGCAGGATGCTACGAAACCCAAAGCCTGCAGAATTTGTCTTGCAGATAACTGGGTTTTTGTTGCCATTTGTTTGAAGTATATTGTCAGTTGCCTTTGTTTGTCTGGCGTAAGGTAAGCCATCTGGGCAGTTGTATTCAAGCTTGCTTCCAGGAATGCAATTATTTGAGAAGGTACCAGCTGGGGTTTCTTTTCGTTTATTGTGTACCCTAGGCATGTTAGAAGCCTTTTTACAAATGCCAGATGTTGAAGAAGAGTGTCCTTGTCCTCTGCTTGAATGAGACAGTCGTCCAGATAAGGATAAATTTGTATGCCTCTTTGTCTGCAGAATGCAATTACTGGAGCCAGGCACTTTGTAAAGACCCTAGGCGCAGTAGATAAGCCAAAGGTCAGTGCAGAGAATTGGTAATGCAAAAAACCTGTCTTGAAGCGGAGGTATCTTCTGCATGATTCCCTTATTGGGATATGCAGGTATGTCTCTTAAGTCTAGAGTCACTAACCAAGCGTTTCTGTCCAGTATAGGCAGTAGCTGTTGTAAAGTCAGCATTTTGAATTTTGGAATGTCCAGGAACGTGTTCAGAATCGATAAATCCAGTATTGGACGGCAAAAATTGTCTTTTCTGGGTACCAGGAAAAGTCTTGAATAAAAACCTTGTTCTTTTTCCTTTTCTGGTACTGGTTGAATAGCCCTCACATGCCTGAGGGACATAACTTGTTTCTGAGCCTCTGCCCACTGATTTTGTGGCAGATCTGGCCATCTGTTTGGAATTGGAAAAGTATGGAAATGAAATCTGTACCCCTGGGTTACTATGTTCAATACCCACTTGTCCTGGGTAATTAACTGCCAATTTTGAGCATGAAGTGCTAGTTTTCCCCCCAAGGGGGCTGCCAAAAGATAAGTGCTTGGTGATGGTAGAGGAAAGTCATTGAGACTGCTTACTGTAGGGTTGTCCTTTGTTTCCACCAGATTTGGAGGTGTAGGCACCCCATTGCTTTAACCGGTAAGAACCCTGTGATTGGTATCTGGAGCCTTCTGAGCATCTGGATTTGCCTTGAGTGACTCTGTTGGACACAGGAAAGGACCAATTTTTAGTAGGCCAGTGCCTACTGAACCTGGCTGCCTGCACTTGCAAGAAATATTTTACAGTTTGCATAGATTTAGCTTTGTCTTCCATTTTCTTTAAAACCTCTTCTGTCTTATTACCAAACAGAGTGTCATGCTGCAAGGGGGCATCCAACAATTTAGCTTTAACATGATCAGGCAGATTTTGCTCCTTGAGCCAGGCATGCCTTCTAATCACAGATCCAGTAACTGCAGCCCTGCAAGGGGCCTCCAAGGAATCAAAACCACATTGTAAAGTATGCTTTCCAACCTGTTCTGCTGAACGCAATAATTTTTGTAACTCTTTATTTTCCACACAAACAGAAATCAACATAATTTTCTGTTTCAGTAGGCCCATAACATGCTGATATTTAAGCATATGAAAATGGCAGTTTAAGACTCTGATTGCCAAGGTAGCAGATGTATAAACCTTCTTTCCCCATCTATCCAGTGCCCTGGAATCTCTATCAGAGGGGGAAGGATTTTTGGCTTAGAGACCTTAACACCCTTGGGACCCTGTGAAATAGTCTCAGGGTCAGCAGCAGGACTTTTGAATAGAAATTTGTGGGAGTCAGGAACCCTTTAATATCTGTCTGGCTTACTAGGAGCCGGAGGTAGGGAATCTGGAGCCATGCTCGATTCCGAAAACAAATCATCAAGAATGTCTAATACAGGAGGTACAGCCAAAGGCCTATGCTGAGGAAGAAGGAAATCCCTAAGCCTCTTTTTTGATTCAGAGAAGTCCTGACTCTCCCAGTGAAAATGTTCCCTTAAAGTATGCAAAGTTTCTCCAAAAGAGTAATCCTCAGGAGGAGATGCAGATGGGACGGATTCCTCTGCATCAGAATCCTCATAGGTTCAGAGGTTCATACTAGGCTATCTGCCCAAGGGCATTTATAAGCCTAGCCCATAGTTATGTGGCTTTCGCCACCCCTTTAGTTTGAATAAAACTATGCCTATTATTTTGCTGTGCCTCTGTCAAGCAGTGACACTGAAGTAATCCCTGGGGTATATCTGCGATCTCCCATCCATTGGTCAAGATTCCTCTTGAACAAGGCCAGCGAGGTGCTCTGCCTCACATGTACCGGGATTTTGTTCCACAGCATAGGGAGTCTCTGGGTGATGAATTTGTCCCTCCAGCACGTTCTATTAATAACCGTGTCAAGGTTTACGTCTCCGCCTTGTGGTTCTGAGGGATCTAGATTTTTTGAGGTGAAGCATATTCATCAAATCTGGGTTTGACATGGCCTTATATGTCAGGCACAGGTCACCTCTGAGCAAGCGGTATGAGACTGAGTAGAGCTGGAGTTCTTTCAGTCGGGCAGCATAAGACATATTTTTGAGACCCTTTATCCTTTTGGTGAGGAACGTTTGGGGCCTTTCCAGCTGCTGCAGGTGTCGGGTCAGATACATTCCGAATGGGGCATTGTACTCAATCACAGGTCTAATGAGTGATGAGTACAGGGGGACGATGACCTCCCTTGATCTAGATGTGAATCCCTTCATGATCAGGTGGGCAATGTAGAAGGTTTTCCTAACTACTTTAGCAACATGAGTGTCAAACGAAAGGCTACTGTCAACCTGGGTCCCCAGATCCCTGATGACTTCTTCTGTGCTCAGTGGATTGCCACCTATATCTTAGCTAGGAGTAACCTTGTTTTTCCCGAAGGGTATGACTATGCATTTCTTGGTGTTTAACTTTAAGCCATGGCTCTGGCACCAGTTATCCGTTTCTGTGAGGCCCTTCTGAAGGATATCTGTGTCAGATGTGTTTTCGACTATGGCGCCCAGTTTGCAGTCATCTGCAAACTTTGTCAGCCATAACCCTCCTGTGTTTGCTTGTACTTCAGAAAAGTAGATGCCGAACAAGAGTGGACCCAGGACTGAGCCCTGTGGGACACCACTTGTGACAGGCTTTGAGTCTGACATGGCTCCAGCAACTCTGACCCTGTGGGTTCTGTCACTTAGCCAGTTTGCAACCCATCTTGTGATGTATGGGTTTACATTCAAGCTAATGAGTTTTTCGATGATACCTGAGTGGGGTATTGTGTCAAGGCCTTTGTCAGGTCGAGGTAGGCTGTATGGACTGCCTTTCCTCATCAATGGCCTTGGTGACTGTCTCGAAAAAGTCAACCAAGTTTAAAAGGCATGATCTGCCTTTGACAAAGCCAAACTGGGTTGGATCCAAAGTCTGCAAGTTCCCTATGTCTTTATTTATGAGTTCCATTATGATCCTCTCCATGGCTTTGCAGATAAGGCTTGTCAAGCTAATGGGACGGTAATTACCAGGGTCGGTGGAGGCACCGCCCTTGTGAAGTGGGACCACAGTCGCCGTGCGCCACTCCTTGGGTACGTATCCTGAGGTGAGGCTAAGATTAAACAGCTGTCCTAACTGCGGGTTTAATTCCTCATTGAGTTCGTGGAGCACACAGCCGGGGACACCATCCGGTCCCATGGATGCTGTGTTTTTGCCTTGGAGAGAGCAGTTCTCACCTGGGCGTTGGAGATGTCTGGGGGGGCTACAATCCTCTGGTATAGATATCTCTCCTTTTGTGGGGGAGATGTTTGCACTGAACCTGTCAGCCAGTATGTTGGCAATGTGTGTAGGTTCAGTAATCTTCACATCATTTTGAACTAATTCTGAGCATATCTGGGAGTTTCCTCCTAGGTTTCTAACATAGCTAAAGAAGGCCTTATGATTGTCTTTTGAGTCCTTGGCGATTTTTCTCTCAAAATTTGCCTTGGATGATTTTATGAGAGCTCTTAGTTTTTTACTTATAATGATCAAAGGTGTCTTACCTTTCAAGGATTTTGCTCTATCTTGTAGTAGCTTCCTCCTTTTGTTGTAGAGCTTGTTTATGGCTGGGGTCCACCAGACTGGACGCTTGCCTTTGGTACAAAGAGTCTTAGTTTTGTTTGGGATTGCCTGATCCATGCAGTCCTGTAGGTGCTGGTAGAAGGCATTTGTAAGTGATTCAGCGGTTTGAGTAATGTTTACCACTGGCTCAGGGGCCTTAAAGGAGACCACGCTAGTTTTTAGAAGTGTGAAGTCGGCTTTTGAGAAGTTTTTCACTGTGGTCTTATTTATTTCAGGTGGGGGCGGATGAGGACCTCCAGCGAGATTAGTTTATGATCTGATCTCACCAGTGAAGGGTATACTTCTGGTGTTGAACATTGTGATCCCATGTTCGTGATGATGAGATCAAGTATGTTTTCTCCTCTTGTGGGGATGGTGACTAGTTGTTCCATGGCATTTGAGTTTATGAACTCCAGGAACCTTTGGGCTAGAGTGTTTGGGCTTGAGTAGTGTTCCCAGTCTATATTAGGGTAGTTGAAATCACCTAGTATGATGGTGTTTGGAGATACATTTATCCCTCCAATGTTTTCAGGAAGGCCATGTGAGGTTCCTGAGTTTGAGAGGGTGGCCTGTAACATGCTACAAATTGCAGAGCAGTCTTGCCTATGGTTAATTGCACCTGGATGGTCTCCGATGCATCGTGCGTTGCCACCAACCTTGAGGTGTGGGTGTCCTTTATGAATATGGACACCCCCCCTCCTTTCTTGGTGTTGTCCGGATTTTGGGGCGGGCATGATATGAGGTGAAACCTGATAGTGCTGGGGTGCTCTCAGGAGCCTTGAACCAGGTTTCTGTCACAGCACAGACATCGATGTTCTCCATACTGAGAAGGGCCTCGAGTGCGTGCATCTTGAGATTGAGACTTCTGGCACTGAGCAGCATTACCCTTAGTTTTTTTCCTTTTTTGTGTTCTAGGGTGGTAGGTTTAGAATTTGAGCCTTGCCTAAAAAAGGCACTATGGGGGTGGCAAGAGCCTTTGCCAATATCCAGAAGCCTAGGGGTGACAGGTGCAAGCCGTCCCTTGCGAAGCAGCGTGGCTTGTCCAGCATGTCATCCCAGGCAGACAGACATTGGATCCCCTTTGAATGACACCATAGGGTGGAATGGAAAATTCCTGATCAGAAGAGGAATCATAAGAAATGGAAACCTGATCTGAAGATTCATAATCAGTGCCTTGCCTAGGCCTCTTAGCAGGGGGGGTTGGGAACCCCTGATCAAGGTAATTAAGTCCTCAGCCATTTTGATGATCTGTTTTTTAGGCATAGGGGCCTGAGCACGTGGCTCATGCGTTGTTTTTTTTAGACATAGAAGATGCTTTTGACCTTGTTTTTGAGGCTGGCGTCGGTTTTATATAAAAATGTTGAGGCCTGAAAACACCCTCAGAAGCTGGTGCCTGCTCAGCGGCTCCGGACCCATCCAAGGGAGAGACATCCGCGGGTTCAATACCCTGAGAATCTCGCAGCATACCGGACTCTGAATGGGTCTCGGTAGAGGCCTGCGACTCAAAAGTAGCGGGTATCAGGGGCTGCGAAAGCACTCACTGAGTACCGGCGAACCGACTGGCTTAGGATAAGCTTCATCGGTTTTGGACCTCAACGGTCTGTCTCTGTCTTTTTCTTTGCATTTTTTGTGAACTCCGGCAGTCGGATTGCTAACCGATGACATTTCAGGATAATTAAATCTTGATCCAAAATATTAAGAAGCAAAACTATACAGATGCTTAATAATGCGTTGGTTAAATCTAGCACAAAACCGACAGCAAGGCATGTTATGATTTGGGCCTAGGCAAGGAATACAGTATAAATGAAAATCCTTATGAGGTATTTGCTTCTCACAAGTAATGCAATTATTAACTTTTACTGACATCAGTAAGGAGCAAGAAAAAGTTTCCCCAACGGGGTACTTAGCTTTAGTTTGAAGACTTCGGTTCTGATACTCGAATGCGAAAATTTCAGGAGTCGACCGACTGGCACTTGCGAACTGCTTCTGCTTCGGGCACCACACAGCAAGAAAGACTGAATAAAATGGCGTCGGCTGTATGTTTTATACCCCTGGTGATCTGACGTCATGGAAGAGAAGACAGCAACCGACGCAGGACCCAAGATTTTGTTATTCAGGCCGACTGAGGGCAACCTGCCAGCAGATTACCCAAATGTAATGACTGCAACAGTGAAACACGAAGAACATCTCTTTGGTTTTGAAGTGGAGGTAGTCCACTGCTTAGATCTTTGCATTCCCTGTGGCTGCTGTCTTGGGGGGGGTCTAGATCCCCAGGGTCTGGGCTGGACTGGCTTAGTGGGAGCAGGAAAGGACCAGTACTTAGTGGGACAATGCCTGCTGAACCTTGGTGGCTGGACCTGTAAGAAATCCTTAACTGTCTGCATAGATTTTGCTTTTTCTTATATCTTTTTAAGACCTCTTCTGCCTTAGTGCCAAATAAGTTATCTTTGTGCATGGGGGCATACAACAATTTAGATTTGACATGGTCTGGCAAGGGCTGTTCCTTAAGCCATGCATGCCTTCTAATGACAGATGCGGTGACTGCTGCCCTGCAAGAAGCTTCTAGGGTGTCAAAACAACAGTGCAAGGTGTGTTTAGTTATTTGACTTGCAGAATGCATTAACTCTTGTAACTCTTTAGATACTGCACAAGCAGGAAAGGAAGACATTTTTTATTTGAGGAGTTCCAGGGTATGTTGCTGAAATTTTAGAATATGTAACTGACAATTTAGTGCCCTGACAGCAAGAGTAGCTGAGGTGTATACTTTTTTACCTCATTTGTCTAGTGCTCGGGAATCCCTATCTGAGGGGGTGGGATTCTTAGCAGAGGTTGCTTTAATCCCTTTAGGCCCTTGAGAAATTACCTCAGGGTCAGCAGTAGGATTTTTAAAAAGAAATTTGTGAGAGTCAGGGGCTCTATAGTACCTGTCTGGTTTTCTGGGTGCAGGAGGGAGGGTGTCAGAAGTCAAGCTGGATTCCAGGAAAAAGTACAGTTTTGTACCTGCCATAAATGTAGATGTCCGATAGGTATGCATCTGCAGTCCTTACATATGGGTTGTCCTGCCTCAGGCAGCCCTTCGGTCGGCCGGATTCCAAAGTCTGGGTCCGGCGGCGGCTGATGTCGCCCCTTCCCCGACGTCAGAGCGCCTGGGGTATAAAAGTGTCAGCCGACGCCATCTTCCTCAGTTTTTCTTGCCCCAGATGCCAGGTGCCCTCTAAGGAAGGCTAAATTTGGTAGAAATACAAAATATTGCAAACATGCACAGTAATATAAAACAAATACACCATAATAGATAGCCCCAGCTAGCTATAAGAGGGATAAGTACCCAAGAAGTACCACAGAGGGGAAGGAGGGAGGGAAAACCTGACTGCAGATGCATACCTATCGGACATCTACATTTATGGTAGGTACAAAACTGTACTATGTCCTTCAAGGATACATCTGCAGTCCTTACATATGGGTAGAATACCATAGCCAAGCTGGGGGTGGTAGGCTCTAAGAAAATGATGGTGTAGCTAAAATGCCCTGCAGGACTGCCATAGCAAAGCTTGCTCTGGATCTGGAATATAAGGGTAAATTATAATGCTTGGAAAATGTATGCACGGAGCTCCATGTAGCAGCTTCTAAAATGTCCTTGGTAGCCACCCCTCTTAAGAAGGCTGTGGAGGTGGCTGTAGCTCTGGTGGAATGAGGTCTGATGTTAGCTGGCACAGCTTTTCCATGATAAGAGTAGCAGAATTGAATGCAATTTCCTAGCCATTTTGAAATTGTCTGTTTGGAAATTGCTTTTCCTTGAATGCCTGCAGCATATGCTACCAACAGCTGGTCAGTTTTTCTGAAGGTCTTAGTTCTGTCCAAGTAGTAGTGTAACTGTCTGTGAATGTCCACAGTATGCAGAAGTTTCTCTCCCTTGTTTTGTGGGTTTGGAAAGAAGGTAGGCAGGTGAATAGCTTGGTTCATTGAGACCCTGGATGCCACCTTTGGCATGAATGAAGGATTGGTTCTCAAGGAGACTCTGTCCTGATGAAAAATAAGAAATGGTTGTACTGCCATGAGTGCCTGCAATTCAGATACTCTTCTTGCTGAGGTTATGGCCAGAAGGAAGGCAGTCTTCCAAGACAGGAACTGTAACTCTGAAGATGCTGCTGGTTCAAAGGGAGGTAACGTCAACTTTTCCAACATGAAGTTAAGGTCCCATGTAGGCACTGGTGGTTTTCTTGGAGGATTGATGTTTTTAATTCCTCTTAGAAACTGCCTTAGGAGAGGATGAGAGAAGACAGGTGGATCAGTATTGTATTCTGCTGAAATTGCTGAAGCATGAATTTTTATGGAAGAGTAAGAAAGGCCATTATGGAGCATGTCTGCCAAGTATTCCAGGATATGTGCCATGCTCATCACTGTGGCATCTAGGTCCTTTGCGGTGCTCCAAGTGTGGAATCTTTTCCATTTTGCTGAATATGTCTTTCTCGTGGAAGGTCTGCGAGCTTCCATGATGATATCCTTCACTCTCTTGGATAGCTTTTCCTGGTGAGGAGTCAAGGTATTCTCCAGGCTGTCAGCTGCAGGGTTTTCAGGCTGGAGTGCAGAGTTTTGTAATTGTGCTGTGTCAGAAGGAGTGCCCATAGTGGTAGAGGCCACGGTTTCGTGTGTGACAGGATCCGTAACAGTAGGTACCAGTGCTGCCTTGGCCAGTCCGGGGCTATTAGAATCACTTTTGGCTGCTCTGTCTTGATTTTCAGTAAGACCTTGGTCATTAGTGGGAGTGGTAGAAATGCATACACTGTCAGAGTATTCCAACTGAAAGAGAGGGCTTCCACTTTCCATGCTTGAGGGTGGTATGTCCTTGTGCAGAATTTCTTCAGCTGATGATTGTGGTGGGAGGCAAAAAGATCTATGTCCAGCTTCCCCCATGATTGTGTTACCTGAAGGAAGATGTCTGGGTGCAGCATCCATTCGTGTGGGTCCATGGTATTTCTGCTTAGGCTGTCCGTCAGTATAATGTCTTTTCCTGGCACAAACTGGGATTGCAGCTCTATATTGAGTTTTAGGGAAAATTCCCAAAGATTCATTGCTAGTCTGCAAAGAGGGTAGGAATGGGTACCTCCTTGCTTGTTTATGTACCACATAACTGTGGTATTGTCTGTCCTTATTAGCAGGTGGCCTTGATGTAGAAAGAGCTTGAAGGCCTCGATTGCATGAATCACTGCCAGCATTTCCTTTTGGTTTATGTGCATGCGCAATTCTTTCTGAGACCATAGACCTTGGATGCATCTGTCCTCCATATGTGCTCCCCATCCATGGCCTGAAGCGTCCGAGGTAATGGTTTGGCTGGTTACTGGTTTGCTGAAAGGCAGGCCCCTGTTTGACTGGCTTGCTTGGGCCCACCACAGGAATTCCTTTTGAAGGCATGGAATGAGTGGTATCAAAGTTTCTAGGCTGTGATTGTGCTGAGACCATAAACTCCTTAGGTACCATTGTAGTTTTCTCATATGCAGCCTTGCTTGTGGAATCAGAAGAATGCACGATGCCATGTAACCCAGGGCCTGCAGGATTTTCCTTGCAGTCATCTGAGTTTGTTTTGTTAGATTTTTGAAGTAATCCGGTAGTTGTCTTTGTTTTTCTTCTGTGAGAAAAAACATTTGGGTGGTTGTATCTAGTTCCACACCCAGAAAAGTTATTCTCTGGGATGGCACAAGTCTTGACTTGTGAATGTTGACTGTGTATCCCAAGGCCTGCAGTAGGCGGATGGCATAATTCAAATGTTTTTCCAAAGTTTGTTGGCTGTCCACTTGTATAAGGCAGTCGTCCAGATACGGGTATATTTGAATCCCCTGAAGTCTGCAGTGTGCAATTACTGATGCCAGGCATTTCGTGAATACTCTGGGCGCAGTAGATAAGCCAAAGGGCAATGCTGAGAATTGATAATGCTCTGAACCTGCAAGAAATCTGAGGTGTCTTCTGCAACTTTGTCTGATAGGGACATGCAGGTATGCCTCCTTGAGGTCTAGAGTTACCAGCCAAGACCCCTTGCCCAGCATGGGAAGGAGTTGCTGTAGGGTCAGCATTTTGAATTTTGGCACAATGAGATAAGTATTCAGTGCGGACAAATTGAGAATAGGCCTCCATTGTTTTTTCTTTTCTTGGGACAAGGAATAGTCTGGAATAAAATCCTTGGCCTTGTTCTGTGAGAGGAACCTTTTCTATAGCTTTCATTTGCAATAGGTTGGCAATTTGTTTTAAAGCCTCTGCCCTCTGATTTGGTGGCAGGTTTGGCATTCCCTTTCTTTCTGGTAATGTATGGAAATGGAACCTCTATCCTTTGTCTATTATTTGCAGTGTCCATTTGTCCCTTGTAATACTGTGCCAATTTTTTGAGAATAAAGACAACTTTCCGCCCAAAGGTGCTTCTAATTGAGCCCTGGTCGGCGGGGTCAAGGTGAAGTCATTGGGTCTGTCCTTGTGCAGCAGTTGTTGGACCTGCACTACCTCTCTGGTTAGGAGGCTGCCACTGACGTCCTCTGTAGGAGCCTCTAGCTTGCCCTCTACCTCTGGCACGCCTGTTCTTGCCTCTTTGAAATCTCTCTTCTGGAAAGGACCAATTCTTAGAAGGCCAATTTCTGCTGAATCTTGGTGGTTGTACCTGGAGGAAATCTTTGACTGTTTGTACAGATTTTGCCTTTTCCTCAAATTTCTTTAAGACCTCTTGAGCAGTGGAGCCAAATAACTTTTGCTTTTCCAGTGGAGCATCCAGAAGCTTAGCCTTAACATGATCTGGCAGAGATTGTTCCTTCAGCCAGGCATGTCTACGTATGACTGCACCTGTCATTGCTGACCTACATGAAGCTTCCAATGCATCATAACCACACTACAAGAAATGGTTGCTAACCTGTTGTGAGTTATGTACTAGATCCTGAAGTGACTTACGATCTAGGGGTTCAGGCGAAGACAGTTTTTTCTGCAATTCATCTAACAAATACTCTTGGTACTGTATCATATGAAATTGACAATTTAAAGCCCTCATAGACAGAGTGGAAGAAGTGTACACTTTTTTACCCCATCTCTCTAAAGCCCTGGACTCCCTTTCAGAGGGGAGTGGATTTTTAGTAGTGGCAGCTGCAACCCCTTTAGGACCCTGGGAAATAGTTTCTGGGTCAGCAGAGTGGGCCTTGTAAAGGAAATGATGTGAGTCCAGGACCCTGTAGTACCTATCGGGTTTAACAGGAGCCGGAGGAAGGGTGTCAGGGGTAGTGCTAGACTCAGAATACACATCATCAATGACACTTAAAACAGGAGGAATAGCCAAAGGTCTATGCTGAGGTAAATGAAGAAAAGTCCTTAATCTCTTCCTGGAATCGGCGAATTCCTGGCCCTGCCATTGGAAATGCTCTCTCATGGAGTGAAGGGTCTCCCCAAAGGACAGCTCTTCAGGAGGGGAGGCAGAGGGAATAGATTCCTCTGCATCAGAATCCTCATAGGCCGTGAAGGCCTCCTCCTGGTAGTCTGATAGAGCAGAGCCATCAGAGGCCTCATCAGAGGACTGAGGTTCAGCAGACTCAACCCTGGGCCTTTTGTCTAGAGGGGGTTGAGAGCCCCTGTCCGGATGAGGCTGAGAGCCCCTAATTAAGGAAATAAGGTCCTCAGCCAAACTTAGTATCTGAGAACCTGTAGTGGATCCCTGAGAAAAAGACTTGGGAGGCAGAGATTTTTGTTGCTTAGCAGCTTTAGCCCTAGTGAAAGCTTTTATGGACATGGATGCAGGGGGCCTGGCTGTCCCACGTGCTGGAGTAGTTTTGTCTAGGGGAATGGTGTCAGTAGGTTCCTGAACACCAGTTTCCGAGGGTAATTCTATAACCGACTCAGAAAAGGCCTCCGGGGACGAGGCTGTCGGTTGAGTGGTTTCTACGAACGGAAGTACCAAGGACTCGGTTTCAGCCGAGACCGAGACACTCGCGGCAGGCCTAGGAGCGGTTTCAGCCGAAACCACGGTCCGCGTGTGTCGGTCCTTGTCCTTCCGTTTCTTGGTTAAATGAGAAGTCGGAGTCTCCAACGGCATTTTATAAGAGAAACTAGCCCCAAAAAATTCCTCAGCAAACTCCGACCGACGCTTAAGAGTGCGTCGATTAAAGGAGGCACAGGCAGTACAGGCCGAGACGTCGTGGTCTGGGCCTAGGCAGGGGAGGCAGTAGGAATGGAAATCCTTATGAGGTATTTGTTTCCCACAAGTCAAGCAATTATTAACTTTAAGCGTTTGATCTGACATCGGCTGAGACAAGAAAGAGTCCCCAACGGGGTACTTAGCTTTTTGAAGTCTTCGGTAGCTGAAGTTACAGGAGCTGGCCGACCGGCACTTGCGAACTGCTTCTGCTTCGGGCACCACATGGCAAGAAAGACTGGGGAAGATGGCGTCGGCTGACACTTTTATACCCCAGGCGCTCTGACATCGGGGAAGGGGCGACATCAGCCGACGCCGGACCCAGACTTTGGAATCCGGCCGACCGAAGGGCTGCCTGAGGCAGGACAACCCATATGTAAGGACTGCAGATGCATCCTTGAAGGACGTCATCCTCCACAACATCCAGGACTGGGGGGATGGCCAAGGGTCTGTGCTGTGGAAGGTCTAAGAATTCCCTGAGTCTCTTTTTAGATTGAGGGTAGTCCTGACTCTCCCATTGGAAATGCTCCCTTAATATGAAGGGTTTCCCAAAGGAAAAATCCTCTGGGGGAGAGGCAGAAGGGATGGAATCCTCTGCATGAGAATCCTCATAAATAGAGAGGCGTCGTATGTCTTCATATTCAGATGAATCAGAGTCATCTCACTCTTGTTCAGACAAAACTACAGAGGACAGATCTCTTTTCCTTTTGGAGGGGCTAGCTTGGCTTCCCCTGATCAGCACGATAAGGTCTTCTGTCATTTTAAGCATTTGAGACAGAGGCAAGGAAGCAGGTGCCTGAGATTGGGTCTTTGGTTTCTTGGGTGTGGTTCGAACCCTGGGCCTAAGAAACTCTG
Organism: Protopterus annectens; assembly: GCF_019279795.1. NCBI lineage: Eukaryota > Metazoa > Chordata > Ceratodontiformes > Protopteridae > Protopterus > Protopterus annectens. Next base: position 106,233,210 of record NC_056750.1, on the reverse strand, counting down.
TCGTTTTCGAAAGAACAGTAGTCACAAAAGAAAATGTCGGTTTGTGTCGAGAAATGGTAGTGCGAAGGACTTCCTTGGAAGCTGGTGCCTCCTCAGCGGCTCCGGACCCATCCAAGGTAGAGACAACTGCAGGATCCTTAGTAAAAGAAGAGTTTTGCGGCATACCGGACTCCGAAAGGGTCTCGGTAGTGGCCTGTGAATCCACAGAAGCGGGCATTAGGGGCTGCAAAAGCATCTCACTGAGGACCTGAGAACTGAAAAATAGCTTAACGGAAGCATTGTCGGTAGGTTTGGATCTGTGCGGTCTGTCTCTGTCTTTATCTTTATGCTTTTTCGGAAGGTCTGCTGTCAGATGACTTACCGAAGCCATATCAGAGTTAGAGGACTGTAAGCGAAAATATCGAGCTACAATAAGAGCCTGACAAGAGATAGTTCTGGCATTAACAAAGCAGAGAAGCAACAGCGGGGGACGTCGTGGTCTGGTCCTAAACAAGTGACGCAGTTAGAATGAAAATCTTGGTGTGGTATTTGCTTTCCACAGGCGAGACAATTGTTAACTTTTTCTGACATTGGTTAGTGCAAGAAAAAAGGATCCCCAACGGGGTACTTAGTTTTAGAAGACTTCAGCTTCAAATCGGTAGATGAAATGCTCTCTCATGGAGTGAAGGGTCTCCCCAAAGGACAGCTCTTCAGGAGGGGAGGCAGAGGGAATAGATTCCTCTGCATCAGAATCCTCATAGGCCGTGAAGGCCTCCTCCTGGTAGTCTGATAGAGCAGAGCCATCAGAGGCCTCATCAGAGGACTGAGGTTCAGCAGACTCAACCCTGGGCCTTTTGTCTAGAGGGGGTTGAGAGCCCCTGTCCGGATGAGGCTGAGAGCCCCTAATTAAGGAAATAAGGTCCTCAGCCAAACTTAGTATCTGAGAACCTGTAGTGGATCCCTGAGAAAAAGACTTGGGAGGCAGAGATTTTTGTTGCTTAGCAGCTTTAGCCCTAGTGAAAGCTTTTATAGACATGGATGCAGGGGGCCTGGCTGTCCCACGTGCTGGAGTAGTTTTGTCTAGGGGAATGGTGTCAGTAGGTTCCTGAACACCGGTTTCCGAGGGTAATTCTATAACCGACTCAGAAAAGGCCTCCGGGGACGAGGCTGTCGGTTGAGTGGTTTCTACGAACGGAAGTACCAAGGACTCGGTTTCAGCCGAGACCGAGACACTCGCGGCAGGCCTAGGAGCGGTTTCAGCCGAAACCACGGTCCGCGTGTGTCGGTCCTTGTCCTTCCGTTTCTTGGTTAAATGAGAAGTCGGAGTCTCCAACGGCATTTTATAAGAGAAACTAGCCCCAAAAAATTCCTCTGCAAACTCCGACCGACGCTTAAGAGTGCGTCGATTAAAGGAGGCACAGGCAGTACAGGCCGAGACGTCGTGGTCTGGGCCTAGGCAGGGGAGGCAGTAGGAATGGAAATCCTTATGAGGTATTTGTTTCCCACAAGTCAAGCAATTATTAACTTTAAGCGTTTGATCTGACATCGGCTGAGACAAGAAAGAGTCCCCAACGGGGTACTTAGCTTTTTGAAGTCTTCGGTAGCTGAAGTTACAAGAGCTGGCCGACCGGCACTTGCGAACTGCTTCTGCTTGGGCACCACATGGCAAGAAAGACTGGGGAAGATGGCGTCGGCTGACACTTTTATACCCCAGGCTCTGACATCGGGAAGGCGACATCAGCCGGCCGGACCCAGACTTTGGAATCCGGCCGACGAAGGGCTGCCTGAGGCAGGACAACCCATATGTAAGGACTGCAGATGCATCCTTGAAGGACGTCATCCTCCACAACATCCAGGACTGGGGGGATGGCCAAGGGTCTGTGCTGTGGAAGGTCTAAGAATTCCCTGAGTCTCTTTTTAGATTGAGGGTAGTCCTGACTCTCCCATTGGAAATGCTCCCTTAATATGAAGGGTTTCCCAAAGGAAAAATCCTCTGGGGGAGAGGCAGAAGGGATGGAATCCTCTGCATGAGAATCCTCATAAATAGAGAGGCGTCGTATGTCTTCATATTCAGATGAATCAGAGTCATCTCACTCTTGTTCAGACAAAACTACAGAGGACAGATCTCTTTTCCTTTTGGAGGGGCTAGCTTGGCTTCCCCTGATCAGCTCGATAAGGTCTTCTGTCATTTTAAGCATTTGAGACAGAGGCAAGGAAGCAGGTGCCTGAGATTGGGTCTTTGGTTTCTTGGGTGTGGTTCGAACCCTGGGCCTAAGAAACTCTGTCGTTTTCGAAAGAACAGTAGTCACAAAAGAAAATGTCGGTTTGTGTCGAGAAATGGTAGTGCGAAGGACTTCCTTGGAAGCTGGTGCCTCCTCAGCGGCTCCGGACCCATCCAAGGTAGAGACAACTGCAGGATCCTTAGTAAAAGAAGAGTTTTGCGGCATACCGGACTCCGAAAGGGTCTCGGTAGTGGCCTGTGAATCCACAGAAGCGGGCATTAGGGGCTGCAAAAGCATCTCACTGAGGACCTGAGAACTGAAAAATAGCTTAACGGAAGCATTGTCGGTAGGTTTGGATCTTTGCGGTCTGTCTCTGTCTTTATCTTTATGCTTTTTCGGAAGGTCTGCTGTCAGATGACTTACCGAAGCCATATCAGAGTTAGAGGACTGTAAGCGAAAATATCTAGCTACAATAAGAGCCTGACAAGAGATATTTCTGGCATTAACAAAGCAGAGAAGCAACAGCGGGGGACGTCGTGGTCTGGTCCTAAACAAGTGACGCAGTAAGAATGAAAATCTTGGTGTGGTATTTGCTTTCCACAGGCGAGACAATTGTTAACTTTTTCTGACATTGGTTAGTGCAAGAAAAAAGGATCCCCAACGGGGTACTTAGTTTTAGAAGACTTCAGCTTCAAATCGGTAGATGAAACTCAGGTAGTGACCGACTGGCACTCGTGCGAACTGCTTCTGCTTTGGGCTCCACGTCAAGAAAGACTGCTGTAATGGCGTCGACTGACTTACTTTATACTACTGATGACCTGACGTCAGTCCTGAAGCGACAGCAACCAACGCAGAAATACTAAGCTTATGGTATTCGGGCCAGCCGAGGGCTATCCTGGCAGGGATAACCCACATGTGATGACTGCAACAGTGAAACATGAACATCTTCTTTTTCGAATACCATTGCCATTTCTTCTTAAACATCTATTTACCTGTACTTTTGTTGAGACTGTTTATTCTGCTTTTTCCCCAAAACTGGGAGAGGAGTCAAATAGTCCCTTAGAAAACTTGGAAAAGGAGGGCTGAAAAAGCATAGAGATTCCCTGAATCATCTCACACCATTCATCACACTTTTTGATCATCTCTGCAGCATAGGGGCCAAACACTAAATCTCTATCCAGAGGGGAATTAAAAAAAGTACAGTTTTGTACCTACCATAAATGTAGATGTTCGAAGATCCACATTGCTGTAGTCCTTACATATGGGTAGTCCGCTGTCCTCGGTCGGCCCGAATACCAAAGTATTAGGCTGACGTCGGTCAAGGCGCTTAAAACTGACATCAGGACGTCAGGGTACAAAAGCGCATGACCGACGTCATTTCCTCAGTCTTTTCTTGCCCCAGATGTCAGAAGGCCCTAACAAGAAAGGCCACAGCCAAAAACCAGCAAAAACTAACGCAAAAACTAACCAACCACCCGTGCACTAACCATATTCACAATATGTACAACACAAACCACACCACCACCTTCAACAACAGAGGGGAAGGAGGGAGGTATTGGACTGCAGCAATGTGGATCTTCGAACATCTACATTTATGGTAGGTACAAAACTGTACTATGTTCTTCATCTCACATTGCTGCAGTCCTTACATATGGGTAGAATCCCAAAGCAGAGGTAAGGGAGGATGGCAAAACTAGAAAGCATTAGGAGCTGCCAAAATGCCCTGTAAGATTGCAGTGGCAAATCCAGCCCTAGATTTAGAGTAAAGTGGAAGGTGGTAATGCTTAGAGAAAGTATGCACTGAACTCCAAGTAGCTGCTTCCAAAATATCTTTAGTAGCCACCCCTTAAAAAGCTGTAGAAGTGGCAGTAGCCCTAGTGGAATGAGGCCTAATCCCAGCTGGAATCTCCTTACCATGATGGGAATAACAGAAAGCAATACAAAAACCAATCCACTTAGAAATAGTTTGTTTTGAAACAGGTTTGCCCTGAGAACCCAAAGCAAAAGAAACAAACAACTGCTGAGACTGCCTGAACCCTTTAGTTCTGCTCAAATAATATCGCAACTGTCTGTGTATATCCAAAGTGTGCAAAATCCTTTCCCCTTTATTTTGGGGGTTTGCATAAAAAGTAGGCAAATGAATAGTTTGGTTTAAAGCCACACTAGAAACCACTTTAGGCATAAAAGAAGGGTTAGTACAAAGACACCCTATCCTTGTGGAAAATTAAGAAAGGCTCAACTGCCATAAGGGCCTGTAATTCAGAAACCCTTCTCGCAGAGGTAATGGCCAACAAAAAGCAGTCTTCCATGATAAATATTTCAACTCTGCCGATGCTTCAGGCTCAAAGGTTGTAGAGTGAGTTTCTCCAACACAAAATTGAGATCCCAAGCAGGAGTAGGAGCTCTACGTGGGGGTCTTATATTCTTTGCCCCTCTAAGGAATTGCTTAAACAAAGGCTGAGAAAATAATGGTGGGTCACAGTCATAGTGAGCAGAAATTGCTGCAGCATGAACCTTTATAGAGGAGAAGGACAAACCTTTGTCCAATAACTCAGTAAGGTATTGAAGCGCAACACTTAAATTAGGTTTAGAAACATCAAAATCCTTTGCTGTACTCCAAAATAAAAATCTCCTCCATTTATCTGCGTAAACTTTCCTTGTACTAGGCCCTCTGGCCTCCAGAATAACATTCAAAACTTGTTGTGGAAGCTGAGACCCTCCAGGGTTTAAAACAGAATATGCCAGGCTGTCAGATGTAGAGAATGAAGTTTGACATTGAGTAAATGACTGTTCTCCTGAGACAGCAGGTGAGGAATCAAAGGCAAAGGCCATGGAGGCTCCTGTACCCGACTTCTCAGTAATGGGTACCAGTGCTGTCGAGGCCAATCTGGAGCTATTAAAATCATGTTTGGCTTGTCCTGTCTGACCTTCAGCAGTACCTTTGGGAGGAGAGGCAGAGGTGGAAAGGCATACACGTGAAGATTGCTCCAATTGAATGAGAGAGCATCCACTTTCCAAGCTGTGGGATGAAACCTTTTTGTGCAAAACTTTGGCAGCTGGTAATTTAGTGGAGAAGCGAACAGATCTATGTCTGGAGTTCCCCATAACACTGTCAATCTCTGAAATACATGAGGATCCAATTTCCACTCGTGGGGATCCATAATTTGTCTGCTCAACACATCTGCTAAGGAGTTCTGTGCTCCTGGCAGAAACCTTGCCTGAAGATTTAGCTGTAAACTGAGAGCAGTCTCCCACAAAATCATTGCTTGTCTGCATAGAGGATAAGAATGCGTTCCCCCTTGCTTGTTGATGTACCACATGACAGTTGTGTTGTCTGTTTGAATCAACACCTGCCCTGGAAGAAGTAAATCCTTGAAAGCTATTAATGCAAATTGGACTGCTAACATCTCCTTCAAGTTGATATGTAGATGTTGAAGTCTGGCAGGCCACGTGTCTTGTACCCATTTTCCATTTAGATGAGCTCCCCAAGCTTTGTCTGAGGCATCTGTCGTTAAAATCTGACTCGCCTCTGGCCGGGTCACAGAGAGTCCCTTGTTTAGGTGACATTCCTGAGCCCACCACAAAAATTCCTTTTGAATGCAAGGTATTATCTGAATGACAGTGTCCAAATCTTGGCAGTGCTGTGTCCATACATTCTTGAGATACCACTGTAGCTTCCTCATATGCAGTTTGGCATTGGGAAGTACCAGAATACAAGATGCCATGAACCCCAAGGCTTGAAGGACTGTCCTTGCAGTCAGCCTGGACTGACGAGACAATTGGTGGAAGTAAAGAGAAAGATTCTTTTGTTTGTCCGGGGTCAAAAAGGCCATCTGGGATGCTGTATTCAGTCTCACACCCAGAAAGCACATGTCCTGAGAGGGTACTAGACTGGACTTTATTTCGTTCACAGAATACCCCAGGCATCTTAACACTGCCATCACATACTGTAAATGATGAAGAAGTTCGTCCTTTTCTTGGGCCAGAATCAGGCAATCATCCAAATAAGGATAGATTTGTATTCCTCTTAGCCTGAAGAAAGCTACCACTGGAGCCAGAACCTTCGTGAACACTCTGGGCGCAGTAGATAAGCCAAAGGGCAATGCAGAGAACTGATAATGTGAAGTCCCAGCCCGAACGCAGATACTTCCTGCAACTGGGCCTGATAGGAACATGAAGGTAAGCTTCCTTGAGATCCAGAGTCACCATCCAGTGATCTTTGCCCAGCAGAGGTAAAAGCTGTTGTAACGTCAACATTTTGAACTTGGGAATGTCCAGATATGTGTTGAGGATAGATAAAGCCAAAATTGGTCTCCACGTGTTTCCTTTCTTTGGTACTAGAAACAGGCGAGAATAAAATCCTAGGCCCACTTCTGGCAGAGGGACCGGTTGTATGGCCCCTATTTGAAGTAGTAGAGAAATTTGTTTGTGAGCCTCTAGTCTTTGCTGAGGAGGAACGTCCGGCATGCCTTTGAAAGGAGGCAAGGTATGGAAATAAAACTTGTAACCCTGGTGTATGATATCCAATACCCATTTGTCTTGGGTAATCAACATCCAATTTTCCTTGAAGAGTGCTAACCTTCCTCCCAAAGGTGCTGCCAGGCAAGAAGGATCTGGCAGCTGAAAAAGTAGGTCATTGGGCCTGTTTACGAAAGGACTGGCCCCTGCCCTCACCAAGATTGTGCAGGTGAACTCCTGTTCTAGGCCTGAAAGAACTCTGAGCTCTGCCCCTACCACATCTAGATCTACCCCTAGACTGAGAATCATAAGAAGGATACGTCCACCCCTTAGCAGGCCAATTCCTACTAAACTTGGAGGCTGAACTTGCAAAAAATCTTTAACAGCCTGCATGGACTTAGCCTTGTCTTCCATTTTCTTCAAGACTGACTCCACAGGTGAACCAAACAACACATCAGACTGCAAAGGAGCATCCAAAATCCTTGTCTTAACATGGTCAGATAAATTCTGATCCTTCAGCCAGGCGTGCCTGCGAAGAACTGAGCCAGTGGCAGCCACCCTAGACGAGGCCTGCACAGCATCAAAACCACACTGTAATGAATGCTTACCCACCTGTTCAGAGACATGCACCAAATCTTGTAATTCTTTACACTCAATGCCTTCCGCCAGAGCAACCACCTTAGACTTCAATTGAGAAAGAAGAAAGTTTTGATATTTCAACATATGAAACTGGCAATTCAAAGCCCTCATAGCTAAGGTAGAAGATGTATAGACCTTCTTTCCCCATCTATCCAAAGCTCTGGCTTCTTTATCTAGAGGAACCGGATTTTTTACAACAGAGGCCTTAACACCCTTAGGTCCCTGACTAATAGTTTCTGGGTCCGCCCTAGGACTCTTATAAAGATATTTATGAGCCTCAGGCACCCTGTAATACCTATCCGGTTTAACAGGAGCAGGAGGCAGAGAATCAGGATTAAGTGAAGCCTCTGCAAACACATCTTCCACAACATCCAGAACAGGGTAACAGCAAAAATTCCCTAAGCCTTTTCCGAGAATCAGAGAAGTCCTGACCTTCCCACTTAAAATGTTCCCTCATAGAATGAAGTGTCTCTGAAAAAGAAAAATCCTCTGGAGGAGAAGCAGAAGGAGTGGAATTATCTGCATCAGAATCAGAATAAGGAGAGTACTCCTGCAAGTCCTCAGCTGAAGACTCTGAAACATCCGAAGCCTGCTCAAAACTTCCCAACTCTGGCTCCACCCTAGGCCTCTAATCAGAGTAATCAAATCTACTGCCATTTTAAGCATGTGCTTCTTAGGCACAGACCCTGCTGAACTAGGAGTGACACCAACAGAAGCTAAAACTGGCCTGCCTCTGGGAGAAGCCTTGGAAACAGAAGGAGAAGGCCTAACCACCCTAGGAAGGGAGGGGAGTACAGTAACTTGAGAAGCCCCTTCAGCCTGACCGGCCTCCTGAGAGACCACCTCCTGCAAAATCAACGTCTCCCCCTGAGACTCCAGAGAAGTCTCCGTCGGAACCACCGGTTCCACTGAAACCTCTAAAGAACCGGCGTCCGGAACGGACGACTCATCTTGCCTGGGTTTAACTGCTTTGTCTTTGTGCTTCTTCGCAGAAGCGGGCGCCGGAGAATCTGACGGCATAGTATAATTGCACCGCTTCCCAAAGACCAGCCTAGCACAATCTAACCTTCGCTTGATAGTGCGTTTATTGAACCTAGCACAAAAGCGACACCCAACAACGTCGTGCTCAGGCCCCAAACAAGGAATGCACAAAGAATGATAATCCCTATGCGGTATCTGTTTCCCACAAGAAATACAGTTATTCACTTTTTCTGACATCCAGTAAAACACTGAGGCAAGAAAAAAACAAAATATTCCCCAACGGGGTACTTAGCCAACTTGGATTTGGTCTGAAACTCCAAATTCGAAAAATTTCAGAACGCCGAACGGCACTTGCAACGCTGCTTCTGCATCGGACCATGCGGCAAAAAAGACTGGGGAAATGACGTCGGTCATGCGCTTTTGTACCCTGACGTCCTGATGTCAGTTTTAAGCGCCTTGACCGACGTCAGCCTAATACTTTGGTATTCGGGCCGACCGTGGACAGCGGACTACCCATATGTAAGGACTGCAGCAATGTGAGATGAAGAACATCTCATTTTTAACATCATATGGGAGGTTCTGAGAATGCAGCCATGCAAACCTCCTTAAAGCAGTATCAGTGGACAAAGCCAAGGAAGAAGCATCAAGAGTCATGCACACCCTGCCAAAGAGTAGTGATCTGTGCAACAGAAGAAGCTAAGTTATTTAAAGCAGATTTTTCCTCACATGAAGAAACTGCAGATAAAATGTTTTTCATACGTTCACGATTTATCAGAATAAACAAACATACGAGCCAAATAATTCAGCAGTAGGCTAGCCACCCAGCCGTGTAAACCTTGGCTCTAGATGATTGCAACTGTTGAGGTGACACACCAGTCCATGGAAAAAATGAGAATAGAGGTTGTAGACAGATGGATGGATGGATATGAGCCTGACAATTCAAAATTCTGAAAAATCAATGTTGCAGAAGTATACACTTTATTTCTACAACTATCGATAATCTTCCCATCCTTATTAGAAAGAGTAGGACTGGAATTAACTAACTGCTTAGCAGCAGTCGGATCAACTAAGACTATAGTTGCTGGCTCAGGTTTGGGAATAGTGTATCAAAATTTAAAAGAATGCTTAACTTTATATATCCTATCTGCATGTTAAGGGGCAGCTGGCAGATTATCAGGAAAAAATTGCAGGCAGTAACACACATCTTCTAAAGCAAACAGAACAGGAGGAATGGATTTAGGTTCTGGAAAAAACTTCTGTAGCAACATAGTATTTTCTGATGGACTGAGAAACCTCAGTGTTCTTCCACTGAAAACACTGGCACATTCTAGCAATATTCTCAAAGCAAGAAAACCATCCATGGGGAGAATCAGGAAATTAGCTCTCCTCTTACGCCTGAATCAGAAATCTGAAGAGAAAGCCCTGTATCTCTCCCTTCATCATCTTGCTCAGATTCAGAATCCTGAAACACTTCAGGAAAAGAGGTATCCCTCTTTCTTTTACCAGAAACTACTTTACAAGAAGGATCGAAAGCCTGAAATAAACCCCAAGCCAGACCCAGTAAACTACTCCTGTCTAAGGAAACATGAGGAAGAGTAGACATATGATTGGTTCTCTGTTTCTGTCCGACAGGAAAAATGGGGTCAACCATGTTAGTCTGAAACAGCAGGGAAGCCTTCCCTGCTTCATCTCCCAGGACTGAAAAGAATTGCTCTCTTCCTTGCCTACTGAGGGGACCCCAACAGCCACAGATGATGTAGCTAACCCCTGGTCCATAGTGGCTGTAGGTGCTACACCAGAGAAATCTGGGGTAAAAGATGAGTGGTCTGAGGTACAACAAATGGCTGCAGTAGAGTCACCCACCTGCACCTGAGGCAAAATTATAGCCTGCTGTGGTGGCAAAGTCTGTTAACATAACTTTTTCTTTTTGTGGCTGGAAAAAGGACTGACAGTGGGACTGGCAGTTTCTTCAGTGGTCAAGCCGAAAATGGTTCCTCTTTCCAGGGAAGACAAGCGGCAAATGCCAATAAAAACACAACTCTTTAAAAGTCAAAATTTTCACAAAAAACTCAGCAAAAAGTACTTTAAAACTTTTTACCACACCACCAAGAAGTAAATATATAAACAATTTCTCCACAGAAACAATGGTTTTCAGTTACTGGACAAAACTTTTAAACTGAAGGGGAAAACTGCTTACTGTTAAAAGTATAATACCGTCTCATTACACTCCATTAAAACACAAAACTTCTACCTTTAAAATAACTGTCATGAATAGGAAAGTGATAAAACACAAGCAATATTTAGTAAATTAAGTTCTTTTTCCCCAAAGTGAACTTATCTGCCCAGTAAAGGAACAGCACCAAGCCAATATGATTTTGTCTATATTCTCTTCCTTTTTCAGTTTTTCTTTCTTGTCTTATCTTCTGTACATCTTCAAGATTATCTCTACTAAACACACTGTATGAACAACCATCATATATCACTGCCTGCTATACTTTTAATTGTATGTCTAAATCTCTACGTTTATGTAAATATCTTATGCAATCATATATTATCTGCTATATTTTTATAGGTGAATGTGTAAACCACAATGCTCATGTAAAAGTTTTATGTATAGTATTTTAGCAACTGTTATGGAGGTTTTTTTCCTGGGGCCTCCGCTGAAAACGGACAGCTCTGTCCAGTCGGACCTCCCCGGTAAACAAATGTAAAATAAATGAATAAATATTCTTGGCAGAATATAACCCACATAGCTAAGTCTATTGCAGCAGTGCCCTTCCCTTATCAGAACCATCTTCAAATACAATATCCCTGTTGGTATGTACAAATTCAAGCATATCGTTCAACTAGAAAGACCCCAAATATTTCTAACCAAGAAAATTAAAATCCTTAAACCCTTCAACCACCCCAATAAATGAATACAACTTTCCTTATACTCAGTAGTCTGCCAGCTGCTTTGAGGTAACCTACATCTCTCTTTTTAAGCCATGAAAGACCCAATCCTATCTGACCCTTTATTCCCCTCACAAAACTAGTGACTCTGCAAACACCCACACTAGGGACCTATATCTATACCAACACATAAACAAGACTCACTGGAGAGATACGCTCCCAAATTAATATATTCCCAGCCTATGGAAAAAAGGTGCCACTGCAAGTCAAACAAAGTACTATTTTTGGACTCTTAACACTAGTCTTGATAGACATTAGACTGAATCAAAGTTTGAAGACTTTCTTATTCTTACTCAGAAGTACAGGCAAGCATGGAAGGGCTGTGGCTGACTAAGTTTGCGGACGACTGCAAACTGGGTGTTATAATAGAGTCTCCGGCCGACATGGAGATCCTCCAGAAGGGCCTAAATGAGACTGATGCATGGTGTCAAAGCCATGGTCTCAAGCTAAATGCAAAAAAATGCGTAGTAATCCCCTTTGGAAAAAACAGAGTACCCGCAAACTACAACATAGGAGGTAATCCCCTGAAATCTGAAGAAGAAATAAGGGATCTAGGGACCCAAGTAGATAGTCAGCTTTCCTTTGATGAAAATGGCTCCACCTGATGCTGTTCTGCCCAATAAACAAATCTTCTCCATTTACTTCTATGGGGTTTCCTTGTAGAGGGTTTAGGGAGGACAAGAGAATAGAACTGACAGGTGAAGACAGCACTGGCTGCCTGGCTATTAACGGAATTGGAGGAACCATACAGTCAGTTTGAGGTTTGGGATGACTGGGTGAACTATGCCTGTAGGGTGGAACAGCAGGTCTGGAAATGGATCTGGAATCCAAGGTGTGTGCAAAAGATAAGGCAAAAGAAACGGAAAACAAATTTGTCAAGGCCAGTAAGGTGCAATAAGGATGACTCTGCTCTTCAACCGGACTGCTTTCTGAAGGAATTTGGGAATTAAAGGAGTCTGGGGATAAGCATACAAAAGACCAGGGGGCCAATCATGGAGTAGAGCATCTCTCAGTGGCTCCCCCAGTGGGGGGGATTAGGGCAACGAAACCGCTGTACCTGTTCAGGGGAGACGCAAAGAAATGACAGCAAGGCTGACCCGACTGCTGGAAAACCATGTCTGACACTCTGTTGTTGAGAAACCACTCGTAAGGAAGTAAGATGAAACTGCTCAATTTGTCTGCTAGCATGTTGGACTTCCATGGAATGTGTGTTGCAATCAGAAAGCAGTTAGAGGCACTCTCCCATTGCTACACCTTTAGGGCTTCTCAACATTAGGGGTAAGATTTGGTTCCCCATTGTTTGCTTATGTACAAAACTACTGACATGTTGTCCATTTGGATCCTAATTGTTCCCAGAGGGAGAAAATGCTGGAATGCCTGCAATGCTAGAAGCACTGCTTTCATCCCAGAACACACATATGCAAGTTAGCCCCTTCAAAGGACCAAGTACATTGGACCGTATTGCCCAGAAAATGTTCCCCCACCCAATCTGGGATGCGTCTGTGGTACTATGGCCTTGGGGTGAGGAAGAACAAAGGGACGACCTTGCAACGGTTGTTGTGACTGCAACCACCAGAACAGATACTGTTTGTGCGTACCTGAGTCATCCTTACTTTTGAGGACATGGGTTGAAAGAGCATTGACATTTGTGTTTGAAACATCCGCTGCAGGATTCTCAAGTGACATCTTGTTAAGGGAACTAGGATTATCACTGCTGTCATCGACACTAGAGCCTGTAGGACCAACTGGGCTGAAATCTTGGTTCTGCATATTATTTTTCTGACCTAAGTTTTTATTGTTTGTACTCTTGACAAAGGAAGAGATGCTACCATGCACACTGTATTGAACATAGCTCTTATGAATTCTAACATCTGAATAGATTGTAAATGAGACCTGTTGTAATTGACAATTATTCCAAGATGTGAACAAGTCCATAACACTTGATCTCTTGTCTGTACCAGTTGATGCCTGGTCAGGGCGGTGATGAGCCAGTCGTCCAAATATGGAAACACCCGGACTCCCTGCAATCTCAAGTGAGCTGCTATTACTGCCATGCACTTGAACATCCTGGCGGTTGTGCTGAGGCCAAATGGCAGTGCTCTGAACTGGTAATGACTGGCTCCCAGCCGGAAGCATAGATACCTACTGGATCATCTGTTCATTTTTATATGATAGTACACATCCTGAAAGTTTGTCAAGCACATCCAGTCATCTATGTTCAGAAAGGGCAGAATGGACTGAACCATGACTCTCCGGAACTTGGTGTGTCAAACAGACTTATTCAACATGCTGAGATCCAAAAATCAGTCTCTACCCCTGTTTTCTTTGCACTAAAAAGAATCTTGAGTAAGTTCCAGATTCTAATTGGTCTGGAGGGACCTCTTTGATGACTCTTTCTTAGCAGCTTTTGAATTTCTAGTGCTGCTTTTTCCCTCTGATTGGCTGGAATATCTGGGATTTTCCTGGGTAAGGGAGGTGGAAGGGAAAGGGGAATTATATAACCTTAGAAATGATTCTCTGCATTCAGGTATCTTTTGTTAAAATTCACCATGCTTCCTGGTGCAGAGATAAACGACCCCCAACTGTCTCCAAAGGAAGACAGTCGGGCCTCCATTCAGGAGTGCTGAAAGGGTCTGTTGGAAAAGATATCTCTCAAACCTTGGTTTTGCAGGCCTCCTCTGCCACAGGGGCATCTTCTGCCATTATCTCGTTCCCCTCTGCTTCTCGGGGAACTACCTTCACGTGTCCTGGAAAGGACCCTGAGATGTTTTGAACCACATCTTCCAACCTCCCTGTTGGTTCCTGGAAAAGGTCCGTTGAGGGGTCAAAAAACATATGCCAACTGCAGACAGGGTCTTCCCATCTTTCTCACACTTGGAGAGTGTGTCTTTCACTATGGGGCCAAATAAGGAAGAACCATCAAAAGGATCATTGAAAAAAGATGACATGAAGGGTTTTGCAAAATCACACAGCTGCATCCAGGCATGCCTGCTGATGGAAATGCCTGACCTTGCAGCCTTTGAGGCACCCTTCATAGCATGCAAGATGAGCCTTCTGGATGAAATCGAAATTGAGTGAATGGTAGCCAACTGTGAGGCCACAGAAGACTGAGTCTCTGCAGTTGTGGTCCCTGAAAGGGAGTTGGAAAGCTCCTTAATCAAGTCCACTTGCAATCTTGTGAAATGTACCAAGTAGTTCAGTGATCAGAGGGCAAATGTCGCTGAAACATATACTCGCTTCCCAGTTTTGTTCTGAGCCCTAGACTCTCTATTAGGGGGGTGGACAGTGGAACTCTGTCCCGAGAGTTTCTTCTTTGTAGCTGCTTCCATGACTATAACATCAACCGGTACACCCTTGCTCCAATGCTCTCTCCCTACCGGTGGAGCCAGAATCCTGTCAGGTCTCTTGGGGATCAGCTCAATCATATCAGGCTCCTTCCACACACACAGACACCAAATTAATGAAATCATCAGTGGGCGGAGTGACCCAGAAGGTAGACAGGATATTCCCAAAGGCTTCCAGAAGAACTGACTCTCCAGGAGTTGGTTTTGGGCAGACCAACCATCCTTTTGACTACGGAACTCGACAATGTCTCCGAAGTGAATCAGTGGGTCGTGACCCGAGAGACCCTTCTCCCTCATCAAAGTCAGTATTCTATGTGACAGATTCCTGGGGGAAGTACAAGTGCTTCCTCTTACACATCTTCTTCCAAGGAACGTCTTCATTGGGATGATCCAAAGAAGTATCAGAAGAGATAACAATACCCGGCTCGGTAGTCTGGAAGCTTCAGGCCAGCCATCCCAGTGTAGTAGAATAATGAGGGTCACGGGGCAAAGTCAGTTGAAATGATACAGTTGGATCTGAGAAGGAAAGGCCTGACTGACCTGCCAGAGCAGAGTAAATTTTATTCACAACCTCAAAGGCCGACCACTCTGGACAGAAGGAAGCCAACAGAGCCAAGAAAATGAGTTTCTGGCCAGCTACCTCCCTTCACTCTGTGGGCTGACTACCTGAGGTGGAAGCCGAAGCTGAGCTATCAAAATTCTGAAGCTCTGAGAGGAACAGATGGCCCTGAAAACCTCAGAGTCAATCCTACTCCCCCCCCCCCGGATCCACCCTGGAAGCTTCAGTTCTGAGAGTTGTCTGGATCTGAAGATGTCAAAGCTGGTGCACTCAGAGTAGTTGTCAGATCTGAAGATAAAAATTTCTTAGAATCCGACCCAGAACAGCCTGGAATACTCTGACCTGACTCGTGGTATTAGAGTCCTTAGTTCTGAGGAGAAACTCTTTATGGTGGGAGAGTGGATGGATGTTCTTCCTGACCTGAGGGGGTAAGAACTGTGATGACTCTGTTCTGAAAATGCTCCTTGAAGAATCTCCTCATCATCTTCTCCACATCCTCTTCTGTGAGACTTCTGGAGGAATGAGTAAACATTACCGAGGGGGATTTAGAGTGCTGCTCTAAAAAAGGGGGAGTGCACCCTAGATGGCACTGGATTCACACTGGGTGAGTAAACTGTGCATAGTAGAGACTTTGGATCCAGAGACCTTGGAGCTGACGAGCTTTATGTCAGATCCGAAGAACCACCAGCTAACACTTTCACTGGCTCCAAAGAGGGTCAGATCCCAGGAACAGTTGGATCTGACTTAGATTTCTTCTTCTTTGGTTCCGATGAAGTGGAAGTCTCAAAGTCAGAGGATTTGGACCTTTTAAAAGGTTCCCTGGTCTTTTGTTTTGGAGACTGAACTCCAGCAATGGCTTGAGAGAAGGGAGTAGGCAAAAACCCCTTCAAAATCAATTTGTTGTGCCTCACCATAAGGGTTCTGGGGTTGAAGCTAGCACCAACATTACAATCCTGTTCTAAATGATCAGGTCCTAGACAGTAAAAAATAATGGTAAGAATCCGAAAAAGGCATTTTTTGCCCACATTTTTCAAAACCTTTATCTGACGTGACTAGAACAGTCCAAAAATACCAAACAGCAAAACACTAAATACAAGCACTCAATTCTTCTTCATCTTTTCCCGGTTAGGGGTCGCCACAGCGGATCATCTGTCCGCACACATGATTGGCAGTGGAGTTTTACAGTGTCGAGTTGCCAGCTCGGCGCCCAACCTTCCACAGAAGGCACACACACACTCCACCTAGGGCCAATTTAGAGTATCCAATCCACCTACTGCACGTCTTTAGGATGTGGGAGGAAACCAGAGCACCCCGAGAAAACCCACGTGACCACAGGGAGGTCATGCAGACTCTGCACAGAAGGCACCCCAGCCGAGGATCGAACCAGAGAACCTCTTGCTGTGAGGCGACAACGCTAACCGCTGCACCACCGTGGCCGCCCAAATACAAGCACTCAATATCAGCCTTAAATACAAAACAACCTGCAATTAGAAGGAACACAGTTAGAAAGGTTTTGTTTTTTTTGCTATAACCAGAGCAACAGACAAACAAGGGAATCTCTACCAGTGATGGTAATACTCACTACACAATGCATGTAAAGGGTAGGAAGGCCTACCAGCAATGGTAGGAAGGATTAAACCAGAGTGTAAGAGAAGAAAGAATGGGAGAATTCTAAAACTTTCAATAACAATGATGACTACTAAATCGCACAATAAGAAAAGGTTTAAGCAGTAAAGGGTTGAAAATTCCCACATCTGTCTTAAGCAGCTCAAGACCGATGGCGACCACATTGATGCAAAAGCGGCAAACAAGATCTGAGGGAGGTTGGGCTTAGAGAAATATTGGTAGGAAGGGAGCTTGAGAGTTTGTTGGTGACTGTGAGCTAGTATGATAGCCAAGTCGGATCTGAATCCCATTTGTTGAGGGTGATGATGATGATGAAAGAAAACTGACGGATACTTTTTTGCTCACAAAATATGTTTTGGTATGTTAGGTTTATTGCTGCAAAGTCTGCATTGCTGTGTGAAGTTTCCAGCATGCTATCAGCTTCTTCACCCCCCCCCCATGTTCTCCAATTATTCTGCTGTACTCCTTTACAAGTGCATGGCACCAGTGGGCATTCTTCATTTGAACTGGACAGTGATTGCTTCAGACTACACACTGTTCTGTAGATAATACAATGATGTAAAAAAGCTAAAATATTCATAAATTCATGGACTGCTACTGCGTAACTCTCAACAACTAACATTGAAAAATGAATGGTTTAGGGGAAATACCACAGTATGCATACAAAGCATTCTTAAATTAAGTGTTTAAGTACTGTTATTTATTTTTTAATTCAATATGCAAAGGTTAGCAATGCACTCACAGTGCACGGTTCTCAGGTTAATTTTCCATCTGTGGAGCATATGTGGCATCTGCATGTCATACAGCTGTCTGTGTGGGTTTTGCCAGGGTCTCCAGCTTCCTCTCTCATCCCAAAGATACAAAAGACAAAACAGCAATCTTCCAAATTGCTTGTGGATACATGCAAACATGGGTTTGAGTGGATCATGTGGTAGACTGCTGTCCTGTCACAATTAGTTCCAAGTTTTACAACTGACGTTTGCCACAACAGGCACCAGCTCCTCCATGACCCTGGGCAGCATAAAGTGAGTACTGAAAATGAACGTATCAGTTACCGAGAAAGAAATCTACACATCAGTATACTTCTTCCAAAGTATCTACAACACACAGAAAGCAGTTTACTCTAGAAGAAAATCTTAACCTGTGACTTTAACAGGGAATTTTAATTTATGCAAAAAAAGTCCTTACTTGAATCGCTTGTTGAATGTCATCCTTACGGTCATCAGCACCCATGACTGAAGGGTCATCAGTGCCCAAGACTGTTAACTTAATGCTGTCATTTGCCAACTGGACAATATGCTCCCTCTGAGCAAGGACTCGTTGCCGAGCTACAAAAGTAACAATAAAATATTAAACAATGTGTTTGTGTTTTCAGTTAAGTTTTACAGATCATGCAACACTGTAATTTATTTTTTTAAATCCACTTATCAGTTTGCGTTTTATACCTACAACTGTCTGACACTAGCCAACTAATTTCATCTTCCCAGAGACCTTAGGTATACCCCATTGTGTAAGATGCCTGAAGAATGTGATAACCTATAACTGCACATAGATTCATAAGGGGTGAATCACGAATGAGGTTATTAGAAGACACAACTCAGGCTCATCTTTTTTTCCCTCCAGGACCCATTAAACTAGTTTCTCTGCACATGCAGAACACAAACTATATAATCCTCCCATTTCTGCCTACACCCTACCCTTTCCTGTCTTGACAGAGAATGGGGCAAGACACAGGCAGCATTAAACCTACCAGTCTGGTATCTCAGAGCAATAAGCACTTTGATGTACTGCCTCTTGTGGTCACCCTGGTGACAGGAGCACAGTGACAGACCCTGTCCACCAGCTTCAGAAGAACAGAATACCCTCCTGTGCCTTAAAGCAGATGATGCACATAATTTAAGTAATAAAACATGACAGCCCAAAGGTTATTTAAACAATAAGACATGACAGGGAGCACACTGCCATGTTGTAACATCATTCCTATGATGTCAAATCAAATGTGAATGTGTTTCAAATTTCTTGAAGTAATATTATTAAAACTTAAGTTGTGCAGGACTGATTCCAAGCACAAAGCCTGTGGAATCAAATGCACAGGCTGAAAGGGACATATCCTACATAATTCCTACTATGGCAGGCTTCACATGTATTTTGCCAAGTCAAGAAATTCAAAACACTGGTAAATATAATTACTGTTCCAAGTCCTTGCAAACACTTACAATGTGCAAATATGTAATACTCTGCATTTGCACAACACCTAAAAAGAACTGTTACCCAGGTATGATTACAGTGAAGGAGGTGGTGTATTTTTAAAGATACTGAACCGCAAAGTCAATTTACAAAAAATGGAAAACTTCAGAAATGTGCTTGCCATTTGTGGAAATGCATTGGACTCTGCAATCATATTACTTTATTTTTATTTTATTTTATTTTACATTTGTTGACCGGGCTAGTCCAACTGGATACATGTCCATTTTCAGTGGAGGCCCGGGGAGAAAAACTCCAGTCAAAAAAAACATAGTAAAAAACAGTGAAAAACATACTACAAAACTTACAGAAATATTTAATACAAAAATTAGAAAAAGGCATTAGTGAGAAATAAATTCATCTTAGTTTAACAATATTTAAAAAAAGGAGTAGGAAAAAAAATGAGTGGGAGAGTTAAGCATGGTTAAGTAGTACTTGTGAGTGACAGTGTTAGAAATCAAGAAGGAAGGCTAGTATAAAGAATGATAAATGCAGGGTTGTGGTTAAGAAAAATGTGTTTTGAGGGTATCAGATAATTAGAGAAAAAAAAAACAGTTAGTCAGGATTGGTACAAGAGCATAACCAGTGATTAGAGAAGAAAAGTTTTAGGTTAGTTTTAAATAGTGAGAGAGAGATTAGGGTTGTCAGTTCTTGTGGTAATTGATTCCATATTTTACCAACTGAATTAGAGAATATGGAATCACCAGCTAAGTTATTTGATAAGCAAGTATGAATCAACATTTTGTAAGCAGAGCGCAGATTCCTCAAGTTATTGTATGGTCTTATGAAGGTAGAGAGAATTGGGGTGTTGTTGGGTTGGTACAGGGCTTTGTGGGCGATTATAAATTGGTTAAATTGTAATAGGTGAGGTAATTCAAGCCAGCCTAGTTGTTTTAGATTCTGACAGTGATGAGTCCTGTATAGAGAGTTTGTAGCAAATCTGGCAATATTGTTATATGATTTAGCTAGTTTGTCAAGATTATTTTTAGAAAGATTGGTATATATGGGGGAAGCATATAACAGGGTAGAGATTCAGTGGGTTCTAGCTATAGTGGTTCTGGCTACTGGTGTTAGGAAAGGTTTTATTCTACAGAGGGATCCAAGTTTTTTGTTAATAGATTTTATTGTAGTATTTATGTGAGTGTCAAACTTTAGTTGATTGTCAATTGTAATTCCTAGGAGTTTGGTGGTGGGGTCTGGAGAGATAATGGTACCATTGTTGGATGTAAGAGTAAAATGAAGAGGGGGAGACAAGTGAGAGGGTGTAAAGAGTAGTAGCTTGTTTTTTTTTTGGGTTAAGGAGAAGACAATGGTTGGAGAACCATTATTCTATAGTGGAGAAGGCTTTTTGTGTTAGAGAATGAAGTTCTGTTAGAGATGAGACTGAACAAATGATGGTAGAGTCATCAGCGTATTGGATGCAGGTAGTGAGTGGATTAGAGAGATGAAGGTCATTTATGAAAATGGAAAACAGTAGTGGACCTAAAATAGAGCCCTGAGGGACACCTATGGAGGTGGGCAGGAGGTCTGAAAGATGGTTTTGCCAGAGAACTGCTTGTTTTCAGTTTTCCAGGTAGGATGTAAACCAGTTCATAGCAAGATTATCAAGAGAGAGGGACTTTAGTAGGTGGAGGAGAAGTTGATGATTGACCATGTCGAAGGCTTTAGATAGGTCTACAAAGAATGCTGAGGATAAAATATTATTGTTGCGATTTATATTGATACAGTTGGTAAATGATAGCAAGGCTGTAGTGGTACTGTGGAAAGGCCGGAAACCATGTTGACAGTTAGCTAGGAGATTATAGTGGAGTAGATGGGTTATTAATTGTTTGTGGATGCATTTTTCCATTATTTTGGCAAGTGGAGAGAGTAGAGCTATGGGGCGAAAGTTGGAGACCTCAGTAGAGTCACCACCTTTGTGAAGAGGAATGACATGAGAGATTTTCCAAATTGTTGGGATAGTGCCTTCTTTTATAGTTCTATTGATCAATATGGAGATTGGGTAGGCAATGGCTTTGGCTCCTATTTTAAGGTATTCTGCTGGTAATTTATCAGCTGAGGGGGTAGTAGGTTTTAATTTTTGAAGTAAGGAAGAGATATAGGAGGTGGGTATAGGTTCAAGGTGAAAAGGGGGAGGAGTGGAGTTTGGACTGGGCAACTTAGAGGTATTAGGGTTTTGTTGGTTAGCTAGATTTAGTATAGCCGTAGTGAAGAAAGTATTAAAGGCATTTGCTGTTTGTAATGGAAAATCAGGGTTGGAGCCTAGTGGATTAGGTGTTGCTGCTTTGCCTGGGGATAGTAGTGTGTTAATAGCAGACCAGAACTTTTGAGGTTGTTGAAGGGATGATTGCTGTAGTTGAATATAAAAGTTCTTTTTATCTTGTAGGATAGCTTTTTTTGTTAGGTTTCTTTGTTGTCTAAACGTTTGGTGATCAATCATGTTCTTTGTGGTACGCCATTTAGTCCAAGATTTATTTCTACTAAGGATTAATTTCTTGCTATGATTTGAGAGCCAAGGGGCTGGTTTATTTTTCATTCTTATGGAATGCATTGGGGCATGATGGTCTAGGATCGCTAGGAAAGTGGTATTGAAGTAATCGACTGCTTCATTTATAGGGAGGAACTTAAGGGGTGATCAATTACATTGTTTAAGTTCGTTTAGAAACAGTTCCTGGTCAAAGTGTTTTTTACTACGGGCAGTTCTGACTTAAGTGGAGATATTTAAATTTGTTTTATGTCTGATAATATATATTAGAAAGTGGTCACTAAGGTCATCTGGGAGGGTTCCTGTTGTATAGTTTTGCTGTGGACAATTTGTTAGTATCCAATCAAGGATGCTTTCTTTATTATTGAGTTTATTTATTCTAGTTGGAGAGTTTATAGCTTGTGAATAGCCATAGAGGTTGATCAGGGTAGATGGATTGGTGTTGTTACATAAATTCCAGTCAATATTAAAGTCTCCTAGTAATATTGTTTCTGAGGAAGATTAGAAGAAAGCCAGTTAAGTAAGTCTTCAAGTATTGTGGGGTTTTTACCTGGGGGAAGGTAGGTGCAGATGATGTTAATTGATTTATGGGAGTTAAGCTCCAGGAGCTTTTCTCCCCGGGCCGCTACTGAAAATGGAATTATCTCCAGCTAGACTAGCCCGGTCAACAAATGTAAAATAAAATAAAATAAATGTTGTTATCTGAGGGTAGTTTATGATTTATTTTGTTGATTTGTAGTCCTGCCTTGTAAAGAATTGCTACCCCTCCACCTTTTCTATTTATGCGGTCTTGTCGAAGGATACTATAGCCTGGGGGGATAATTTTAGTATCTTGTATTGAGGGTTTAAGCCATGTTTCGGTTAAGCAGAGGATGTCGAACTGTTGGACATCCAGGAGAGCATGAATTTGTGGTATTTTATTGCATATACTACGTATGTTTAGATGGGCTATTGAGAGTGATTTGGAGGGTTTGGTTGATGGTAAAGTGATTGTATTATATTGGTTGCAGTTTGTATGGGATGGGGAGATATTGGGCCTGGGTTGGGGTGAATGTCTCCATCTATTAAGGAGTGAAGTAATATCAAGTTATAGTATTGGGGAGGTTTACTGTGGTAGTGACATAAGTTTTTATTGGTTAGAATTGAGTATTTAATATGAATTAGTCGATGATATTTAGCCTGAAAGAAACTAGGTATGTAGATGGCATTGTGAAAGTTTCTAGATACATCTGGGAAAGGTGTTAGAGTTTGTTTGGAAGGGATGATAAGAGTAAAGGAGAGGGGTTGTGCATAGGATGTTAAGAGATAAGTGGTGGTAAGAGTGTTTATGAGTGAGAGTACTGTTAAACATTGGAGATAAGACATGGTAGAAGAATGTATGGTAGTTATTAGAGGAGAAGGTGATAAGTAGGGGTTAAGTATTGGATGATTAAGATGATGGTAGTGGAAGGAGATTTGAGGGGAGTAGAGGTGAAATTGTAGGGTGTGGTTAGTAGTGATTCTATGATTGGTAGTTGGTGAAGGGGTGTGGTTATGAGGGTATAAGTGTAGAGATAGTGGGGGCGGGTGGAATTTGGGGGCAGGGTAGGGGAGCGGAGTGAGCCCGAAGGGCGAACAGAGCAGGAAGAACCAAAGTGATCAGGAGAGGATTGAAAACCTATCAGTGGAAAGTTGTATAGCACAAAGGTAAGTGAACCAGGCCTAGGAGTAATGGGCTGAATTGGACTAAAAAATAGAAATAAGAGAGAGAGAGAGAGAGAAAAAGAAAAGTTAGAGTATACAGAGAGAGGGAGAATTAAGAAAAGTTATAGTTAAAGGGTAAGGTAGAGTTCGAGAGTAGAAGTAGCTATTAGTGGAGAGAGGGTGCCATCTAGAGGACAAATGCAGAAATTGCACCTAAGTACACCAGGGCTAACCCAGGTCTGGGCTGGACTGATGGGAGAAGGGAGCAAGAAAGGTCAGGGGACTAGGTAAGGGGGAAGACTGGAGAAAGGGAGAATAAGAGGGGTTCGGCTGCTGGCTTTCCTGGCAAGGAGCAAGCTAAGCACCTAGCAGGGCTTACAGACTATAGTATTACAAGGCAAGGTAGCAAATATACATACTTCCTTGGATTCCTCTATTGGAAGCTTGGTAGAGGCAGCAGGGTTTGTAGAAATTGCTTAGAACAATAGGTTTATAATGTAGACAATAGTTTAGGTGAGGGTGTCCACTCATGCGAAATCACAAGGGGAAAGTCAGGGTGAAAGTTCCTTGGATTCCTCTATTGGAAGCTTGGTAGAGGCAGCAGGGTTTGTAGAAATTGCTTAGAACAATAGGCTTATAATGTAGACAATAGTTTAGGTGAGGGTGTCCACTCATGCTTGAAATCACAAGGGGAAAGTCAGGGTGAAAGTTCCTTGGATTCCTCTATTGGAAGCTTGGTAGAGGCAGCAGGGTTTGCAGAAATTTCTTAGAACAATAGGCTTATAATGTAGACAATAGTTTAGGTGAGGGTGTCCACTCATGCAAAATCACAAGGGGAAAGTCAGGGTGAAAGTTCCTTGGATTCCTCTATTGGAAGCTTGGTAGAGGCAGCAGGGTTTGTAGAAATTGCTTAGAACAATAGGCTTATAATGTATACAATAGTTTAGGTGAGGGTGTCCACTCATGCGAAATCACAAGGGGAAAGTCAGGATGAAAGTGAAGGTGCAGGCGCTCAACCGGAGTCGGACAGCAGCCGAGAAAGGGAGTTATGTGATCTGAGTGCACAAGAAATGTCATATGATACCATGCTGTCCCAACCAAAGGGTAAAAAGGTCACACGGACAAGCCATTCAATAAAAACTGCAAGAAAAACTTAGCCAAGCTAGAGTTTTCACTGTGTGATACCTTACATGCAAATGACCCCTTAAGGACTTCGTTTTAGCTACACAACAGATATAACATCACACAGTAGTGGGGAATAAGGAAAAACTCCCACCCCCACTATTAGCAATCTAACACAAACAACCAGCAACACAACCGAAACTCAAATTCCACACACACCTCCAGATTGAACAGAGAAAGGATGTTACTCAAGACCATGAACATTTCTGGAGCCACAGAAAGAAGGAACCTGGTGACCTGTCCTAGACATGTAATTTCTAAGCCTTCTGCATCAAGATTTAAATTTCAAAATGCACTCTCTACAATCTCTGTTACTATTATTCCTCCTTACAGTTTTCTAGTAACTCTAGATTAAAAAAAAACACACACATCATCACATTCCAATTCTCAAGGATTTCTTACTGTTTTTATGATTTTCTGTGTCTGGTTAACATTTTCAGTTTTCTGATTTACCCTGTGGGCTCTCAATAGCTCCCAGAGTGTTTGAAAATGTTTAGCACCTGTGATAGCTCATTATAGGCTAGAGAATTCACTTTTTTTTTTTCATTTTTTTAGACACTTGCTTTATTTTTCAGACTTTTTTTAAGCTGTCAAGAATCTCTTCTTTTTGTCAACTTACATTCTCTTCCACAAGATAGTGCTTCTGGGATGTCTCCTAGATACATCCAGCATGATGGCCTTTCTTCCTCAGGAAAAAGAAAAAAAAATCTTCAAGAAACAGTTTCTGATATGTTCCAACTAGACTCTTTCAAACACCTCAGGATTCTATATTTTAACTCTTCTACAATTCTCATGACTCCTCTTAGTCAGTCTTCATATGAAGGAAATTTAGTGGTGCCTCAAATCAGTTTGGACTCAGCATCAACACCCCCCCCCATCTTTTCCGATTCCGGTGCTGGGTCCCCAGGTCTCCCTTTTCCCCTCTAACCCCTGCCCAGTCTCTATCACAGGCATATCAAATTTTGCACGGGGAGCTGTATCTAAACAGGTGAACGTTTAAGGTCTGTGGAACCAGCAGGGCAAATGTAAGCACATAAATATCAGAGAAATACTGGCAGTAATAAATACTGTCAGATATTTGAATCATCTCTGGACAAAAGGCCCTCTACTAGTAATCATTGACCACAATCATATGGGTGTGGATGGGACTTCCAGGATGGCTGCACATTGAGTAAACACTTGTTTCTAGCTCTCCGAGTGTGAAAACAGAAACTCAGCAGAGAAGACCAGTAGACTTGTGTTTATGGGTAAAGTTCAGTAACTGGTTAGTAAGTGCACTGACTGGATGCTAGGGATAAAGAAATACAGAAGAGGTGGAAAAAAAAATCAGCTACAAAAGGTGAAGAAGAAACACTGACTGGGGAAAGTTTTCCTTCAGTTGTAGAGTTTTTTTAAGGCAGGGGACCACCAGACTGGCTTTCTTTTTTGGAGGATAGCATCTTGGTTCTGTTTGGGATAGCACAAGTCATGTACTCGTCTAAGTGCATATAGAGTGCATTTGTGTAGGATTCAGCAGTCATAACTGTATTGTCCATCTGCATGGGTGTCATAAAGTTCGCCACTTCTGTCTTAAGAAGCATGAAGTTGGCTTTGGAGAAATTTTTTACAGTGGTTTCCTTAATGGGGGGAGGGGGGCAGGATGTGGATATCTAGGGTGATTAGCTTATGGTCGGATCGGACCAATGAGGAGTTGACTTCAGGTGTGGAACACCAGTCACTCGTGTTGGTAATGACTAGGTCTAGGATATTATTGCCCCAGGTGGGGGTGTCGATAAGTTGATTCAGGGCATTGGAATTTATGATTTCCAGAAAGCGTTGAGCGAAGAAGTTGGTGCATGAGTAGTTTTCCCAGTTAATGGTGGAGTAGTTGAAATCACCCATTATTAGGGTGTTTGGCTGAACTCTAATATTTTCCAGTATATCAAGAAAACAGGAGTGGGAATCCTGGGGCATGACGGGGGAGCTGTAGCAAGCTACAATTTGGATTGCAGTTTTGCCGAGTTAGTCGCACTTGGATAACCTTGGATGCATTATGCTGAGCAACAAGCCTGGAGGTGTGGCTATCCTTAATGAATATGGACACACCACCACCTTTGATGTTCCAGTCCAGGATAGATGGCTGAAAAGTGTGGTACGAGTTATAGCGTGGTAATGCAGGGGTGCTCTCTGGAGCCTTGAACCAGGTCTCAATCACTGCACAGATATCGATGTTCTCCATTTTAAAGGAGTGCCTCGAGGGAGTGCATTTTGAGATTTAGAATTCTAGCATTGAGTAGCGTTACAGTACAGTTTTGTACCTACCATAAATGTAGATGTTCGAGGATTCCCTTGCTGCAGTCCTGACAATTGGGGTATAGTCCGCGTCCCAGTCGGCCCGAATACCAGAGTATAAGGCTGACGTCGGTCATGGCGCCTTAGACTGACGTCAATGCGTCCAGGTACTAATGCGCATGACCGACGTCATTTCCTCAGTCTTTTCTTGCCCCAGATGTCAGAAGACCCAAAAAGACAAGTTCCAAAAACAACCTGCACCAAAAAACATGTACAATATATACAGTAATACATATACAAAAAATATAAGCATGAAAACTCACCTACACAACCACCCTGAAACACAGAGGGGAAGGAGGGAGGGTAGGTGGACTGCAGCAAGGGAATCTCGAACATCTACATTTATGGTAGGTACAAAACTGTACTATGTTCTTCGTCTTCCCTTGCTGCAGTCCTGACAATTGAGTAGAATCCCAAAGCAGAGGTAAGGGAGGCTGGCAAATTATAAAGTAGCAGGAGCTGACAACATGCCTTGTAAAACAGCTGTGGCAAAACCAGCTCTAGTCTTAGAGTATATAGGCAGGTGATAATGCCTGAAAGTATGCACTGAACTCCAAGTAGCTGCTTCCAGAATATCCTTAGTTGCCACCCCTTAGAAATGCTGTTGAAGTGGCAGTAGCCTAGTGGAATGAGGCCTAATCCCAGCTGGAACCTCTTTGCCATGATGGGAATAACAAAATGCAATGCAAAAGCCAATCCACCTAGAAATAGTTTGTTTTGACACAGGCTTGCCCTGTGAACTTAAAACAAAAGAAACAAGTAACTGCTGAGACTGCCTAAAATCTTTAGTCCTGCTCAAATAATAACGCAATTGCCTGTGTACATCTAAAGTGTGCAAAATCTTTTCCCCTTTATTTTGAGGATCTGCAAAAAACGTAGGCAAATGAATAGTTTGGTTTAAAGCCACACTAGAAACCACCTTAGGCATAAAGGAAGGATTAGTACGTAATGATACCCTGTCCTTATGGAAAATCAAAAGGGCTCTACTGCCATAAGGGCCTGCAACTCAGACACCCTTCTTGCAGAAGTAATAGCCAACAGAAAAGCAGTCTTCCATGACAAATATTTCAATTCAGCAGTAGCTGCAGGCTCAAAGGTTGTAGAGTAAGTTTTTCCAACACAAAATTGAGATCCCAAGCAGGAGTAGGAGCTCTCGTGGGGGTCTTATATTCTTTGCCCCTCTAAGAAACTGCTTGAACAAAGGATGCGAAAACAAAGGTGGGTCACAATCATAGTGAGCTGAAATTGCTGCAGCATGAATCTTTATGGAAGAGAAAGACAAACCTTTGTCCAATAATTCAGTAAGATATTGAAGAGCCACACTCAAATTAGGCTCTGAAATCTCAAATTCTTTGCTGTACTCCAAAATAAAAATCTCTTCCATTTTCTGCGTACACTCTCCTAGTACTAGGCCTTCTAGCTTCCATAATCACATTTAAAACTTGTTGAGGAAGCTGAGACCTACCATGCTTCAACACAGAATATGCCAAGCTGTGAGATGAAGAGATTGAAGCTTGACATTGAGCAGATGACCGTCCTTCTGAGATAACAGATGAGGAATCAGAGGTAAAGGCCATGGAGGCTTCTTTACAAGACTCCTTAGAAGTGGAGTACCAGTGTTGCGAGGCCAATCTGGAGCTATCAAAATCATCCTTGGCCTGTCCTGTCTGACCTTTAGTAATACCTTTGGAAGAAGAGGTAGAGGTGGAAAGGCATAGACATGAAGGTTTTCCAACTGAAAGACAGAGCATCCACTTTCAAGCTGTGTGATGAAACCCCTTTGTGCAATACTTTGGCAGCTGGTGGTTTAGTGGAGAAGCGAACAGATCTATGTCTGGAGTTCCCCATGACACTGTCAATTTCTGAAATACATGAAGATCCAGTTTCCACTCGTGGGGATCCATGATTTGTCTGCTTAATACATCTGCTAGGGAGTTCTGTGCTCCTGGCAGAAACCTTACCCTGAAGAGTCAGTTGCAGGCTTAGCAGTCTCCCATAAAATCATTGCTTGCCTGCATAGAGGATAAGAATGTGTTCCCCTTGCTTGTTGATGTATCACATGACAGCTGTGTTGGCAGTCACAATCAACAACTGACCTGGAAGAGCTAACTCCGTGAGCGCCATCAATACAAACTGGACTGCTAACATCTCCTTCATGTTGATATGTAGATGCTGTAGTCTGGCAGGCCACTTGTCTTGTATCCACTTTCCATTTAGATGAGCTCCCCAAGCAGTGTCCGAGGCATCTGTCGTTAAAATCTGGCTCGCCTCTGGCCGGGTCACAGAGAGTCCCTTGTTTAGGTGACATTCCTGAGCCCACCACAAGAATTCCTTTTGAAGGCAAGGTATTATTTGAATGACAGTGTCCAAATCTTGGCAGTGCTGTGTCCATACATTTTTGAGATACCATTGCAGCTTCCTCATATGCAGTTTGGCATTGGGAAGCACCAGAATACAAGATGCCATGAACCCTAATGCTTGAAGGACTGTCCTTGCAGTCAGCACGGACTGATGAGATAGTTGATGGAAGTAAAGTGACAGACTCTTTTGTTTGTCCGGGGTTAAAAGGCCATCTGGGCTGCTGTATTCAGTCTCACGCCCAGAAAGCACATGTCTTGAGAGGGTACTAGACTGGACTTTATTTCGTTCACAGAATACCCTAGGCATCTTAGCACTGCTATGACATATTCCAGATGCTGTAGAAGGTGTTCCTTTCTTGAGCCAGAATCAGGCAGTCGTCCAAGTAAGGATAAATTTGAATGCCTTGAAGCCTGGTAAGCTATCACTGGAGCCAGAACCTTTGTGAATACTCTGGGCAGTAGATAAGCCAAAGGGCAATACAGAGAACTGATAATGAAAATCTCCAGTTCGAAGCAGTTTTTTACCTGAAGGTAGGTGCCAGTGATGAAGTAATTTTAAAAGGATTTATGGAGTAACTCCAGGACCCCCCGGCTTTTTTTTTTTTTTTTTTTTTTTTTTTTTTTTTTTTTTTTTTTTTTTTTTTTTTTTTTTTTTTTTTTTTTTTTTTTTTTTTTTTTTTTTTTTTTTTTTTTTTTTTTTTTTTTTTTGGGGAGATATTGGGCCTGGGTTGGGGTGAATGTCTCCATCTATTAAGGAGTGAAGTAATATCAAGTTATAGTATTGGGAGGTTTACTGTGGTAGTGACATAAGTTTTATTGGTTAGAATTGAGTATTTAATATGAATTAGTCGATGATATTTAGCCTGAAAGAAACTAGGTATGTAGATGGCATTGTGAAAGTTTCTAGATACATCTGGGAAAGGTGTTAGAGTTTGTTTGGAAGGGATGATAAGAGTAAAGGAGAGGGTTGTGCATAGGATGTTAAGAGATAAGTGGTGGTAAGAGTGTTTATGAGTGAGAGTACTGTTAAACATTGGAGATAAGACATGGTAGAAGAATGTATGGTAGTTATTAGAGGAGAAGGTGATAAGTAGGGGTTAAGTATTGGATGATTAAGATGATGGTAGTGGAAGGAGATTTGAGGGGAGTAGAGGTGAAATTGTAGGGTGTGGTTAGTAGTGATTCTATGATTGGTAGTTGGTGAAGGGGTGTGGTTATGAGGGTATAAGTGTAGAGATAGTGGGGGCGGGTGGAATTTGGGGGCAGGGTAGGGGCGGAGTGAGCCCGAAGGGCGAACAGAGCAGGAAGAACCAAAGTGATCAGGAGAGGATTGAAAACCTATCAGTGGAAAGTTGTATAGCACAAAGGTAAGTGAACCAGGCCTAGGAGTAATGGGCTGAATTGGACTAAAAATAGAAATAGAGAGAGAGAGAGAAAAAGAAAAGTTAGAGTATACAGAGAGAGGGAGAATTAAGAAAAGTTATAGTTAAAGGGTAAGGTAGAGTTCAGAGTAGAAGTAGCTATTAGTGGAGAGAGGGTGCCATCTAGAGGACAAATGCAGAAATTGCACCTAAGTACACCAGGGCTAACCCAGGTCTGGGCTGGACTGATGGGAGAAGGGAGCAAGAAAGGTCAGGGGACTAGGTAAGGGGGAAGACTGGAGAAAGGGAGAATAAGAGGGGTTCGGCTGCTGGCTTTCCTGGCAAGGAGCAAGCTAAGCACCTAGCAGGGCTTACAGACTATAGTATTACAAGGCAAGGTAGCAAATATACATACTTCCTTGGATTCCTCTATTGGAAGCTTGGTAGAGGCAGCAGGGTTTGTAGAAATTGCTTAGAACAATAGGTTTATAATGTAGACAATAGTTTAGGTGAGGGTGTCCACTCATGCGAAATCACAAGGGGAAAGTCAGGGTGAAAGTTCCTTGGATTCCTCTATTGGAAGCTTGGTAGAGGCAGCAGGGTTTGTAGAAATTGCTTAGAACAATAGGCTTATAATGTAGACAATAGTTTAGGTGAGGGTGTCCACTCATGCGAAATCACAAGGGGAAAGTCAGGGTGAAAGTTCCTTGGATTCCTCTATTGGAAGCTTGGTAGAGGCAGCAGGGTTTGCAGAAATTTCTTAGAACAATAGGCTTATAATGTAGACAATAGTTTAGGTGAGGGTGTCCACTCATGCAAAATCACAAGGGGAAAGTCAGGGTGAAAGTTCCTTGGATTCCTCTATTGGAAGCTTGGTAGAGGCAGCAGGGTTTGTAGAAATTGCTTAGAACAATAGGCTTATAATGTATACAATAGTTTAGGTGAGGGTGTCCACTCATGCGAAATCACAAGGGGAAAGTCAGGATGAAAGTGAAGGTGCAGGCGCTCAACCGGAGTCGGACAGCAGCCGAGAAAGGGAGTTATGTGATCCTGGCAGAAACCTTGCCTGAAGAGTCAGTTGCAGGCTTAGCAGTCTCCCATAAAATCATTGCTTGCCTGCATAGAGGATAAGAATGTGTTCCCCTTGCTTGTTGATGTACCACATGACAGTTGTGTTGTCTGTCAGAATCAACACCTGCCCTGGAAGAAGTAACTCCTTGAAAGCCATCAATGCAAACTGGACTGCTAACATCTCCTTCATGTTGATATGTAGATGCTGTAGTCTGGCAGGCCACTTGTCTTGTATCCACTTTCCATTTAGATGAGCTCCCCAAGCAGTGTCCGAGGCATCTGTCGTTAAAATCTGACTCGCCTCTGGCGGGTCACAGAGAGTCCCTTGTTTAGGTGACATTCCTGAGCCCACCACAAGAATTCCTTTTGAAGGCAAGGTATTATTTGAATGACAGTGTCCAAATCTTGGCAGTGCTGTGTCCATACATTTTGAGATACCATTGCAGCTTCCTCATATGCAGTTTGGCATTGGGAAGCACCAGAATACAAGATGCCATGAACCCTAATGCTTGAAGGACTGTCCTTGCAGTCAGCACGGACTGATGAGATAGTTGATGGAAGTAAAGTGACAGACTCTTTTGTTTGTCCGGGGTTAAAAGGCCATCTGGGCTGCTGTATTCAGTCTCACACCCAGAAAGCACATGTCTTGAGAGGGTACTAGACTGGACTTTATTTCGTTCACAGAATACCCTAGGCATCTTAGCACTGCTATGACATATTCCAGATGCTGTAGAAGGTGTTCCTTTTCTTGAGCCAGAATCAGGCAGTCGTCCAAGTAAGGATAAATTTGAATGCCTTGAAGCCTGAAGTAAGCTATCACTGGAGCCAGAACCTTTGTGAATACTCTGGGCGCAGTAGATAAGCCAAAGGGCAATGCAGAGAACTGATAATGAAAATCTCCAGTTCGAAAGCAGATACTTTCTGCAACTTAGCCTTATGGGCACATGAAGGTAAGCTTCCTTGAGATCCAAAGTTACCATCCAGTGATCCTTGCCCACAGCAGAGTAAGCTGTTGTAACGTCAACATCTTGAACTTGGGAATGTCAGATAATTCTTGAGGATAGATAAGTCAAAATTAATTACTCCACGTGTTCCCCTTCTTTGGTACTAGGAACAGCGAGAATAAAATCCTAGAGCCCCTTTCTGATACAGGACTGGCTGAATAGCCCCCATCTGGGCAACAGAAACTTGCTGTGACCTCCTTTTCTTTGTGTGGAGGAGGGCATCTGGCATACTTGCCTTTGAAAGGGGCATTGTGTGGAAATAAAATCTGTAACCCGTGATGAATGATATCCAACACCCATCTCTGTCTTGGTAATTAAATCCCAATTTTCTTTGAAAAGAGAGACAGTCTTCCTCCCAAAGGAGCTGCCAGGCGAGTCCACTGGCAGCTGAAAAAGGCAGGTCGTGGGTCTGTTTACGAAAGGACTGACCCCTACCCTCACCAGAAGTCTGAGCAGGTGAACTCTGATCTAGGCCTAAAGAACCTTGGGCCCCTGCCCCTGCCGCATTAGACCCTGCCCCTAGACTGGGAATCGCAAAGCAGGACCATGTCACCCCTTAGCAGGCCAATTTCTACTAAACTTGAGATGCACCTGCAAAAAATCTTTAACAGTCTGCATAGACTTGGCTTTGTCCTCCATTTTCTTTAAACTGCTTCCACAGGCGATCAAACAACACATCAGCAGACTGTAAAGGAGCATCAAAATCCTTGTCTTAACATGCTCAGCTAAATTCTGATCCTTCAGCCAGGCATGCCTGCGAAGGAACAGAACTAGTAGCAGCCACCCTCGAGGGAGGCCTGTACAGCATCAAAACCACACTGCAAAGAATGCTTACCCACTTGTTCTAAGACACATGAGAACCAAATCCAGCAACTCTTTACACTCAATACCTTCCAAAGCATCCACCTTAGATTTCAATTGTGAAAGGAGATAATTCTGATATTTCAGCATATGAAATTGACAATTCAACGCCCTCATGGCTAGAGTGGAAGAAGTATATACTTTCTTACCCCACCTATCCAAAGCCCTTGCCTCTTTATCAGAGGGTACAGGATTTTTAACCACAGAAGCTTTAACACCTTTAGGCCCCTGAGAAACAGTTTCTGGCTCCGCCCTGCGACTCTTCAACAAATACTTATGAGCTTGGGGCACCCTATAATACCTATCAGGCCTGACAGGAGGAGGAGGCAAGGAATCAGGGTGCAGAGAAGCCCCTGCAAAACATCCTCCACCACATTCAACACAGGAGGAATAGCTAAGGGCCTATGCTGGGGCAAAACAAGAATTCCCTAAGCCTTTTCCCGGAGTCAGAGTAATCTTGGCCTTCCCATTTAAAGTGCTCCCTCATGGATGAAGAGTCTCTGAAAATGAAAAATCCTCAGGAGGAGAAGCTGAAGGGTGGAATCATCCACATCAGAATCAGAATAAGTAGGAACTCTTGCAAGTCTTCCACAGAAGACTCTGAAGCCTGTGAACACTGTTCAAAACTATCAAACTCCTGTTCCACCCTAGGCCTCTTATCAGGTGGGGCATAGAACCTCTAATCAGAGTAATCAAATCTTCTGCCATTTTAAGCATATGTTTCTTAGGCACAGACGAAATGCTAGGAGAAGCCCCTACCCCAGAAGCTTGACTACCTTGGGGAAGGGAAGATTTCTAAGCCTTCTGCATCAAGATTTAAATTTCAAAATGCACTCTCTACAATCTCTGTTACTATTATTCCTCCTTACAGTTTTCTAGTAACTCTAGATTAAAAAAAAACACACACATCATCACATTCCAATTCTCAAGGATTTCTTACTGTTTTTATGATTTTCTGTGTCTGGTTAACATTTTCAGTTTTCTGATTTACCCTGTGGGCTCTCAATAGCTCCCAGAGTGTTTGAAAATGTTTAGCACCTGTGATAGCTCATTATAGGCTAGAGAGAATTCACATTTTTTTTTTCATTTTTTTAGACACTTGCTTTATTTTTCAGACTTTTTTTAAGCTGTCAAGAATCTCTTCTTTTTGTCAACTTACATTCTCTTCCACAAGATAGTGCTTCTGGGATGTCTCCTAGATACATCCAGCATGATGGCCTTTCTTCCTCAGGAAAAAGAAAAAAAAATCTTCAAGAAACAGTTTCTGATATGTTCCAACTAGACTCTTTCAAACACCTCAGGATTCTATATTTTAACTCTTCTACAATTCTCATGACTCCTCTTAGTCAGTCTTCATATGAAGGAAATTTAGTGGTGCCTCAAATCAGTTTGGACTCAGCATCAACACCCCCCCCCATCTTTTCCGATTCGGTGCTGGGTCCCCAGGTCTCCCTTTTCCCCTCTAACCCCTGCCCAGTCTCTATCACAGGCATATCAAATTTTGCACGGAGCTGTATCTAAACAGGTGAACGTTTAAGGTCTGTGGAACCAGCAGGGCAAATGTAAGCACATAAATATCAGAGAAATACTGGCAGTAATAAATACTGTCAGATATTTGAATCATCTCTGGACAAAAGGCCCTCTACTAGTAATCATTGACCACAATCATATGGGTGTGGATGGGACTTCCAGGATGGCTGCACATTGAGTAAACACTTGTTTCTAGCTCTCCGAGTGTGAAAACAGAAACTCAGCAGAGAAGACCAGTAGACTTGTGTTTATGGGTAAAGTTCAGTAACTGGTTAGTAAGTGCACTGACTGGATGCTAGGGATAAAGAAATACAGAAGAGGTGGAAAAAAAAATCAGCTACAAAAGGTGAAGAAGAAACACTGACTGGGGAAAGTTTTCCTTCAGTTGTAGAGTTTTTTTAAGGCAGGGGACCACCAGACTGGCTTTCTTTTTTGGAGGATAGCATCTTGGTTCTGTTTGGGATAGCACAAGTCATGTACTCGTCTAAGTGCATATAGAGTGCATTTGTGTAGGATTCAGCAGTCATAACTGTATTGTCCATCTGCATGGGTGTCATAAAGTTCGCCACTTCTGTCTTAAGAAGCATGAAGTTGGCTTTGGAGAAATTTTTTACAGTGGTTTCCTTAATGGGGGGAGGGGGGCAGGATGTGGATATCTAGGGTGATTAGCTTATGGTCGGATCGGACCAATGAGGAGTTGACTTCAGGTGTGGAACACCAGTCACTCGTGTTGGTAATGACTAGGTCTAGGATATTATTGCCCCAGGTGGGGGTGTCGATAAGTTGATTCAGGGCATTGGAATTTATGATTTCCAGAAAGCGTTGAGCGAAGAAGTTGGTGCATGAGTAGTTTTCCCAGTTAATGGTGGAGTAGTTGAAATCACCCATTATTAGGGTGTTTGGCTGAACTCTAATATTTTCCAGTATATCAAGAAAACAGGAGTGGGAATCCTGGGGCATGACGGGGGAGCTGTAGCAAGCTACAATTTGGATTGCAGTTTTGCCGAGAGTTAGTCGCACTTGGATAACCTTGGATGCATTATGCTGAGCAACAAGCCTGGAGGTGTGGCTATCCTTAATGAATATGGACACACCACCACCTTTGATGTTCCAGTCCAGGATAGATGGCTGAAAAGTGTGGTACGAGTTATAGCGTGGTAATGCAGGGGTGCTCTCTGGAGCCTTGAACCAGGTCTCAATCACTGCACAGATATCGATGTTCTCCATTTTAAAGGAGTGCCTCGAGGGAGTGCATTTTGAGATTTAGAATTCTAGCATTGAGTAGCGTTACCCTCAGTTTTTGCTTGCCTGTTCCTATTACAGTGGTGAATTTGTCATTTGAACCTTGCCTAAAAAAGACACTATAGGGACAGCAAAAGCCTTAGCCAATATCCGGAATCCCAGGCATGACAGGTGCAGGCCATCTCTGGCAAAGTAAAATTCTATGAGTGGAGGAGATCCCTGGTCAGCCTCAGTAAGAATCTGAGATCCCTTATAAGATCCTCCAAAGCTAGCTACGAAAACAAAATCACCACTGATTCTAGGGGCAACCACAAAGCATTCTATACCTATGTGAAGAAACTCAATGGCAACACCCAGATCTGCTCTGAGTTACAGCACCACGGCATGAAAATTACAGAACCAACTGATATTGCCAACATCCTGGCAGACAGGTCCAGTGCTAACTTTACCCCCCCACTCACTCCCTAAACGGCCCATATCTATATAGGAAGAGTGCAGAGTCCCTGTAATCACAACTACGCAGGTAAAAGCTGCATTCTCTAAAGCCAAAAACACAGCATCCATGGGACTGGACAACATCCCAGGCTGCGTTTTACATGAACTTCAAAATGAAATGGCTCCCCACCTAAACACCATGTTCAGTCATAGCCTCATGTCAGGCTTTGTGCCCACTGAATGGTGCATTGCAACAGAGCCATCACTGATCCTGGGAACTATCGCCCTATTAGCCTGACGAGCCTGGTCTGTAAGGCCAGGGAACGTATCATCATGGAACTCATAAACAAAGACATTGATAACCTCCAAACTCTGGACCCCACCCAGTTCAGGTTTGTGAACCTGATCGATTTCTTTGAGGCAGTCACCAAAGCCGTAGACGACGGTAAGGTGGTTCACACAGCCTATCTTGACCTCGCCAAAGCTTTCGACACCATCTCCCCATTTTGGAATTATAGTTAAACTCCTTAAACTAGGTAAAAATCCCTACGTCACAAGATGGGTTGCCAACTGGCTCACTGACAGAACCCACTGTAAAAGTTGCAGACTCTAAATCTGACTTCCAACCAGTGACAAGTGGAGTACCACAGGGTTCAGTCCTGGGACCTTTCCTGTTTGGTATCTACTTCTCTGAAGTACAGGCTAACAGAGAAGGCCTTTGGCTATAGAAGTTCACAGATGACTGCAAACTGGGAGCCATAGTCGAGTCCCCAAATGATGTGGACATCCTACAAAAGGGCCTCACTGAGACAGATGCCTGATGTCAGAGCCATGGCCTCAAGCTCAATGGCAAAAACTGCATTGTCATTTCCTTTGATAAAAACTCTGTGCCCATGAACTACCACACAGGCAGCAGTCTAATTAACACCGAATGTGTGATAAGAGACCCTGGGACCCCGGTGGACAGTAGTTTCTCCTTTGATAATCACATCATCACGGTAGTCAGGAAATCCTTCTATGTGGCACACCTCATCACAAAAGGGTTCTTATTCAGGAAAAAAAAGAGGTCATTGTTCTCCTCTACTTGACACTCATTAGACCCATTGCAGAGTACAATGCCCCTTTTAGAATGTACCTCACAAGACATCTGCAGTAGCTGGAAAGTCCATAGAAGAACCTCACAAAGAGGATTACTGGCCTCAAACAGATGCCCTACACTGACCGTCTCAAAAAACTCCAGCTTTACTCCGTAGCATATCGCCTACTCCGAGGTGATCTCTGCCTAACATATAAAGCTATGTCAAACTCAGAGCTGTTGAACATGCTACACCCAAAGAAATCCCAATCCCTCCAAGCTACACGCTCTAGGGACCTTAACCTTGTCACCACAATAAACAGGACATGCTGGAGGGATAGATTCCTGTCCCAGAGACTTCCCATACTCTGGAACAAGCTACTCATCTATGTCAAGCAAAGTTCCTCATTAGCACTCTTCAAGAAAAATCTTGATGAGTGAATGGGAAATAGGAAATACACCCCAGGGATCATTGCTGTGGCTCTGCTCAACAGGGGTACAGGAAAATAACTTTCTTGGGTGGTGTAAGACAGGGAACCTTGTTGGGTAGGCTAACTTAGGCCTTTGGGCCGATAGCCTAGCACCTATATGTTCAGCAAAAAGCAATGCAACCTCCAGATATGACTTCAAGTAACCTACAGGGAGATAAGCCAACTGCACACAGACCTGGTTAAAATAAACAAAACACTGACAGAATATAGCAACACAAACAAAAGGCTGGAAAAATGTAAAAAGCTTTAAAGAGATTTTCAGATAAGGTGATAAAGCTGCAAAAATCAGAGGTCGAAATGAAGAAAAGGCTGGCTGAATGTGAGACTGCTCAGGAAGAGATGTTTCAAAAAATAATAAAATTAGAGGACAGAGTGCATAGAGAAAAACTGAGATTTTTCAGCTATACCAAAGAAGCTAGAATAAACAGACTGCATTAATTTTTATCAGCACAAATAAGCAACTGGACTGGTATTCCACAGCAGGAGTTGTTAGTTGAAAGGGCACATCATGTGTATACTTTAAGTCTGACTATAAGAAAGCAACCTGGACCTTTAATAGTAAAGATGCAATCCTACCAGCAAAAGGAGTTGATTCTGGCAAAACTGTGGCAGAAGGATAAAGTACTAAAAGTAGGAGACAGCAGAGTGTTTGTGGAGAATGATTACTCACTGTACACCAGACAGAAGAGGAGCAAATGCATTCCACTATTTAGGGAATGTCAAGATGCAGGTGTGAGATTCAAACTGCTATACCCAGCTGGCTTCAATGTATTCTTCCCTGGATGAAGAAAATAATTTTTTGATAAAGTACATGCTAAGGAGGAAATACAAATGTTTGTCCAACACAAAGTAAGTTGTGAAACAGGAGAAGATTTTACTTCTTGTTCTTTTGGTAATAAAGATCACAGCGAGGCTGTACCTGTGAAACCTTTTCAAAAATTTCAATGGAAATGTTAGAGAGAAGGAAGGGAGCACGAGAGTTAACTAGAAGAATTGAGGGTATGTTGGAAATGAAGCAAAGACAGGATTTTGCAGAAGAACAGTAATAAAACCAGTAACTTAATGTGGGACTGCAATGCAACAATTATATTTGTGGGATACGACAAAACAAATAAATCTGGAAATATTGGACTTTTTTCAGAATTTGTTGGACTTGTGAGGGACTCTAAAGCACATGCCCTACTTCATGTCACTGATGTTGGAAAAAGTCCTTTGGAGAGGGGAAGAGCAGAGAGAAAGTTAACTGTTAAGTAAAGATTTGTTTTCTTAAATAGTATTATTTTTGTGGTGTGTGTTTTTTACATGCTATAAAGTATTTCTTCAGTTATTTGTAAGTGTAGTGGGGATTGTAAATAGGTTTTGCTGTTCCTTTTTTTCCTTTTATTCTCCCTTCTCTCTTTCATCTTGTTCAGTTCTAAGAAATGCAGGCACTGCAATGTAAAAAAAAATAAAAAAAACTGGTTTAAAAAAACATGACAAAAGAAAAAACAATGTACCTTTTCCCATTCTTGCATGGGGAAATGACTGGATTAAGGACATTAGATTGATTTAGTAGAAAGTTTTAAGAAACAGAAATTAAATGGAAAAGAACACTGAATATTATGAGGCTTTTTTCTAGCAAACGCATGTATGCTCAGTAGCTGTTCTGCAGATGGTCTTCATGTTTCCATGGAAACAATCTGATAAAGAGAAAATGGCTACCTGGTTCTCATGTCTCCATGGAGACAGCCTGATAAAGAGAAACTGAATACAGTCTGGTGGAGAGTGACTGGCTAAGAAAAAAAAAAAAGAAAAAATAAACTGTCTGGGAGATAATGTTCTCTGAAAGCATTCAGGGGGTTTCCCAAGTTAGATTATGTTCTCTGAAAGCATTCAGGGGCTTTCCCAAGATAGAAAGCTTTCAGGGCTTTTCCCAGCTGGGAGAGCTATAAAGATAAGGCAAAACCAATTAGCACTTAGTAGAATTACAGTATGCACCATGCGTCTTAGCAAGGATAGCCTTTCTTTTAGGTTAACAGAAGTCTGTAAGTGTGGCTGTCAGTTTGGGACTTTTGTTCCTATTAGAAGGGTAAAATTTAAATATTTGAAGGTGTACATAGTTGTGTGTGTTATTAAGTTAATAGGTTTTAGGGGGCATTGGGGAGTGGTTGTTTTTTTCACTTGATAGGATATGACAAGAAACAACTGTATAACAATTCAACCTGCCAAACAGTGTCTGTTTTACGTGTAATACTTTTTTTGCTAAATGTCTAGTTCCAGCTTTTGTGTTACATGATGGGACTGGACCCCATTCCTAAGTCAAAGTATGATTAAAGTTCATGTAATTAGTATTGTTTCAATCTTTGATGTCAGCCAAAAGTGCTCTTTGCAGCACCCACAATGTGCCCAGTAATGGCTCCTTTTGCAATTCGTATGGCGTTAAATATATTGGTAACATATCTAAATACAATTGTAGATTCTTTTTTTTATAAGACCCGTTGCTCCTACTACTACTGTAACTGTCTGGGTACCTTTTTTCCACATTGCTGTCGTTTCTTCCTGCAAATCCTGATATTTATGACTTTGTGTCTCTCTGTATGCAAGACACTGTAGTCACTGGGTGTGGCTATTTCAATGATCAATACTATTTTTGCCTTCTATTCATGGACCACTATATCCAGTTTTCTAGCATCTATCTTTTGAACTGTTGGTAATGGATGATCCCATGTGACGTAAACTTCATAATTTTCTGTGATGCATTTTGGCTCATGTTTTCAGTTCTTTTTCAGCCATATCAATGCTATAATGTTTGCACAATCCCTAGTACAACAGTCTTGCCACATTGTTATGCCTTTCAGTATACAGTCCTTCTGCCATTAGTACGTCACAACCAGCAACCAGGTGAGTGACTGTTTCCAATTCTGTTTTACAAAACCTACAGTTGTTTGTTTCTTCCACATGTGCAATGAACTCTGTAAATGTACGTAGCGCACTATCTTGGGGTGCCAATAATAACCTTTCATCTCTTGGTTTGAATTTGCCTCTCCTTAACCATTCCTGCATTGTTCCTGATCAACATGAGGTTCTTCCAGAAGTTTTCTACACTTGGAACTATATTTATGCATTTTCCACATTTCTTGCCTTCTCATCTGGTCCTTCACCTTATATTCTTTCTTTTGGTTTTTGGCACATTCAGTTGCTGTCTGATTTTTATCTACTTCTGGTTTAATTTCCATTCCTACCGATATGATTCTAAGCAGGGAGGTCATCTTAGATTTATTCTCCTCATGTTTCAAAAATAGAAGTTATGTTCTTACCATAACGTTCCATGTTAGTTGTCTTCTTCTCACCTTCTTCTTGCTGGATGGGTTCGGAGCCGACCTCGGCTCCGACTCGGCCACTCTAAAAGCTCGAGAGTTGGTTCCACCGGCTCGAGGCTCCCCTTACATCCCACAATGCTAGGCGTGAGTTACCTCAGATCTCGTTTGTAAGCTAGGCCCAGCTTATAATAATAATAAAAGAATAACTAGAAAACAAATTCCACCTCTATAAACAAGGGAGAAGAGAAGGGTGACCTATATCCTGATCCAGGAAAATATGCACAGCAGCATATACCTAAAGTAAAGAGGTGGTAGAAAAAGAGGTCACAATCAAACTCCTCTAGGTCTGTCCGGGCCAGGGGGAAGGAGAGTGGGACGCAAGAAGAAGGCGAGAAGAAGACAACTAACATGGAACGTTATGGTAAGAACATAACTTCTATATGTTAAGTTGTCTATCTCGCCTTCATTCTTGCTGGATGGGACCGCGTCCCTAGCACCTTGTCCCGGGTGGCCTAACGGAACAGACTCTTGAGAACAGTGGAACCAAAGTTAGCTCTATGCCTAGAAGCTAAATCCAACTTATAATGAGAAATGAAAGTGTGAGGAGTAGCCCAAGTAGCCGCTGCACAAATGGTGTCAATAGGCAGTCTGTCTCTGAAGGCTATAGAAGTAGCCAAAGCTCTGGTGGAATGGGCTTTAGGTTTGTTAGGCAGCTTTTGGTGTCTAACTTCATAAACAAGGGAAATCAGAGATGTTAGCCATCTAGATAATGATACCTTTGAAACTGAAAGTCCCTTTCTGCCTTCTGCATAAGAGACAAACAGCTGGTCAGATTTTCTGAATTGTTTGGTTCTATCCAAATAGTACCTTAACTGACGATGAACATCTAGCCAATGCAATTTTTGTTCAGACCTGTTAGAATATTCTGGAAAAAACACAGGGAGGTCAATGCTTTGATTCAGGTTAGACGCCGAGGCTATCTCAGGTAAAAAGGACGGGTTGGTTCAGAAGATACCCTGTCCTTATGGAACAACAGATAAGGAGGTCGACAGCTGAGTGCATGAAGTTCTGAAACTCTTCTAGCTGAAGTAATAGCTACCAGAAATAGTGTCTTCCATGATAGCAATTTTAAAGAACAGGAGGCTGCAGGTTCGAAAGGGGGAAGAATCAATGAACTAAGAACTAAATTTAGGTCCCAAGGAGGAGGAGGATTTCTTATAGGAGGCCTGAGTAGAAAAACTCCCTTCAAAAAGGCTTTGCAAAGCTTGTGGGACATTATGGCAGACTCTGAAATGCCCACATGAAAGTTAGAAATAGCTGCCAATTGAACTTTAAGAGTAGAAGGAGATGAACCTGCATGGAAGAGTTCAGCTAGAAAGTCAAGGACCATTTGGATGGAAGCAGTGAAAGGATCTATGTCCCTTCCTTGAGCCCAATAGGCGAAACGTTTCCACTTACTCAAATAAATCTTTCGAGTGGAAGATTTATGGGAAGCTATCAAAATATCTCGAACTGAGTGAGATATTTGAGGAAGCCTGGCTAAGGTTGGAATAGGAGGAACCAAGCAGTGAGGTTCAGGGAGGGAAGGGAGCGATGAAACTGACCCGACTGATGGATCAAAAGATCTGGAACTAGGTCCAGATGCCAAGGTCGCTCCAACAGAAAATGATGTAGAAAGGGGAACCAAACTTGTCGAGGCCAGTAAGGAGCAATGAGGATCAACGAGGCCTTCTGAGCGATAGCTTTCTGTATCACTTGAGAGATTAGTGGGAAGGGAGGAAATGCATACAGAAGTCCCCGGGACCAAACTTGGACTAGAGCGTCTCTGCTGGGCTGGCCTGGTAAAGGGAATAGGGTGAAATAATCTCTGCACTTGCTGTTTTGGGGAGTAGCAAAAAGGTCGCAGCAAGGCTGACCCCACTTGAGAAAAATTTCTCTCACAACAGAGTCTTTCAGAGACCACTCGTGAGGCATGAGGATAGCTCTGCTCAACTTGTCCGCAATTTGATTGGACTTCCCGGGGATGTGCGTTGCTATCAGAAACCGCTGAGAAGAAATCGCCCATTGCCACAGTCTGAGTGCTTCTCGACACAGGAGGTAGGACCTGGTTCCGCCTTGTTTGTTGATATACCACAGTACAGACATATTGTCCGTCTGGATTGCTATCGTTCCCAAGGGAAGAGAGTCTTGGAGGGCTTGCAACGCTAAAAGCACTGCTCTCATCTCTAGAGCATTTATGTGCAAGTGGCATTCGTCTGGTTGCCATGTGCCCTGGACAGTTCTGCCCTGATAATGCCCCCCCCCACCCGATCAGGGAGGCGTCCGTTGTCAAAGTAGCAACCGGAGGGGAAGGAACAAAAGGTCTTCCCAATAAGAGCTGAGGGGAAGACATCCACCACAGAAGATGATTTCTGCATGTTTGCGTGATCATAATGGTGTGGGACATCGGAAGTTGCTGGTATGACCATTGCGTGAAGAGCATCCATTGAAGGATTCTCATGTGGAATCTGGCTAATGGAAGCAGAGGTATGGCAGCTGCCATAATCCCCAACACTTTCAGAACTAACCTGGCTTTGATTCTGTTGCTGCTGAAGAGGAGCGAGACCAGTTTGTGTATGTCTGCTATTCTCTGATGTGTTAGTCTCAGGACATGTTGACTGTGTCTAGATTTGCCTATGAAGGTAATAGTACGACAAGGCGACAAAACAGACTTTTCGCAATTTATTGAAATGCCTAACTTTTGACAAATGCGAAAGGTGTAGTCCCTGGCCATTAGAAGAAGATGCTTGGTGGGAGCTGTGAGGAGCCAGTCGTCCAAATATGGAAACACCTGGAATCCTTGACATCTCAGGTGAGAAGCTACCACTGCCATGCATTTGGTAAACACCCGGGGGGCAGTGGTGAGACCAAAGGGCAGGGCCCTGAATTGAAAATGACTGGTTCCCAGCCTGAAGCGGA
This sequence comes from Protopterus annectens, assembly GCF_019279795.1. Lineage (NCBI taxonomy): Eukaryota > Metazoa > Chordata > Ceratodontiformes > Protopteridae > Protopterus > Protopterus annectens. Next base: position 106,188,838 of record NC_056750.1, on the reverse strand, counting down.
GGAATCTTCTGGAGCGTCTGTTCATTTTTATGTGATAGTACGCATCCTGAAGATCTATAGAGCACATCCAGCTTTTCTTTCCCAATAGGGGGAGGATGGACTGCAGCGTGACCATCCGAAATCTTGTTTTCTTGACTGACTTGTTCAAGATACTGAGATCCAAAATTGGTCTCCAGTCCCCTGTTTTCTTTGGAACTAAAAAGAACCTGGAGTAGATTCCGGATTCTTGTTGGTCTGCTGGAACTGGTTGTATTGCTCTTTTTACAAGCAGCTTTGAAATTTCTAAAGCTGCAAGATCCCTTTGAGCGGGTGGAACATCTGGAAGGGATTTTTTTGATTGTCTTGGGATGCGAACGAAGGGAATGGAATAGCCTTCGGAAATGATGGACTGTACCCACTTGTCTTGAGTCAGGGATAGCCAGGCTTTTGGGTACAGTGACAATCTTCCCCCGACTGCCTCCGAAGGTGGGCAGTCGGGCAACACCTCAGGGATGCTGAAAGGGCTTATCAGAGAAGGTTTCTCGATTGCCCTGGTTCTGAGGACCCCCCCTGCCTCTAGGGCGACGTCTACCATTGTTGTTCCCCCCTCTGCCTCTGGTGGGGAACCGACTCTGTGCGTCAGGCGAAGTCCCTTGAGATTGTTTATGAACCACATTTTCCCACTTTTCTGCCCTTTCGGGTTACGCCTAGTAGGAGTAGAAAAACGGACTCCGACGGCAGAAAGAGTCTTGCCATCCATCTCGCACCTAGTCAAGGTTTCTTTCACTTGAGGACCAAAAAGAGATGATCCATCAAACGGGGAATTAGTGAATGACGTTTTAAAGGGGTCCGCAAAATTGCATAGCCGCATCCAGGCATGCCTGCGTAAGGCCACACCTGTCCCTGCGGCCCTGCTCGCTCCATCAGCCGCATAATAAAGGAGGCGCATGGAGGAGTTAGCTATGGAGTTCAGGGTAGCCAGCTGAGTGTTCATCTTGTCTTGAAAACCCGCAGCTGTAGGATCCTTCAACATATCACTCGCTTCTTTGATCAAGTCTCTTTGAAGACGAGTAAAAAGGCATAGGTAGTTCAGCGAACGCATAGTAAAGGTCACTGACGAGAACATCCGCTTCCCGTACCTGTCCATAGACCTAGATTCTTTATTAGGGGGATGAACAGGCACTAAAGGATCAGCTAGTTCCTTCTTGGTGGCAGCAGCTACCACCATAGCATCCACAGAAACACCTTTTGTGAGAAATTGTTTGTCAGTTGGTGCTGTTATAAATTTGGAAGGTCTCCTGGGGGTAGGGTCCACTGAATCAGGAGCCGTCCAGGCCTTCTTTGCAACCACCTGCATGAGGGGATCAAAAGGGGGGGACACCCAGGAGGTGGAAGGGCGAGAGCCAAATGCCTCAAGATACACAGATTCATCCTCCGAAGGGTTAAGGGCTGGCCAATTTCTCTAGAATGTCTGCGAAAGAGACATCTTCAGACGGGGAACGTGGGGAACCCTCGGAATCCTCTAAATCTGTGTCAGAGGTGACAGACTCAGGTGAGTCTATGTGCTTCCTCTTACACTTTCTCTTCCTAAGGGGCTCCCCTGCCAATTCAGGGGAGGCCTCGGAAGAGGATGAGATCCCCACAGGGGATTCTTGAGGAGCTGGCTCTCTGCGGTCTGGGATGAGGGAGTGAGTCGACAGCGGTCGGAGCCGACTGTGGAGTCGAACAAGGTTCCAACACACTCCGCATGACCTCGAACGCACCCCTGTCTGGCAGAGCCAGAGGTCCCCGCTCCGAGAAGCTGAGAACCTCCCTCGGCACCGACAGAGATGGCTCCGAGGCCGATGTCGGAGCCGAGCTCACCAGCGCCGAAGCACCGAGAGGGAGAGGGGGGTCGGACAAGGGTCCGATGCCACTCACCCCCTCGGAGCCAACGAGGGAAGCCCGGCGCCGAGATTCTTCAAAAGAAGAAATCGGAGCCGACGACGAAGCCGAAGACAATTGTATCAGCTCTGACACTACCACAGTCTCGGTCCCGAGACGCCCCGGCTCCGAGCTCAAAGGAGTCGGAGGAGGAATATTTATAGGAACAAGTTGAGGCATCGACTGATGAGTCGGACTCTGGAGCATTTGGGCCAGTGCCTCGGACTTTAAAAGTCGACTCACTACCCTCTGGAGGTCGTGATCTGAGAGCCTCGATGACCTGGAGGAGTGAGATCTGTGGCTCCGTTCAGACAGCAGGGGAGACGCTGGAGCTGAATGAACGGAGCCAAGGGACGGTGACCTCGATCTCTTTCTAGATGTCGGCTCCGATGGTCTGATCGGAGCCGACTCAGGAATCTCTAATACCTCGGCTCCGGCCGGAGCCGAGGGAACCACAGATACTGCAGTCAAAGACTCATCGGCTCCAGCCGGAGCCGATGAAGCAGTAGGCTTCGAAGCCTTAGGCCTCGACTCTGAAGCTGGAGCCGAGGTCTTGGAAGCCTTAGAAGGTTTCCCCGAAGTCACAGAAAGGGAACCTTCAGGCTTAATCAAACCCCTCAAAATGAGTTTATTTTTTCTCTCCTGCAGGACTCTAGGGCTGAAGCCATGGCATACAGCACAAGAGTCCTGCAGGTGTAAAGGTCCCAGGCAATACACACAAGAAGTGTGACCGTCTGTCAGAGACATTTTCTGACAGCACGAGTCACACTTCTTGAAGCCTGAGACCTTTGTATCCTTGGACATACTCAAGGAACCGAAGTGTAATCACACACAGAAAACACACACACACAGATTACACTGATAGGGGTCTAAAAGGAATTATTTAACTAAAGGGTAAGTTAAGTTAAAATTCCTATCAAACACATACACACCCTAATGGAAGGGAAGGAAGGGCCCGAAGGCCTAGGGAAAGAACTTATAAGTTCTCTAGAAAAAAAGGGGACTGGATAAAAAGTAGAAGGGATAAGTATCCACTACACTAAGGGGAAAGAGAAAAACACTAAGCTAGCTTAACTCAAAGAATTTAAACTAGTCTAACTTTTACTAACCTGGAGCCGGTAGAAAACACACCTCGATCACTGTAGCGGCAAACGAGATCTGAGGTAACTCACGCCTAGCATTGTGGGATATAAGGGGAGCCTCGAGCCGGTGGAACCAACTCTCGAGCTTTTAGAGTGGCCGAGTCGGAGCCAAGGTCGGCTCCGAACCCATCCAGCAAGAATGAAGGTGAGATAGACAACTTAACATCCTACTACATTTGGGTCTTGTGAGGTCAGCAGATGTGTGGTGTCCCACGATTGCAGATCTATACATATAATCATTTTCAAAGAGGCCCATCCCTCCTTTGGAAGGAGGAATATATAATCTTGATATGGACTGATTTTTATAAATCATTTGGTGAACATGAAGCATCCTTCTCGTTTACCTGACTGTGGCAGTACTTAGTTCCATAAGTACATTTAAGAATCTTACGTGGTCATCAGACAGCAAGGAGGGTATCTTTGGTAGGGTATAAGTTGATAGTTTGTCTATTTCAGTGTAAGGTGATTTTTTTTTATTTCTAAATTAGCATGGCATAGATTACATAAAAGTAAAAATGAAAGGGGAATGTGATAGCTGCAAGGAGCTAGTGACAATTTACAGAACATGACTGACTAGCTGATCTATATTTGTAAGCATAATAATTTATTTGAATATGATGGCACATTCTCATTCTGGTTTGATTTTGGTTACATGTGAAGTATCGTCTTTATAGCCAATATAATTTTTTCTCATACCATTTCTCTTATTTCCACAGAAAGATGTGGTGAGCAAAACATGTGAGCCAACATACAACAAAGAGTGTTTCAGTTACACAGCACCCAAGGTTTGCCTTTTAGCACATATAAAATAGTAATGCATTCTTCAGTTAATTTCAGAAATGATTCATTTTGTTTTGAAATTTTTTTTTGATTGGTTGTACAATCAAAAAGTACAGAGAAAGTATATTTAACAGAGCTAACCAAATATGCAATATTACGTGAGAAAATACTTCATTGTAACACTTACAACCAGATTTTCATTTAAAATGAAATATAACAAGAACACTAATAAATTCAAATTAAGTAAAACTGTATACAGTATATCCTAGGTGTGTCTAGACTTCATGAAGTAGTTGTCAAAATTTATGAACCTAAACCATCTGCTGGATTCAAAAGTTCAGAAAGAAAACATGCAACCTGAAAAAGAAAACAATAATAAAACAACATAATAGAAGTATATTGGTTTAAGAACACTAATTCACAATTTCAGCCAAGATTTCAAAAATCTCAGACCAGAACTTGATGTTTAGTGTTTATTGACAGATTTGGATTTATTTAATTTTAAGTTTTCTAGAAATTCAGACCAAGAGAGGGTGTACTGTGCATGCACTTTCTGGTGATAACTTTCCTATTAATGGCTAGAATGGTTCAGAGCACCGAATATTGCCTTTTCACAACACATAAAGAAATATAATTGTCATACAAGATCATATTTCTAAACAAGAAAAAAAAATCTGACCAAAACTTTCAGCATTACTCCAGTAATCTTAAATTTAAAGCAATCAAATAATATAGGTTTCCAGTCAGTTTTTCTTTCTACTTACATCTCCAGCATTATAAATTGTTGCTTTTGCAATTTTATTTGGTCTGGAGTGTCACATTTTCTGTGTATGATTTCTCAAGTATACATTTTCCAAGGGAGAACAGGATGTGCTCGCTACTGACAAAAAGGGCAGATTTATATGTAGATCATTACATGAATCTAGTTCATCCTGACACAATTTTCAAAATACCTCATTCATATCAGTTCATCACTCTAAAAGAAAACCAGACACGTCTGAAAATACAGATTTACTTTGTTTTTATGTAATGTTTTGCATAAATAGTCTATTAATTTAGATACAATTGTTGTCTGGGGTGACCTATAGAATCTAATTTCTGATGTACAAATAGTCCAGCTCATAAATATCTATCCAGTCCTCACTTTCATGATCAAATTCTTCCAAGGTTCTGACAACTGTAGCAGTTTGAGAATCTCTGTATAGATTATAACCGCCAAGAAAACTTCTACCCTTCCTTTCTTAAGTTGAATAAAATCTATCTCGCTCAACTTATAAATAAGGGCAAGGCATCCAGGTCCAAGGAAGTCATAGTACCAATTTATTCGGCCTTTATTAGACCAAACGTTGAGTTTAATGCCTCTTTTGGCATGTACCTGCCCAGACAGATGCAACAGTTGGATGCCCACAAAGTTTCCTTACCAGGAGAATCCAGAGTATAAACACATTGTCCTACTCGGATCAGATTAAAGCCCTAGCTCTATACTAGGTCTCCTACAGGTTACTGACAGGCAATATATGTCTGACATACAAGGCATCTTCAGATCCAGCTCTGATGGACCTTTTGCAGAGCTGTAAAATGAACAGCATCAGAACCACTAGACCGAAGGACTTAAATTTTGCTTGTGACATAAAAACATGTTGGTGAGACAGATATGTGTCTCAGAGGATTCCCATGCTTTGGAACAGGCTCCCCTTCCATGTGAAGCAAAATCCATCCCCAACCCTATTTAAGTACAACTTTGACCAATGGACGGGGAATTGTAAATTCACTCTGGGTCGGGCCCCTATGACTCTGATAGACATATACAGACAGTAAGAGCCAAACTAACATACCCATCCCCCCACATAACCTCTAGAAAGTTCCTAACATCACCTCTCCTAATAAGCACCCATGATACATAAGGCAAAATTGGGTTGGGCTGCACGGCTAGTCTTTAAAGGCTCTGGTGGTCATTAACCTACTGTAAACGTATGAAATAGCTATGTTACAGGAAACACACTTGGAAAGAATTGAACACGTGAATTTGATAAAGAAAGGTTTTCAGGATGGTTATTCAGTGGAATACCTGAGACAAAGGAAAAGAGAAGTACTTCTATTAATTGTAAGAGGAGCTCCAATAGTGATAGAAGATAAAAAAGATAATAATGACAGATTTTTAGTGCTAAGAGGCTACTGGCAAGAGAGGAGGATTACACTGGCATGTACTTACATTCCATCTAAAATTGCTATAATAGGGCTTAAGAAAATTCTGGGAGAAATAATCAGTTTTCAGCAAGGAATATTACTTATAGGTAGGGACTGGAATTTCATTTGCAGTAGTGAAGATGTGTCTGGGGGGCCCAGAAGGGAAAATATAACAAAGGAGGGTAGATTACTGAAGAAATGTATGAAAATATTTGGCATGGAAGACGTGAATTCAGTAATAGGAGTTCTGAGTGAATTCACGTATTATTCCCCTAGAAATAAAAAAAATGGGCTAGGCTAGACAGAATTTACATTTCACAGGAACATGTGAATTTAACTAAAGGTCTTGCTACTCACCCAATAACTATTTCAGATCATGCACCAATAATAACTAAAATAAGAGCACAGGGTTGTTGTTGTTGTGTCTTTCGGCTTTTCCTGGTTAGGGGTCGCCACAGCAGAACTCCGGTCCACTAATGATTGGTAGTTGATTTTTACATGCCGAGTTACCAGCCCTGACGCACACCTTCACCGAAGGTACGACCATTCAAGTATGTCCCCACACAGAAGACACTCTAGGTGAGAATCGAACCGGACAGCGTCTTACTGTGAGGCAACAACGCTACCGCAGCACCACGCGGATACAAAATAAGAGCACAGGGTAATGAAATAAAAATGAGATAATGGCACTTTCCCACCTATCTGTTGAAAAGAAAGGAATTTAAGGAATGGGTAATGGACATTTTTCAGGAGTTGTTAGAGAAGACAGAAATTTCTTCTGAAAATATAGCTAGGGAGTGGGATAAAATTAAAGTGGAGTTTAAAAATAGGGTGGAAATAAAAAAGACAGGAAACTACAGTTAAGAAGTAACAAGAATTATTTACAGGGATTGACAAATGTTATAGTATTGCAGAATAGGGGGACTCTCGCAAAACAAGAAGAGGATCAACTGCAGAACGCCAAGCAGAAAATAAGGGATTACCTCGAAAATATGCACGAGTTTAGAAAGACTGCTGTTAAGCAACTGTTTTTTGATAATAACACTAGAGCACAAAAACATTTAGCACAACGACTCGGGTATCAGAAAGTAGAAAGGGCTGTCGAAAAACTTAGGAAGCCTGTAACAAGTAAGGTAACAAGAGATCCTGTAGAGGTATTAGAAATATTTCAGAAATTCTAGGAGAGTCTCTATAAAAGCAAAGAAATATAAAAATCAAGAAAAGATAAAACTGGAAATGTTTATGAAGAATTAAATATGCCAAAATTAGAGATAGACAGGCTCAGTTATTAATGGTTAAGATAGGAGGAGACAAGATACAAATTGCGATGTACAACCAATCTGCAGGTAAGTCCCCAGGAATAGATGGTATTCCTGTGGAAGTTAAGAGAAAAAAACTGATAAAGATCTGGAAGGTTTTGTTTAACAGTATTTGACGGTGCAGGGGTAGCATTGTTGCCTCACAGCTAGAGGTTCTCTGGGTCGATTCTCAGCTGGGGTGCCTTCTGTGTGGAGTCTGCATGTCCTCCCTGTGTTCATGTGGGTTTCCTCCAGGTGCTCCAATTTCCTCCCATGTTACAAACGTCATACGTCTGGAGCATTTCTCCCCGGGCCTCCGCTGAAAATTGGCTCGTTCCAAGTTGGACTTTCCCAGTTAACAAAATGTTAAATAAAAAAAAAAATTAACAGTATTTTAAGAGGAGAAGTACCAATGTCCTGGAAGAAAGCGCGGTGGTAGCTGTAATACCTAAAGAGGGTAAAGATACATCAAATGCAGTTTTATAGAGGCCCATTTCAATACTAAACCATGATTATAAAGTGTTCATGTCTATAATGGCTAAAAGAATGGCAAAAGTAATTCCAAAACTGATAGATATGGATCAATGTGGTTTTGTGATGGGAATGCAAACATTTGACAACATTAACAGAACACTGATGATCCAGAGGGAAGCAGAATGTAAGAAAATACCATTGTTGTTAGTGGGTCTTGATGCTGAGAAAGCATTTGACAGAGTAAGCTGGGACTTTATGAGCAGGATAATAGAAGCACTTGCATTTCCTGAAAAAAATTATAAGGTTGATTAGGAGGATATATGAGGGATCAGAGGTGAAAATTAAAGTGGGTGGGGACCTTTCTGGTAATTTCTGTTTGAGCAAAGGAACCAGGCTGGGGTGTACTCTTTACCTTTATTACTTGCATTACATTTAGAACCACTGGCAAAGAAAATAAGTGACTAGGAAATTCAAGGATATAATTGGTATGGTAGTCAAGAAAAGCTGGCTTTATTTGCAGAGGTTATTATTTTATATTGGACAAAACCAGAAAGAGATATTACCATATTGTGGAACATTTTCAGACAGTTTCAGATCTTGGAATACAAAATGAATGAAGCTAAAACAAAGGCAATAGCGGTAAATTATGTACCCACACACAAATTGGTTCAGGAATATCCATATTTATGGGGACATGATAAAATTAGAAGTTATGTACATACCATAACGTTCCATGTTAGTTGTCTTCTCTCGCCTTCTTTCTTGCTGGATGGGTTCGGAGCCGATCCTCGGCTCCACTGCACTGCTTTAGCTTGAGAACTCCTTTTACCAGCTCGAGGCAACCCTATATCCCATGATGCAAGGCGGAACTACCTCAGATCTCGTTTGGTAGCTAACCTACCCTGCTAAGGACTAACCTAACATAATTAGGAAAAACAAGTTCATAATAAGAGTCCTCATATGAAAGCTCAGGAGGAAACAACCTGATAGGAACTCTTCAAGATCTGTCCAGGCCAGGGGGAAGGAGGGAGGGACGCAAGAAAGAAGGCGAGAGAAGACAACTAACATGGAACGTTATGGTATGTACATAATTTCTAAATGTTAAGTTGTCAATCTCGCCTTCATTCTTGCTGGATGGGACCGCGTCCCTAGCACCTGTATCCCGGGTGGCTCAATGGAACAGACTCTTGAGAACTGTGGAACCAAAACTGGCCCTGTCTCTGGAGGCCAAGTCTAACTTGTAATGAGAGACAAAGGTATGAGGCGTGGCCCAAGTAGCTGCTGCACAAATGGTATCAATGGGTAGTCTATCCTGAAAAGCTGCTGAAGTGGATAGACTTCTGGTTGAGTGTGCTTTCGGTTTAGAAGGTAGCTGCTTGCCTCTGAGAGAGTACACATAGGAAATGGTGGAAGTCAACCATCTGGATAAGGTCACTTTAGAAACTGGAAGACCTATCCTGTTTTCTGCATAGGAGACAAATAATTGGTCCGATTTCCTGAATTGTTTAGTTCTATGCAAATAGTACCTGAGCTGACGATGGACATCCAAAAAATTAAGCTTTTGTTCAGCTCTGTCAGAATAGTTTGGGAAAAAGACTGGTAGATCTATGGATTGGTTAATATTGGTTTGAGACACAACTTTGGGGAGAAAGGACGGGTTCGTTCTTAAGGATACCCTGTCCTTATGAAAAACCAAGGGGAACGAATGCAGAGAGCTTGAATCTCGGAAACCATTCTTGCTGAAGTGACAGCCAGTAAGAATATAGTTTTCCAGGTCAATAATTTCAAAGAACATGAAGCAGACGGTTCGAAGGGAGGTAGCATCAAGGATGCCAACATTAAATTTAGATCCCATTGCGGAGGAGGATGCTTTATCGGCGGTTTTAGGAGAAAAACTCCTCTCAGAAAGGCCTTGCATAATCTATGAGACATAATGTTATTATCATGCAAGCCAACATGATACTTGGAAATAGCAGCAAGTTGAACTTTAACTGTAGATGAAGAAGATCCTGAATGAAAAACTTCAGCCAGGAAATCTAAAACAGAATGCACAGGAGCAGTAAAGGGATCAATATTCCTGGAATTTGCTCAAATAGAAAAACGTCGCCACTTGCTAGCATAAACAGTTCTAGTGGACGACTTTAAAGAAGACACTAAGATGTCTCTGACTGAATCAGAGATCATCGGAAGCCTGGCTAGGGAAGGAAGTGGAGCAACCAAGCAGTGAGGTTGAGAGAATGAATGGCCCGGTGCTGCTGACCCGACTGGTGGATCAAGAGATCCGGAACTGGGTCCAGATGCCAGGGCTGCACCAGGAGGTGACGATGCAGAGACGGAAACCAAATTTGTCGAGGCCAGTAAGGGGCAATGAGAATCAACTTGGCCCTCAAAACGGTGGCTTTCTGAATGACTTGTGGAATCAAGGGAAAGGGAGGAAAAGCGTACAGAAGTCCCCGGGGCCAATCCTGGGTTAGAGAGTCTCTCAGAGGTTGGCCTGGTAGGGGAAAGAGGGTGAAAAAATCGGGGCACTTGTTGTTTTGAGGTGTAGCAAAAAGATCGCAACAAGGTGTGCCCCACTTCAGAAAAATCTGATCCACTACAGATTGATTGAGAGACCACTCGTGAGGTATCAGAATGGATCTGCTCAGCCTGTCCGCCAAGAGGTTGGACCTGCCGGGGATGTGCGTTGCTATCAGAAACCGATGAGAGGAGATTGCCCATTGCCAAAGTCTGAGAGCTTCTCGACACAACGGATAGGACCTGGTCCCGCCCTGCTTGTTGATGTACCAGACCACGGACATGTTGTCCGTTTGTACTGCAATAGTCCCCGTGGGAAGAAAGTCGTTGAGGGCCTGCAACGTTAAAAGCACCGCTCTCATCTCCAGGACATTGATGTGCAGATGGTATTCTATGGGTTGCCATGTCCCGTGGACCATCCTGCCCTGATAATGCCCCCCCCACCCGATCAGAGAGGCATCCGTAGTAACTGTGGCAACTGGAGGAGGGGGAACAAAGGGTCGGCCCTGATGAAGAAGGGGGGAAGATATCCACCAGTTCAGATAAGTTCTGCACGATTGTGTGACTAAGATTTCGTGCCTCATCGGAAGACTGTGGTACGACCACTGAGTGAATAACATCCACTGCAGAAGACGCATATGGAAGCGAGCCAGTGGTAGAAGAACAATGGCCGCAGCCATAAGACCTAGAACCTTTAGTATCAATCTGGCTTTGACCTTGCTGCTCTGCAATAGAATCCGAACGAATTTTTGGATGTCCAGAATTCTTTGATCTGTTAGTCTGGCTAACATTTTGACGGTGTTTAATTCTGCGCCTATAAAGGTGATAGATTGGCAAGGTCGCAGAGAAGATTTCTCGAAATTTACTGAAATTCCCAAACTCCTGCAAAGCTGCAGAGTGTAGTCTCTGGTCTGAAGAAGCTGACACTTGGTGGTGGCGGAGAGGAGCCAGTCGTCCAAATAAGGAAACACCTGGAATCCTTGACGTCTCAGATGAGCTGTGACCACTGCCATGCATTTGGTAAACACTCTGGGGGCTGAAGTGAGGCCAAAGGGCAGGGCTCTGAATTGGTAATGACTGGTCCCTAGCCGAAAACAGAGAAACCTTCTGGAGCGCCTGTGAATCTTTATGTGATAGTACGCGTCCTGAAGGTCTATAGAGCACATCCAGTTGTCCTTGCCCAGAAAGGGCAGAATGGACTGAAGCGTGACCATCTTGCCTTCTTGACAAATCTGTTTAGACTGCTCAGGTCTAATATTGGTCTCCAATCTCCCGTCCTTTTGGGGACCAAAAAGAATCTCGAGTAGACGCCGGATCCTACTTGGTCTGCCGGCACAGTCTGGACGGCTCTTTTTCCTAGGAGCTTTGAAACCTCCTGTTCTGCCAAATCCCTTTGACCGGGTGAGATGTCTGGAAGGGATTGTTGAGGTACGGATACCTTCGAAGGGATTTTGTAACCCTCGGATATGATCGACTGTACCCACATATCTTGTGAGAGGGAATGCCAGGCTACTGGGTACAGCGAAATCCTTCCCTAGACTGCCTCCAAGGGTGGACAGTCGGGCAACACCTCAGGGGTGCTGAAAGGGCTTCTCAGGAAGAGACTCCCTGTTGCCCTGGTTCTGAGGACCCCCCCCGCCTCTAGGGCGGCGTCTATTATTGTTACCCCCTCTGCCTCTGGGGGTAAACTGACCACGGGTGTCCGGTGTAGCTCCTTGGGCTTTGCGGAACCACATCTTCCCTCCCTTCTGACCCTTGGGATATGGTCTAGAAGGGGTGGAAAAATGAACTCCAATGGCAGAAAGAGTTTTACCATCCTGCTCACACCTGGTCAAGGTATCCTTCACCTGAGGTCCGAACAAAGCCGAACCATCAAAGGGGGTATTGGTGAAGGACGCCTTAAAGGGGTCCGCAAAATTACAAAGCCGCATCCAGGCTTGGCGTCTAAGAGCCACTCCTGTGCCTGCGGCCCTGCTCGCTCCATCGGCTGCATAGGATATGAGTCGCATGGAGGAGTTGGATAAGGAATTCAGGATTGCTAGCTGTGAGGCAATCTTTTCTTGAGCCCCAGCAGCAGAAGGATCCTGGACCACTTCACCCAGTTCCTTGAGAATATCTCTTTGAAGCCTGGTGAAGTGACAAAGGTAGTTCAGTGAATGCATAGCAAAGGTCGCTGAGGAAAACATCCGCTTTCCATACCTGTCCATGGTCCTAGAATCCTTGTTAGGAGGATGGACAGGTACTGAAGGATCCGCCAATTCCTTCTTAGTGGCCGCCGCCACCACCATAGCATCCACAGAGACGCCCTTGGAAAGAAACTGTTTGTCTGTAGGGGCCGTAATAAACTTGGATGGTCTCCTGGGGACAGGTTCCACAGATTCTGGAGCTGCCCACGCCTTCCGATCCACTACCTGCATAAGTGGGTCGAAAGGCGGAGACACCCAGGAGGTGGAGGGTCGGGATCCAAAAGCCTCCAGGTATACCGACTCATCCTCGGAGGGATCAATGGATGGCCAATTCCCCCTCTGTTTGAGGAGCTCAAGGATGTCTGAAAAGGAGACATCCTCAGAGGGGGATAGTGGGGAACCCTCCGACTCATCTAAGTCGGTATCAGATGTAGTAGACTCAGGGGAGTCTGTGTGTTTCCTCTTACACGTCCTCTTCCGAGGGGGTACACCTGCAGGATCAGGAGAAACTTCGGAAGAGGAGGAAATTCCCAATGGGGAAACCTGGGGCGATGGATCCCTAGGCCTGAGAGCAAGAGGCTGGCAAGAGGTGTCTACAGGCACCAAAGAGGGAGGAGCTAGAGGGATGGACCGTTGACCTGGCTCAGGAGCCAGGACACTCCTCATCACCTCAAAGGCTCCCCTCCCGGAGACCGGAATATCCCGTTCGAGGATACAGGAATTCCCGGCTCCACTGAGAGGGAAGGCTCCGAGGCCGATGTCGGTGCCGAGCTTACCAAAGCCGAAGCCCCGAGAGGGAGAGCGGGGTCGGACAAGGGTCCGATGCCACTAGCCCCCTCGGAGCCGACAAGGGAAACTCGACGACCGGATCCCTCCAAGGAAGGTCTCAAGGAGGAGATCGGAGCCGAAGACGACGGAGCCGAAGGATGTATCGGCTCCGGCGCCGAAACAGTCGCTGTCCCGAGAAGCTCCGGCTCCGAACTCTGGTGGGGAGTCGGAGGAGGAAGTTCAAGGGGTGAAGCAATAGCCGAAGTCTGTTGAGACGGGCTATGGAGCATTTGGGCCAGTGCCTGCGACTTTAACAGCCTGCTTACCACCCTCTCTAAGTCGTGGTCAGACAGCCTGGAAGATCTCGAAGATCGGCTCCGATGGCTCCGCTCCGACAAAAGAGGAGACCCCGGAGCCGAGTGGATACTCTCCAACGAAGGGGACCGAGATCTCTTTCGGGACGAAGTCATCGGAGCCGAAGTCCCCTGAATTCCAGATGGAGCCGAAGGTTTCTCGGCTCCGATGCTGGATAAAGTGTCGGCTCCAGCCGGAGCCGACAAGGCCACAGTAGACCGGGTGTCGGAACCAATCGGTGCCGAACCCACTACCTTGGAAGCAGAAAGATTGGTTCCAGCTGGAGCCGATCTCGGCTCCGACGGAGCCGGAGCCACCGGAGGAGACTTGGATACTGTAGCCTGAACCTTCGGTGGCTTAGAAGGTTTACTAGACCCTGTTTTAGAGGGAGAACCTTCTGGCTTAAGTAAGCCACGGAGGATCAATTTATTCCTCCTTTCCTGCAGGACTCTCTGGCTAAAAGAGTGACACAAAGCACAGGAGTCCTGCAGGTGCAAAGGCCCCAGGCAGTAAACACAAGAAGTGTGACCGTCTGTCAGAGACATTTTCTGACAGCACGAGTCACACTTCTTGAAGCCTGAGACCTTGCCTTCCTTTGACATAGTCCTAGAGGAAGAAGTCACACACACCCCAACAAACACACAATTAATCCCCAAACACACAGACACACAGGTAGGGATTAACCAATGGGGTCTAGGCCTAACTTAAAACTGTTTTACAACTATGAAAAGAATTTAAAAGTTTTTAAGTTTTTAACTATAAGGGAAATAGGGTGGGATGTAGAAAGACTACACACTATGAAGAGGGTAAAAAAAGGGGGAAATAAATCCCTAACTAAGCTTTTAGACAATATTAACTTACCTCAGCTGGCAAAGGAGACCTCTTTCGCTAAGCGGCAAACGAGATCTGAGGTAGTTCCGCCTTGCATCATGGGATATAGGGTTGCCTCGAGCTGGTAAAAGGAGTTCTCAAGCTAAAGCAAGTGCCGAGTCGGAGCCGAGGATCGGCTCCGAACCCATCCAGCAAGAATGAAGGCGAGATTGACAACTTAACATCTAAGTATTTAGGAGTATGGATTAAAAATTATTCTAGTGTGTCAGCTAAGGATATGTGGGCAGAGACTAAACAAAACATAATACAAAAAATTAGAAAATGGAATCTTCGTTATATGGATATGGATAGTAATATACAAGCAGTTAAAATGTTTTTAGTCCCTTTAGTCTTATACACAGGTCAGGCATATTTTTATCAACCAGAGAAGTTGTGGACAGAGATTAATAAAGAGTCGAAGGACTTTATCTGGGAGGGAAAGATGGCAAGAGCCAAGCTGGACAAGCTGATTCTTCCAGTAGAACAGGACGGATTGGGATTACCCAATCTGAAGGGTATTTCAGAGCTACACAATTAAGACTCCTATACAAAGCACAAGCAAAAAACTATAACTCAAAGTAGAAAGGGATGATGATGAAATAGGGGGAAACTCAAGGAAGGAGAAACTGTGATTTTGGATGCAGGCCTTTAAGGAGAATAACAATAATCATGCAGAATATTATATCCATAAAGTAGCAGAAAGTATTCTAAGAACTAAACCAACAGGGAATGGAGAAAGAAGATTCTGCTGACAGGGATGACTAAGGATAGAGACAACAGGCAAGAGGGGGCTGGAATTTACTGGAGAAAACTGGCAAACAAACCAAGGCATTGGGAAGAAATAACTAGAGAGAGAAAGATGAATGTATTTGGACTGCAGGTTAGAGATTGCCTTGCCTATCAATGACTGACATCAGAGTATAGGCAAAGAGAAACAGACAGGAGGTCCTAAATTAAACACCAGCACTGACAGAGTTTTTAGCAGAATCGGGAGTAGAAGCTGCCATTAGAAAAGGAATAATTAGTAAAGCATATAAAATATTGCATGATAACTGTAAGAATCAATCAGAGGAGGTTAGAAAGGATTGGGAAGAGATACTGAATAAGCAACTCACAAAGAAACAATGGGAGGATACATGTATGTCTCTCAAATATGCAACATAATCTAGAAGATTTAGGATTTTTACCTGGAAATGTTTGCATAGATATAGTTATACCCCAAGTAGATTCCAGAGAATTCTTCCTCAGGCAGACAGCAAATGCAGGAATTGTGAAAGGGAAGGAGGTAACTGGAAACATATTTTCTGGAAGTGCAGTGAGTTGGCAGACTAAGGATCTCCTGCGGGATGCACTGTTAGAGATGCTGGGTGGGCAGGTTGGTCTGACGAGAAAGATGATTCTTCTGAGCTATGATACAGAATTGGAATTGCCTAGGCATGGTAAGGACTTGCTGTGTCTAATAATGGTGGCTGCCAAAAAAGCAATTACTAGAAAATGGAAATCAAAATCTAAGCCAACTATACTACGAGTAGTGACTATAGTAACAGAGATAAAACAACTGGAATTGAGATCTTCAAAAAAGGGTAGGAGCAAACTATATAGGAAAAAAATGGGAATTGTGGGAACAATACATACAAGGGGGAATGAGGTTTAAAAGGTGGCAGGACTTAAATGAGCTATGTAATGTTTGACTGACAAAGATTGGGTAGATTATATGTCAGTATGGTGTGTGATGTAAAATGCTTGCAAATAGGATTGTGTCGGTGTGGTTTGTTTTCGTTTATATAAGGGTATGACTGCCTATGTAGTAAGTGATGGTTTAATAAAGATGTTTCCTGTTTAAAAAAGGCAGGAATTTAATAATTTATGTAAAGTTTCTTAGATTATATTATATATAGCAATATATGTGTAATATAATGTTTATGTTTGGACTCACTTCAGAAGCTTGAAATACTGACATCTTGAATTTCAGTACCTCGAGCCCAAGAAGCCGAATTCACACAATGAAAACTGAAAACCGCAAAACTCAAAACCTCAAAACACCAGAAGTTTTGAATTTCACGGTACTACACACACACACACACACACACACACACACACACACACACAAACACACACACACCATCCTCCACAAAAACACACACAATCTGTCTACTACATGAAAGCAGGGGGGCAAGCCTGGCTGTACCCCCCCCCACACCCCCCCAATATTCTCACTCTGAGGTTGCACTACATACAAACACACACAAAACACCACCACACAAACTGCATTCCCCTCACACACACACATCACGGCAACAAAACACACTGACACACACCACAGCCCCTACCCAAACCCCTTAACACACACACACACATACATACACACACACACACACTTACCTGAATACATCACCACAGCTGAAGTTTAGAAGCCTGAAATTCAAAACCTCCGGTATTCGAGGTTTTGAATTTCGCACTTCTTAACTTTCGCTGTTCTGTGGATTCGGCTTCTTGGGCTCGAGGTACTGAAATACAAGATTTCAGTATTTCGAGCTTCTGAAGGGAACCCTTACGTTTACATAAATTGATTACTTTTATATGAATGTAAATCAGACTGTGTCGCAAGTGATAATTCAATAAAGGTGTTTGAAAAAAAATACGCAGTCATATGGTACATAAATGGGGAGGGGGTCCAGGTCTTACTCCCTTTTTGCAGACTAGCTAATGTTATCCTGGGAACTAGCAACTCAGCCCAGTCTATCCTTACATGCTACTTACAGTCCTTCAGAGCAAAGTTTTATGACAATCTGGTGAAGAATAAGGACAGATCTCCATGAATGACTGTTGCACCCAGGGGTCTTCCAGAAACTAATTCAACTGTGGGGAACTCGATCAAGTAGATCTGTTTGCCTCCATTCACAAGACACTTAAAAACATCCTGCTCCAGGACTCCTTGCAGAAATGTCTGGATAGCATATGCCTCTTCATTCCCTTGTACAGGAATGTGCTGGTATGCCTTTCCACACTTTCCACCCTTTCGTCTGAACCAGTGATCTTTTAAACACTCAAAAGGACTCTCTAAAACTGATACCAGTAACTCCTTTTTGGTCCAGGCAACAGTGGTTCTCCCTTCTTTAGAGAATGGTCAAGGACAACTACCTAAAGCTTCCTCACAGAATGGACGTACATAAAACAAGGGTTTATTAACTCCAACTTTTAAATTATTCAACTTACTGCCTGGATGATAGAATTTTAATGCCCCCATGCACATTACTTTTCTGGGATGCGTAACAGGTACTAAAGGAAGCTAAGAAACCCACTAATAGAAAATTATATATATATGAATGGAAAAGTGTTTCCACTTGGTGCCACAGTAGGAACCAAGATCCTTTCAAGACTCATACACCTTTGAATCTGCAATATTTGTGTCTGTTATTATTCTTTGGCCATTCTTACTTCTCAAATCAAGATTCATCTTTTGGTCATCTCTGCTTTTTGCCTTTGGAACCCCCTTTATCTCAAGTGAAGCAATTTCTGAAAGGGGTGTTACATATCCATCCACCTAGAATACAGGTGGCTCCTTCATGGAATCTTAACTCTGTGCTACAGAAACTTAGACTTTTCCTTTTGAACAAACCCACAAGGTTGATTTAAAGCTCTTATCTTGGACATCAGTGTTACTTATTCTTCTGACTTCTGCAAGAAGAGTACCCGAGTTAAAAGCTCTTATAGTGATTTAACCCAATCCCATCATTCACAAAGACAGGGGATCTTTAAGAACCAACCCTTCTTCCATGCCTAAATGGCTTCACAGTTTATACAGGATCAAATCCTTCATCTCTGTTTTTGTTTCAGATCCAGAAAATAAGGGAGAAATAATTATACATAATTCTACACACACTGAGTCCACAGATAACTCAAGATACTATACTGACAGAACAAAAAGCTTCAGGAATTCTAATCAATTGCTTATTTTCTAAGGCAAGTACAAGGTTCTAAATGGTTGCATCATGCAATTTAGTTGTGTTATACACACCACAACAACACACTTCATAGCAGAGCCCACTCCACCAGAGCTATGGCCATTTCTACTGCTTTTTGGAAAGGGGTAGACTCTAGAAATACGCCAGAGACAGTAATTTGGTCTTCTTTTCATAAAATTAACAAACACTATAAAACTGATTCTTTTTTAAAGGCAGTGCAGGGTTTGCTAGGACCCTTCTCCAGGGGCTCCTGGATTTTGATGCTTCGCCTTCCTTTCTTTCTTGTTAAGCTTTGGTATCTGTCTCATTTAGCTTAGCTATTGTAACAGTGACCTATTAATGAACATTGTACAGATATGTAAATAAATTCACCATAGCAGTTGATATTCAAATAGATCACTGCTGTGTTTCAAACACCCTCCCTCCTTCCTTATTTTATATTTTATTATGTCGGGATAGGCATCCCTATCATTCCCCTGGTCTCTTCATATATATTTTGTTATCAGGATTTCATCAACCCCTTTTTCCCCATTTTCTACATGGGGTTGGGGTGTTGTGTCAACTGTTGCCATCTCTCTCTATTCAAAGGCCTTGCCCCTACCTTTTTTGACATTCATGTTTGACTGTCACAGGTCTTCTCATACAATCCAGTTACCTCTTTGCTGGATGCTCTTTGTTTCTTACCTTCTTCCTGTCTGTCCCAATTCTTCACCAGATTATCTTCTGCTTTTCTGCACATGTACCTAAACCACAGTAATCTCTGACCTTTTCTGAAATTGAAATTGGCTTCTGCTCTTATGTCCTCATTTCTTTGTCTGTCCCACAGTGTGTATACTACCACCCATCACAGGCACTTAATTTCCATCACCTCCAGCTTCCTCAGTTGTGCTGCCTTTACTGCTCAGGTTTCTGTACCGTACAGTAGCACTGGTCACACCACTGTTTTGTACACCTTACTTGTTTACATTTTTAGCTTCTTTGGCATTCTTCTGTCAAACATTAAATCTGACACTCAGTGCCAGATGGCTGCAGGCCTTCTGATTCAAGCTTTGACCTCCTCATTCAGACTTCCCTTCTCCTCAACCACCCCTCATAGACACATGAAGCTGTTAACCTGTTCCACTGTTTTCCCTATCTCAATTATCAGCTTTTTTCTGATTTCCCCCTATTTGCTGCCATTACATCTATCTTAAAGGTACTCATTTTCATCCCAAGTGCCTGCAGTTTTGCATTCCATTCCCCTATGCTTTGCTGAAGTTCTTGCTCTGAATCTGCCTGTAATGCCACATTGCCTGCATATAGCAACTTTGTTGATCTGTCATCCCCTCTGACCTGTTTGCTAATGTACTCCATCTCCAGTATGAACAGCAGTGGGTCCAGAGTTGAACTCTGATGCATACCCACTCCCACTGGGAACCCCTCTGTGAGACCGAATATTGTTGGACCTGGAGTCAATGGTTCCATGTACACAGACTACACTAATTCTACAAATATTTCTGGAACGCTGAACCACCACAGGACTGCCCAAATCAGCTTTCTTGGGACCCTGTGATATGCTTTCTCCAAGTCTAGGAATGCCCAGTTGGACTCTCTCAATTCTTTTTCTCAAGTATCTACCTCACTGCAGATATTGGGTCAGTTATACTTACTGCATTTTTATCTGAATCCAAACTGCTCATCTCCCATCGTGCTTTCTATTACTCAGTATATTAGTTTATCAATCACGCTCTCCAGAATGTCCATTTAATATGACAGGAGTTTGATACCTCTGTACTGCCCACAGCTGTGGATGCCCCCTTTGTTTTTAAACACTAGCAATAGTATGCTTATTCTTGAGTCATCTGGGATACACCTTTCTCTCCATACTTCGATGATTATCCTCAGGATCCAATTGTCCCCTATCCCATCCAACATCTTTATCATGCTACTGTGACCTCATCTGGGCTTTCTGCTTTCCTTGACATCATTTTCTTTAGTGCTGTCTTTACTTCTTCTAGGGTAGGCTCCTCCTCTTCTCTCATCCTAGGCCCTGTCTGGGGCAGTACAGCTTCTGTGGGGTTTTCTTCATTCAGAGGCTACTGGAAGTACTCCTTCCATCTGCCTTAGATATCTTGTGAATTGAGCAGTTTGTTGCTGGCATCCCTTATGAAGGGTTTCTGACTATCTTCTTTATCTTTCTGTCTTTGCCTTGCAACCTCATATAGTTTCTTTCTGCCATATACTGAGTCGCTTTCCAGAAGCTGGTAGAGTGCCTCTGATGCCGTGTTCTTTGCTATTGCAACTCCTCTCTTAACCTCTTTGTTAGCCAACCAGTATTCCTTCCTAGCCTGGTCTGGCTTTTCCATCTCATACTTTTTCCTGCACTCCCTTTTTTTTTTATGACTTTCTGCATTTCTGCATTCCTACCAGCTTTTCTTATGTACCTTATTTCCATACCTGTCTCCATAGCTGGCTTTAGGCACCAGCAAACCCTGAGGTCACTGGGGGCTCCCTGGTCCTGGGGGACCCCCAAACACAGCACGTTATCTTATCTTGATATTTTGTAGCATGTCTGTCAAACCCATACCTCTCGAGTGTACCTCATTACGAGGAACGTACCTCATTTGGGGTCTTAAAAAGTTCATGTTCCTCAAAGTTCCTTAATGTTCCACATTGAAAGACTCTGTCACACATTCAGTGTTAGGAATGTTTTAAGTGAAATCTATGGTAAATAGAAATGAATCATATTAATTCATTAAAAGATCTTCTTTATAAGTAAAACCAGCATATTTTAACCACCAACTTCCTAGTTGAAGCCATTAGTATGTGTTCCACATTTTGTCCATTTGTTTCACATTATGAGGGTTAGTGTTCCTCATTTTGGAGATGGAAGGTAGAGAGCTATGGTCAAACCAAGTGGGTAATAATAACTCTTATTTATATCTGCTTTAAAACTCAACAATATTTCTGGTTATAGTAACAGTGTTTTGTCAATTAACAGGCTTCACAATTTCATTAATATTTTACCACTGACATTGCTTAGTTAAATCCTACTGATGGATATTCTCTCCACTAAAACTAACAGAGCCAGGTTTAGGTACCTTCAACACCCATGACTGCAGGAGGGGGGTGGGGGGTCTTAATCATCCTCGACTGTGTAGGGGCCTCACAAAAGCTGCTGGTGAATGGAGAAAAATGAGGAGAAAAAATGTATTAATTTTCCGATTACACTCTTTAACATGAACAGGGCTGTGATTTGACCCTGTTAAGACAAAGCTGATAATGCACATGAAGAAGGTAAGCACTAGAGAGATCAGTAGCGCAGAGTGACTGACCTCAGTGCATACCTTGGATTTTAAAAAGAACTGTTGCTTCGAGTCTTCGGGGATGGTTTGGGGAGTTTTATAAATACTGACAGAACACCAGATACTATTTAGTCAAGAATTCTCAGCAAAGCCAAAAATAATAGTGGCTCAAAATCAGGAACATGTTTTAAATATTACTCTAATTCACTTCCAGAGTTAATAGAATAACACAGGCATATTTTGGACAATAAAAAGAATGAACCTCCAATCTCTGGATTACTGACTGTCTGTAATTCTGAATGATTTACCAGCAAGTCAAATTTTTTTTACAAGGAACAGAAAAAAAATATGAAGCAAAATCATGGATGGTCTGTGAAATCAATGACACTGTCAGTTATACATTACTACTCAGTGAGGTAAATAAAACTGCCTTTCCCCTGCTGCTATTTGATGACTGCTAAACAGCAGTAACTGATCAATTGTGGCAGTACCAGTGTTATACAATGCATTGTTCTTTGCTGAAATAAGTATAGAACTAGTTTTGCTATGATGTGTGTGTGTGTGTGTGTGTGTGTGTGTGTGTGTGTGTGTGTGTGTGTGTGTGTGTGAAAATCACTGATTTTTATCTTGTGTCGGGGCACATATATTAGACTTCTGGGTATAAATAAAAAATGCAGTAAACAAGTGATTATATTTCAAAGTAAGGCATGAAGTATATCACAGAACATTCCGATACTTAGGTCTTCTAGGAGTCTGGTGGGTCCCACTCCCCAGACTGTATAATGGATTTTGACACAGACTGAGTGGTGACTTCTGCTCTCATCCTCACCTATTCTAAAACCAGCCCTGCTCATGTGTATAGAAGGTTGCTCTAGGTTTTATGGGGGCTGGGGATTGTTTGGTCATTAATACTTTAATTGAAATTGGAGGTGTGCACAGGAGGTCATTATAGTTTGTGTTTGGGCTGGGGACAGTAAGATTATTGTTTATTTTACATTTTTCACAAACTCAGAGGTGTACAAAGAAGGTTACTATAGCTTGTGTAGGGGTACTGTGAGCAACAAAGTGGAATACATTACTGTAATCATTTTTTTCACCTTCCTGAATCTCTTCATACTCATGATTTTTTTAGACCACCAACGGATTAAAAAGGTTGGGAATGCTCCAAAACGCATTACAGAGCATACATAACCCTATTAGCTTCTGACCCTGGCTTGAGTTTACTGTACAGTTTTCATCAGGAATGGTGTGCTGAAAGAATGCAAGGAAAACTAAAGTTGAACAGCTACAGTGAATTTTTTCCTTAATCATAATTCCTGTTCAAGCCATCACTGGATGAAAAGGTTGAGTAAAAATAATAAAATAAAATACACTTCATAGCACATAAGCCATGGCTTTTGAAAAAGCTAAAGAGTTAAGGAAAAAATCTTAGAAAGGGAAGGAAAAAGTAATGTGCATGGTATGGGGACACCCGGATGGGGAGAAATACAGCAGAGCACTGGAGGGTCTGTGTGTGTTTGTGTGTGTGTGTGTGTGTGTGTGTCAGTGGGGTGAAACAGTAGGTAGTGCCTAGAGCTTCACTTCACCTAAGTCCAACAATGTACATAGAGTCATTCTAATGTATGATTGTTGCAACTAAATGCCACTAACTGTGAATGTCCCTCTGTGAGATGGGGCAAAATAGTGTGGTGCACAGTCCTGTTGTAATGTAAGAGCACTGAAGATACAGGTCAGTCTGTGCAGAATAGTCCTAAAAGTTTGCAGCTTTAACTAAAAGGTTGCTTGGTAGAGGTGGTGGTGACAGGGTGATACTTAGAACAGAAGTGCCCAGGGGCCCCCCGCTTGACATTTGCTGGGGGCCCCCAAAATGTTAATACTGGCCCTGCCTGCCTCAGATGCAAATCTGTTCTATAGACCTCACACATGCTGTTTTGAGGCAGTCACATTCCTCTTTAACTCCACCTATTTTTCCTCTTCTTCTTGAGGTGCTACAGCCCTGAGTAAATATTTGAACTCTTGTGCTTTGCTTTCTCTCCAGTTAACTTCTAGGTCTTCAGTCTGGCCTTTGGTTGACCTTAGAGCCTTCTGTGACCACTGCTTGCAGCTCATTGTGAAAACCAGGAGTTTATGTTGTAGGTTGACTGTTTTATTGGACACGACTTCAAATCACTGGTTCTACCCCTGTGCCCTTCCCTTACTTAGAGGAAGTCTACCTGAGTTGCATGTTGGCTAGTCTTGTACGTGATCTTGTGACTGTCTCTCTTTCTGAACCATATGTTAGCTACTATCAAGCCATTTATCAGACAGAAGTCTAGAATGGTCGCTCCTTCTTTATTCCTGTTGCCCCACCCACGTGGACCCAGGCAGTCTATATATCCTGTTCTGTTTGTCCCGACATGTGCATTCAGGTCACCTATTATCAACACCAACTGGTGCGGTCCTACTTTATCTGTTTTATCTAGTAGGTCCTGCAACTGCAGGAGGACTGGAGGTAGTACCTTCAAGCCTGAAACTCATCCCACCAACCACACAGAAGTGAAAAAGCACAGGTTTTCATCTCCTTCCTGTCATAATTGGCCTCTTCTTTTTCCCTGGGGCAAGAAAGCTCTGATTTTTGGTGCCCATACATTTGTTTTTATACCAGGTAACCTTAAGCTCTAAAGGCCAAAGAGGCACATGAAAGATGCCTTAAAGCTATGGAAGCTGGCAGAACGTTTGATCCTTGGCACAATACATTCCATATGGTTTAGGTTACTGCAACAGGGATCTATTCAAACATACTGTTATGGTAAGCTTACTTGCACAACTTTTCTTTTTTATACACTACTGATTGGGTCTATATTAGATAAACGAAAGTTTATCTTACTGAATGCTGACATTATCGAAAATCCCAGAACTCGAAACTGCAATTGTGGGGGGCTGTGCCCCCCACACCCCCTGCTAAATATATATTCCAACTCCAAGATCGCACTACAGTGAGGAAAGGGCAAATATTCCCATCTTCACTGTACTGTGATCTCACAATTCCGGTTTTGGGTTCCGGGATTTTCACTCATGGTAGCGTTCAGTAAGATAAACTTTAGTTTATCTAATACAGACCCTACTGATCAGGGATATGAAAACATTATGAAGCAGTTGGTTGTTGTTGTGTCTTTCGACTTTTCCCGGTTAGGGGTCGCCACAGCGGAACTCCGGTCTGCTAATGATTAGCAGTAGATTTTTAACAAACACCGAGGTGTCAGCTCGACGTTCAACCTTCAACGAAGGCACGCCCATTACGCATGTCTTTCGAACGCCCACCCAACCGCAGGGAGGACATGCAACGGGAGAACCTCTTGCTGTGAGGCAACAACACTACCGCTGCACCACCACGGCTTAAATTAGTTGGGACATGCACCGTATTCACAAAGTACAGATGTGCAAAGTTCAGTGTTCTGGTAATCAGTTCTATGTTTTACATTAAAAAAAATCTGTCACTGCTTGAAACACTACAGCAATACATGCTGTCATACATTCTTAAACTTAATGTGCTTTTTACATCTGTTTTTGGTAGCCCCTGCCAACAACCATTTGGCATGTTCCAGTGCCTCTGCCCATTCTTGAGTACTTAGATGAAGGGGGTTCCTGATATTCTGCCTTCCTAATGCTAGTGTACGCTTGTTCCCTTCAGCTTACACTGAAGATTGCCTTACTCACAATCTCCAGTGACACCAGTATGATTCATGTGCATGTGCCATCATGCATTCACCTTCTGATGTAGAAGATTTGTGTGCAATTCTCTCTTACTTTTTCTGTTTGAGCTACAGCCCATGTCCTCTACTGGGAGTTGCAGATGGGCACTAAACTCATCCCTGACTGTGGGTGGGGAAGCTGACATTAAGACATTCATTTCTTTTCCAATCCCCATGCAACCCCTTGACTACTCTGGCCTATTATTCAAATCCAGGTACTGTGGTTCCAGTCAGGGATGCATACTTCTAAACCATGCATCTGGCCTAAAATTACATGTAGATAAACTGTTTGTTACTGCATATCTCTGAATATTTCCAGTCTTTGAAAAACTGTTACTGAGTGTCTCTGAAGTATTTCTGGTGCTTGGAATGGGAATTTTAGGATATTTGTTTACTGTCATTTCTGCAAATTCAGTTAAGTGAATCTTGACTTATTGGAGAAGATGGAATACAGTTGCTTTGTTGCTATATTTCACTTGATATGTCTTGCTTGGATTTATTAGCAAGTATTCAGAGATCACTTTTTGTGTGCATGCATGTGTTTGCAGGTAGACATGCATTAGTTCTTGGGGAGACATTTCTGAATGCTTTGCAAAATGTCACAGCAGGATAAGACAGTGGTTTCCTGTTGGGTCTTGTTTGCTGCACACAGATAGATACAATGTTCATGTTGCCAATTTCAAGTGTAAAGTTATTATGTACAGCAGGCACATGGTAAGGGCATCCACCTACATAACGGGTGTTCTGTGGTTGGGATCAATCATGGTAGGGAAGAGGTGAAAGCCATTGCTTTTTCATTTATTCCTGGTAGGTGGGATAAGTTTTAGACTTGAAGGTACTACGTTCCATTCTCCTAGTAACACTTTCTCATAAAAGCCAGAGATATGGAAGAAAGTTATGTTGCTCAGATGGGTGAAGATGCAGGGGTGGAGTTCCATTCAGGGGATGTGACCTTGCAGAAGTGAGGACTTCTCCTCCATGCTACTGAGACCACTGAGCTCTCACTTGGCAAGTACATTGATGAGCTCTTCAGAAAGTAGAGTAGATAAAGCACATGATCCTCCAATTATGCAGTATGACATGGACCAGCAATGCCATACCCTCGGACATGCTTTTACTATGTGTGAATGAAAGTGTCAAGATGGCTGTAGGTAGCCAGAGAGAGCAGAAAGACACAAGGTCAAGTACAGAAAATCAAATACAAAGGATCATGACTGGGTCTCTGGTTGTAAGCACAGTATTGTGTGTTCGAGATGTAGATGTCAAGAAATTATCCATGTCGAGAACATAACATAGGGTTACGATCAGAAACCCAACTGTAATTCTTTGTAGTGCATGGAGCTTTACCTGGTCCATGCACTATGCATTATAGATAAAGAAAAAAAATGCAATGCCCTTGGCTAGCACTGGCAAAGAGGCAGTAGCAATACACCTATCAACTTAATTGTTTAATATTTGTGGGTGGGAAAAAGGAACAAAAGAAGGGAGAGAAACAAATGTACAAAATACAATAGTGACCAGTCTAAGATAGATTCCCTTTTGCTATGTTTATCTATTCGAGTGGGAAACTGGATTGTTTGGGAGAAACTTTGTAGATTTATGAAGATGGAGGGGTTCTCACCAGTGCAAGTGTTCCAATCTAAGTTGAAGTCGCTTGTGATAATGGTTTCATGGGTGTGGGTTGAGGCTGTCTAGGCTATGAGTACCTCAATGGCAGTGGGAGTATTGTTGGGAGGTATGTAAGTGGCTATTATGGTAATATTTTTCTTTGGGTTGATTCTGAACCTTGTTACTAGGACTTCAAAGTTGTTATCATAAGGGTATTTGATGGGTTTGTAGTCTATGCTTAGGTTATTTCCCACAGCACTGCACATGCCTTCTCCTCTCAGGCACCTACTCCTTTGCAAGCCTACCCATCGACATGAAGGAAATCAACACTTACTCTAGATTCAAAATGCAACTCAAAAAGCATGAATTCATCCAAGCCAAATGCTCCTGCTTCAACACATAACTTATCACCTAACCTCCTTTCCAAGTCTCCTCCTCTCTCAAGTTCATTGAAGATTGACTCACATTAGAAACTAATATACATTACGCTCTGCTTGATTGTACAATGCACTGTGCTTGTTCACTAGAATGTATATGTATAGTTTTTTTCTATGTAATTAGGCTGAACTACTCTGTTACTGCTTACATTTCTGTATTTTTTGTTTGTGAAGTGTTTTGTATTTATCAGAAAAACATAACACTCCATAGGATAAATGCCTCACTGCTAGTATAGAATAAACGATGTAATCCAAACAAACTCAAGCAGCAGAGACAACCATGTAACATCAAAAATGCCAAAACTCACTTATTAGATAAGATAAACATCAAAAACGCCAAAACTCACTTCTTAGATAACATCAAAACCGCCAAAACTCACTTTTTAGATAAACATCAAAAACGCCAAAACTCACTTCTTAGACAGTGAAGTGAAAGCGCTTACCAGTGTGCACAATAAAAGACTATCTTATCTAAGAAGTGAGTTTTGGCGTTTTTGATGTAACATGGTTGTCTTTGCTGCTTGAGTTTGTTTGGATTACATTGTTTTGTATTTATCTCAAGCTGAGCCAGTAATTGGTCAATATTGATCAGTGCACTACCCTGATAAACAAGTGCTCAAACTAACTGCAAAAGTATGATGAATGTTTTACGAAGTGTTTCAGCTACATCATGGCTTCTGAATGAACATGGCATTTTACTAAGTCTTTACGGATACATTCAGGTCAATAAAGCCAAACCCTACCAGCTGTGGGAATGCATGTTTCAGTGTTTTTATTTACTTCATCAGCACAGCATAAATGGACCGCTGAGTCCCACTGTCAGTTGTAACCTTTTTGAATAATTCCCAGGACCCAGGTGTCTGAACAAATCTTGTACCACACAGAAAGTGAATACCTACACTTTTGGAAAGATTTACAGTGTTGCCAGGGTGGGGAGCATGGAAACAATGAAGGGCAATACAACCAATCTGCTTTTGTAGATTGTCTTTTGGCTTGGGTAGGCCCAACTTTCTTTTTTGAACACCCCAGTCATTGTTTTCTAAAAGTTTATTTGCCTGTTTTTTTGGGGGTTTTTTTGCTGGGATTGCTTGTACTGTTTCCTATAATAGCAACTGGTACATAAACTTTCTACTGCATTTTCAAAGGTATTTAAATATCTTTGAGATCCAGTAGATTAACTTTCCCCTTTCATCAAATCATTTGAGGACCTCAGCCGATGAAGGCTCAAATAATACTTTTTTATGCAGAGGTACATTTGGAAATCCAGTTTTCAGATCCTCTAGTAAATTCTGAGAACACAGCTCAGCAATTCTTTTCACGACTGATCCAGTGGAAGCTGCCCTGGACACAGCATAAACAGTGTCATAAGAACAGAGAGAATGTTTAGCAGCCGGAGACACACAAGACAGTAAGGAATTCAGGGAAGTCTTTGTGTCAGAAGAAGGGAGATCAGCATTTCACTTTTGCATACTGTCAAAGTAAGCCACAAGAAAGTTAGATGTGAGCTTGACACTACACTGTTCTGAAGGCTAATGTGGAAGTGGTATATAACTCCTTCCCAAATCTCTCAAAAGCTCTCTCACTCTTGTCTAATACCATAGGGTTACCTGCCATAATTTGTTAGCAAGACAATGGTTTTGAAAGAGGAACCACTGCAGGATCTCCCCTACAGTTTCTAAAAAGAAATGTATGTGTTTGTGAAACTTCTTAAAATTCACCAGATTTTTGGGGGGCTGGTGGCTATCAGACAAACTGCACACTGAAGGAATGAATCCTCTAAGGATGGCAAGACAGGAGGAAAAGCAGGAGGTTGTGGGAAATTTGCATGTAGCATTTCATAATACCTTTGTTGTGTCTCTTGTTTTTTTTTTTTGTTGTTGTTGTTCCCACTTAAATAATACCTTCATCCTACTAATATTGCCAGAAAAAGATAACTCTACAGCTGGAGAATATTATGAAATACTTTCCTACTCCCAGATCTGTAGAGTAGAAATTTCAGAAGCGTAATCTAAGCTTAATTCCTGTACCCCAGACTCTGAATCAGAATTTGATGATAAGGGTGACCTTTTCCTTTTAAGTGTTTCTGAAGTTTTGGATTGTAATGACTGAAAGGCTTTAAATAAGCCTTTGGCAAAAACAAGGTAATCATCTTCCACTCCTTTTGTGAAGGTCACACGAGTGGAAGTGCGTTTCAGTCTGTGCTTCCATCTCCTGGGAGTAGCTATTCAAAAGGAGTTATCAGATGTCCAGTCATCTCCCCAAGAATCCCAACTCCTCATCATGGCCCTGTAAAGGAGTACCATCCATTTCTTCCTTCGATACCAACAAGAGTAGGTCTCCCCTGTTCAAAAGCAGGCATATGAGCAGCCCTAGAAGATGTGCTTACCTCTCTGCTCTTAGAGGCTTTGCGCGGAGTAACTCCAGAGAAGTTGAGTGAAGCCGATGGACAATTCTTGGGCTCTAACATGACCACAGAGGAGGCGTACTCTGAAGGCTGGGGCAACAAAGAAGCTAGCCTGGAAAAAGAAGCCTCCCTGAATACCTTTCTCTTTAAAGGGATGAGAGAGAAAATTTCTGAAGAACCAGGACCCTGGTCTATCAATCTGCCTGCAACAGATTTTAACTTCTGGTTCGTTAAATGTAACAAAAGGGTACTACATCTACTTTCTAGAGTTTTAGGAGCAAAGGGAGAATATACTGAACAATCCCGAGTGTCTGTCAATCACACAAACACTCCCCCTTTCTCTCAGACAAAAATAAATAATACATACTACTATTTAATTAACACTATTACAAAGTTACTTTACACAGAAGAAAAAGCTAAACATACTGTCACTCTGCATTTCACTAACAGACTGCCCAACACTGAACAGCAGTTACATAACTAGCATACATTTTCTTATTTAAGTTAGCATTGCAGCATGATACGGCATTCTTAATAGTCACTGGTCTTCCTACAGCAGAAGGTAGCCTAACAATGGCAAAGTTCCTCGTGAACGATTCAAGCTTGTTTTCCAGGTTATAACTAATAGCCACAAACTTCACAGTGGTATTGCTACATTATTATTTACATTATTTTTAATTATAGAGTCATAGGTTCATAGGAGATTACTAGGCTAACAGCTTAAGAGTACTTGGAAGCCTACCCAATATAACCCGATTTTACCCACTATATGGCCCCTAGGGGCAAGGGGATGGCATGCCACGACTTTTTGCCTATACCCTGAGTTTCTTATAGATTGACCTTGTCCATAAAGGACATAGGTGCTACTCCACATGTGAATTTGTGATTCCCGATCCACTGATCCAAACTGTGTTTGAAAAGGGCCAAGGAAGCCTGTTCCAAAGGAGGGTCAATCTCTGAGACACATATCTATCTCTCCAGCATGTTTTATTATGATAATTATTATAATCCTTTACAGATTTTAGTGCTTCACATCCCAGAAATGAGGAAAAAGTACAGTTTTGTACCTACCATAAATGTAGATGTTCGAAGATCCACATTGCTGTAGTCCTTACATATGGGTAGTCCGCTGTCCTCGGTCGGCCCGAATACCAAAGTATTAGGCTGACGTCGGTCAAGGCGCTTAAAACTGACATCAGAACGTCAGGGTACAAAAGCGCATGACCGACGTCATATCCTCAGTCTTTTCTTGCCCCAGATGTCAGAAGGCCCTAACAATAAAGGCCAAAGCCAAGAACAGCAAAAAATAACCAACCACCCCTGCACTAACCATATTTACAATATGTACAACACAAACCACACCACCACCTCTAACAACAGAGGGGAAGGAGGGAGGGTAAATTGGACTGCAGCAATGTGGATCTTCGAACATCTACATTTATGGTAGGTACAAAACTGTACTATGTTCTTCATCTCACATTGCTGCAGTCCTTACATATGGGTAGAATCCCAAAGCAGAGGTAAGGGAGGATGGCAAAACTATAAAACCTTAGGGGCTGCCAACATGCCCTGTAAAATTGCAGTGGCAAATCCAGCCCTAGATTTAGAGTAAAGTGGAAGGTGGTAATGCTTAGAGAAAGTATGCACAGAACTCCAAGTAGCTGCTTCCAAAATATCTTTAGTAGCCACCCCCCTTAAAAAAGCAGTAGAAGTGGCAGTAGCCCTAGTGGAATGAGGCCTAATCCCAGCTGGAATCTCCTTACCATGATGGGAATAACAAAAAGCAATACAAAAACCAATCCACTTAGAAATAGTTTGTTTTGAAACAGGGTTGCCCTGAGAACCCAAAGCAAAAGAAACAAACAACTGCTGAGACTGCCTGAACCCTTTAGTTCTGCTCAAATAATATCGCAACTGTCTGTGTATATCCAAATTGTGCAAAATCCTTTCCCCTTTATTTTGGGGGTTTGCATAAAAAGTAGGCAAATGAATAGTTTGGTTTAAAGCCACACTAGAAACCGCTTTAGGCATAAAAGAAGGGTTAGTACGCAAAGACACCCTATCTTTGTGGAAAATTAAGAAAGGCTCAACCGCCATAAGGGCCTGTAATTCAGAAACCCTTCTCGCAGAGGTAATGGCCAACAAAAATGCAGTCTTCCATGATAAATATTTCAACTCTGCAGATGCTGCAGGCTCAAAAGGTTGTAGAGTGAATTTCTCCAACACAAAATTGAGATCCCAAACAGGAGTAGGAGCCCTACGTGGGGGTCTTATATTCTTTGCCCCTCTAAGGAATTGCTTAAACAAAGGCTGAGAAAATAAAAGTGGGTCACAGTCATAGTGAGCAGAAATAGCTGCAGCATGAACCTTTATAGAGGAGAAAGACAAACCTTTGTCCAATAACTCAGTAAGGTATTGAAGCGCAACACTTAAATTAGGTTTAGAAACATCAAAGTCCTTTGCTGTACTCCAAAATAAAAATCTCCTCCATTTATCTGCGTAAACTTTCCTTGTACTAGGCCTTCTGGCCTCCAAAATAACATTCAAAACTTGTTGTGGAAGCTGAGACCCTCCAGGGTTTAAAACAGAATATGCCAGGCTGTTAGATGTAGAGAGTGAAGTTTGACATTGAGTAAATGACTGTTCTCCTGAGACAGCAGGTGAGGAATCGAAGGCAAAGGCCATGGAGGCTCCTGTACCAGACTTCTCAGTAATGGGTACCAGTGCTGTCGAGGCCAATCTGGAGCTATTAAAATCATGTTTGGCTTGTCCTGTCTGACCTTCAGGAGTACCTTTGGGAGGAGAGGCAGAGGTGGAAAGGCATACACATGAAGATTGCTCCAATTGAATGAGAGAGCATCCACTTTCCAAGCTGTGGGATGAAACCTTTTTGTGCAAAACTTTGGCAGCTGGTAATTTAGAGGAGAAGCGAACAGATCTATGTCTGGAGTTCCCCATAACACTGTCAATTTCTGAAATACATGAGGATCCAATTTCCACTCGTGGGGATCCATAATTTGTCTGCTCAACACATCTGCTAAGGAGTTCTGTGCTCCTGGCAGAAACCTTGCCTGAAGATTTAGCTGTAAACTGAGAGCAGTCTCCCACAAAATCATTGCTTGTCTGCATAGGGGATAAGAATGCGTCCCCCCTTGCTTGTTGATGTACCACATGACAGTTGTGTTGTCTGTTTGAATCAACACCTGCCCTGGAAGAAGTAGATCCTTGAAAGCTATCAATGCAAATTGGACTGCTAACATCTCCTTCAAGTTGATATGTAAATGTTGAAGTCTGGCAGGCCACGTGTCTTGTACCCATTTTCCATTTAGATGAGCTCCCCAAGCTTTGTCTGAGGCATCTGTCGTTAGAATCTGACTCGCCTCTGGCCGGGTCACAGAGAGTCCCTTGTTTAGGTGACATTCCTGAGCCCACCACAAAAATTCCTTTTGAATGCAAGGTATTATTTGAATGACAGTGTCCATATCTTGGCAGTGCTGTGTCCATACATTTTTGAGATACCATTGTAGCTTCCTCATATGCAGTTTGGCATTGGGAAGTACCAGAATACAAGATGCCATGAACCCCAAGGCTTGAAGGACTGTCCTTGCAGTCAGCCTGGACTGACGAGATAATTGGTGGAAGTAAAGAGAAAGAGTCTTTTGTTTGTCCGGTGTCAAAAAGGCCATCTGGGATGCTGTATTCAGTCTCACACCCAGAAAGCACATGTCCTGAGAGGGTACTAGACTGGACTTTATTTCGTTCACAGAATACCCCAGGCATCTTAACACTGCCATCACATACTGTAGATGATGAAGAAGTTCGTCCTTTCCTTGGGCCAGAATCAGGCAATCGTCCAAATAAGGATAGATTTGTATTCCTCTTAGCCTGAAGAAAGCTACCACTGGAGCCAGAACCTTCGTGAACACTCTGGGCGCAGTAGATAAGCCAAAGGGCAATGCAGAGAACTAATAATGAGAAGTCCCAGCCCGAAAACGCAGGTACTTCCTGCAACTGAGCCTGATAGGAACATGAAGGTAAGCCTCCTTGAGATCCAGAGTCACCATCCAGTGGTCTTTGCCCAGCAGAGGTAAAAGCTGTTGTAGTGTCAACATTTTGAACTTGGGAATGTCCAGATATGTGTTGAGGATAGATAAATCCAAAATTGGTCTCCACGTGTTCCCTTTCTTTGGTACTAGAAACAGGCGAGAATAAAATCCTAGGCCCACTTCTGGCAGAGGGACCGGTTGTATGGCCCCTATTTGAAGTAGTAGAGAAATTTGTTTGTGAGCCTCTAGTCTTTGCTGAGGAGGAACGTCCGGCATGCCTTTGAAAGGAGGCAAGGTATGGAAATAAAACTTGTAACCTTGGTGTATGATATCCAATACCCATTTGTCTTGTGTAATCAAAATCCAATTTTCCTTGAAGAGTGCCAACCTTCCTCCCAAAGGTGCTGCCAGGCAAGAAGGATCTGGCAGCTGAAAAGGTAGGTCATTGGGCCTGTTTACGAAAGGACTGGCCCCTGCCCTCACCTGAAGATTGTGCAGGCGAACTCCCTGTTCTAGGTCTGAAAGAACTCTGAGCTCTGCCCCTACCACGTCTAGATCTACCCCTAGACTGAGAATCATAAGAAGGATACGTCCACCCCTTAGTAGGCCAATTCCTACTAAACTTCGGAGGCTGAACTTGCAAAAAATCTTTAACAGCCTGCATAGACTTAGCCTTGTCTTCCATTTTCTTCAAGACTGACTCCACAGGTGAACCAAACAACACATCAGACTGCAAAGGAGCATCCAAAATCCTTGTCTTAACATGGTCAGATAAATTCTGATCCTTCAGCCAGGCGTGCCTGCGAAGAACTGAACCAGTGGCAGCCACCCTAGACGAGGCCTGCACAGCATCAAAACCACATTGTAATGAATGCTTACCCACCTGTTCAGAGACATGCACCAAATCTTGTAATTCTTTACACTCAATGCCTTCCGCCAGAGCATCCACCTTAGACTTCAATTGAGAAAGAAGAAAGTTTTGATATTTCAACATATGAAACTGGCAATTCAAAGCCCTCATAGCTAAGGTAGAAGATGTATAGACCTTCTTCCCCCATCTATCCAAAGCTCTGGCCTCTTTATCTAGAGGAACTGGATTTTTTACAACAGAGGCCTTGACACCCTTAGGTCCCTGACTAATAGTCTCTGGGTCCGCCCTAGGACTCTTATAAAGATATTTATGAGCCTCAGGCACCCTGTAATACCCATCTGGTTTAACAGGCGCAGGAGGCAGAGAATCAGGATTAAGTGAAGCCTCTGCAAACACATCTTCCACAACATCCAGAACAGGGGGTATAGCCAAGGGCCTATGCTGGGGTAAAAGCAAAAATTCCCTAAGCCTTTTGCGAGAATCAGAGAAGTCCTGACCTTCCCACTTAAAATGTTCCCTCATAGAATGAAGTGTCTCTGAAAAAGAAAAATCCTCTGGAGGAGAAGCAGAAGGAGTGGCATCATCTGCATCAGAATCAGAATAAGGAGAGTACTCCTGCAAGTCTTCAGCCGAAGACTCTGAAACATCCGAAGCCTGCTCAAAACTTCCCAACTCTGGCTCTACCCTAGGCCTCTTATCAGGAGGGGGCAAAGAACCTCTAATCAGAGTAATCAAATCTTCTGCCATTTTAAGCATGTGCTTCTTAGGCACAGACCCTGCTGAACTAGGAGTGACACCAACAGAAGCTAAACCTGACCTGCCTCTAGGAGAAGCCTTGGAAACAGAAGGAGAGGGCCTAACCACCCTAGGAAGGGAGGGGAGTACAGTAACCTGAGAAGCCCCTTCAGCCTGACCTGCCTCCTGAGAGGCCACATCCTGCAAAATCAAAGTCTCCCCCTGAGACTCCAGAGAAGTCTCCGTCGGAACTACCGGTTCCACTGAAGCCTCTAAAGAACCGGCGTCCGGAACGGACGACTCATCTTGCCTGGGTTTAACTGTTTTGTCTTTGCGCTTCTTCGTAGAAGTGGACGCCGGAGAGTCCGACGGCATATTATAATTGCACCGCTTACCAAAGACCAGCCTAGCACAATCTAATCTTCTCTTAATAGTGCGCTTATTGAACCTAGCACAAAAGCGACACCCAACAACGTCGTGCTCAGGCCCCAAACAAGGAATACACAAAGAATGATAATCCCTATGCGGTATCTGTTTCCCACAAGAAATACAGTTATTCACTTTTTCTGACATCCGGTAAAACACTGAGGCAAGAAAAAAACAAAATATTCCCCAACGGGGTACTTAGCCAACTTGGATTCGGTCTGAAACTCCGAACTCGAAAAATTTCAGAACGCCGAACGGCACTCGCAACGCTGCTTCTGCATCGGACCATGCGGCAAAAAAGACTGAGGATATGACGTCGGTCATGCGCTTTTGTACCCTGACGTTCTGATGTCAGTTTTAAGCGCCTTGACCGACGTCAGCCTAATACTTTGGTATTTGGGCCGACCGAGGACAGCGGACTACCCATATGTAAGGACTGCAGCAATGTGAGATGAAGAACATCAGGCAGTATTCTACTAATACCCCTTGGTCCTCCAAAACAGTGACATAGAGATAACTGGAGTTAGGGTACAGTGGACAAATAACCCTTAATTTGTTCTTTTTTAAGACTGAACGGTGAAAAGGAATGAAGCAGGATTTTTTGTTTAGGCCTCTTTTGCCATTTCAAATAAAAATTTTCAGAAATCTTTAAGTGGAATGTTTCAGGTCTGCTAGCCATTGCTGGTATGGATAATATCTAGCTGACCACAATGGATTACTTTTCCTTGTAAAGAAGTCATTATAAAGACAACTTTTACATTTTACCCTATCAGGAAGAGGAAAGATAAACAATGCCACTTGTCCCTGCCAGCACTTTAGAAAATGTGAGTTCACATTACAGGGGATGTTATGAACATCCTAGGGCTACCTCATGCACTCATACCTTCAACAGCCCTTGTCATAATGAACAGGCGCCACAGCAGGATGTTTAATGAAATCACGATAAGTTGGTGACTAGATCTGTGAAGACTGTCTGAATGAGCTACAATGTGGAAAACAGCAGTTATCCAAAATGGCCGCAACCTTTGTCCACTAGAGCAATGCTCTCAGAGTTGGTTAAGAATAACTATGTGATTTACCTGCATTAAAGAAAACTTTGGAATTTCTACTTTGAACATCTGCTGTAATGTTTCAAATTTTCCACCTCTTCCATATGATCTTTGCAGCTGAAATTTGAAAAATCACCCTTTATCTATTCTTCATCCTTCAAGTGGGAATATACTAGTAGTAAGAAGACAAGCAGCTTACTCTGAAGAAGTACATTAACTATACTGCTGTTGTACTCACTCTGCTATTTCTGTCCTGGGTATGTGGAAAACAATAAGGCTTTTAATGTCCACATGGATCTGCCATGATGTACTGTTACACGGCATTTCAGGTGGAATTATGAAATGTGAGATGGATTCATGGACATTGTGCCCTCATGAAGAAATCCCTTCATAGAGCTAAATGGCTTCCAATCACAGCACACTCTACCCTCTTATCATTCTCTAAACTCCACTCTCCTGCTACCCTCTCTTTTGTTTAAAATATTAAACAGTAGTTTCTGCCCCTCTCTCAAGAGTAAACCAACTCAAATCTTCTTCATGCTCGTTATGACATCAGGACAACAAAATGCCCATTCTTTGGTCTCACCACAGGAGAAAAAAAGCTTCTCAAAAATGATCACTGTCAACTGGAACCATCTCCCCTAGGACATCAGAAGAATCTCTAACTAGAAAGACTTCTGAAAAAGGTTATGCAAACATCTTGGCACCATATACAAATATACTTGCTTTACAGATAAAGGCTAATGACATCTAACCTCCATGAGCAAATCATCACAATGTCACCTGCAGGATCTAGAGTTATGATAACTATATAACTTACATACCATGGGCCGACCTCTCCATCTGTCTCAACAGATGGGACAGAGTCCCCAGCTACCAGAATTCCTAGGCGGCATCATAGCAGGAATACTTTAACTCACTCAAGCCTAACACACCTTTTTTGTATACTTAGTTTACATCCATACCACCTTATGGTATGGGTTTGTCTTCTTTAAGAAAGTGATGTATCAGCTAATAATATGCAGCACTGGAAAGGGCAAGGACTTATTAATAACAGGACACTAAGGCTGTGCATCTAGGATGTCCTGCAGTGAAGAAATTAATCTTTTGTTTGTCACTTATTACTCATATTTTATTGAGGTGTATGGTGTGAAACACTAATGTGGGAGACGAGACAATTCACTGAGAATGCGGGTCATGCTGCCTAAAGACGCCAAAATGGGCATGGGTAGTTGCCGGTGATAAGTGGGTTGAGGACCCGGCCTACTCTGATCTACGAAAGGGACCCAAGTTAACAGCGGGAGGGGTGTATGTGCCCCTATTGGCCAGTGTGTGCCCACCATGAAGCCCAGCAGCCCTGGGTCAATAAGCTACAGGCTGGCCGGTGTCTCGTTGCCCAGCCTGGGTTGCCTGGGATAGCTCTGTTGAGCAAAAGCTGGATGTAAAACCAATCAACCTGCCAAACGTGAACTGAGAATTGCTACACTTAACATAGGTTCGCTGACAGGACGCAGCTTGGAAGTGGATGACATGATGATACGCAGGAGGCTGGACATCCTATGTATCCAAGAAACAAGATGGAAGGCCAGTGCAGCAAAGTCACTTGGGTTGGGATCCAGACTGTACTACTCAGGAGGGTGACAGGCTACAAATGGTGTGGAAATTGTGGTGAGAGAGGCTACAAAAGGCAATGAGGTATACCATCAGAATTAGTGACAGACTCATGGCAAATCAGACGCCAGTGTAATGATAGGGCAGTATTCATAATCAGCCTATGCCCCACAGCAGAACTGTGACATTGAGGAAAAGAGTGCATTAAGACAGCATTTGCAGGACCTACTAGACAAAGCAGGACAATGTGAATAGGTCATTCAGACAGCAGTTGCAAGACCTACTAGATAAAGCAGAACAGCATGAACTGGCGTTGATAATGAGTGACATGAATGCACATATCAGGACAGACAGAACATGATATGAGTGCTGCCTGGGTTCACATGGGTGGGGCAACAGGAATAAATAAGGAAAGCCATTCTAGACTTCTGTGTCATAAATGGCTTAACAGTAGCCAACACATGGTTTAGAAAAAGAGACAGTCACAAGATCACATAAAAGAGTAGCCAACTTGCATGTAGACTTCCTTCTAGTAAGGAAAAGGCACTAGGAGTAGAATCAATGATTGTAAAGTCACCTCCAGTGAAACAGTCGGCCCACACCATAAACCACTGGTTGCCACAATCAGCTGCAAGCAGTGGCCAGAGAAGGCTCTAAGGTCAACAGAGACGAGGCTAAAGACCTGGAATTTGACTGGAGAGAAAGTACAACAGTTCAAGGAATTACTCAGGGAGCTAGCACCCCAATAAGTGGAGGAAACAGGAGGAGCTGAAGAAGAAGAATGGCAGCGCCTCAAAACAGCATATTTGAGGACTACAGAACTGATTTGTGACTGAGCCAGGTATGAAAATAAGGTACACAAGGAAAGCTGGTGATGGAATGAAAAAGTCCTGGAAGTCATCAAAAGAAAGGAGTGCAGGAAAAAACAGGCGATACAAAAGAAAGACCAGACTAGGAAGGTATACTGGTTGGCTAACAAAGAAGCTAAGAAAGGAAACACAGGAAGAAAAAGTAGAAAACCAGGAACTGTGGAAGCGGAGGTTTTTCAAAAACCAAACCTTCAGAGCAAACAAAAATGCAAATAGCACAATCTGGCTGATGATCAGGAGAAAAAGTACTTCTTCCTTGTCGAAAAACAGATCCAAGCAGACATGCTAAAATAAAATGCTTTAATATCCACGAACACAAAGTGACAACAAGCGCTTTCGCCCGGTCTTACCGGGCTTTTTCAAGTACTTGTTTACTGGGGTTTTTCAAGCGCTTGTTGTCACTTTGTGTTCGTGGATATTAAAGCATTTTAACTGGATTTTAGCATGTCTGCTTGGATCTATTTTTCGACAAGGAAGAAGTACTTTTTCTCCTGATCATCAGCCAGATTGTGCTACTTGCATTTTTGTTTGCTCTGAAGGTTTGGTTTTTGAAAAACCTCCGCTTCCACAGTTCCAAGCTAAGAAAGGAGTTATAATAGCAAAAAATATGACATCGGAGGCATTCGACCAACCTCTGGAAT
Organism: Protopterus annectens; assembly: GCF_019279795.1. Lineage (NCBI taxonomy): Eukaryota > Metazoa > Chordata > Ceratodontiformes > Protopteridae > Protopterus > Protopterus annectens. The sequence continues at coordinate 106,148,683 of NC_056750.1, read as the reverse complement.
GTGACTCAGGAGGTGGCACAAAAAGACACTATATCAGGTTGCAATGCAAAGACAGAAAGATAAAGAAGACAGTCAGACACCCTTCATAAGGGATGCCAGTAACAACATGCTCACCAGTCCACAGGACATCAAATGCAGACGGAGGGAGTATTTCCAGCAACATCTGAATGAAGAAAACCCCACAGAAGCTGCACTGCCCCAGAAACAGCCTACAAAGAGAGAAGAAGAGGAGCCCACCTTAAAAGAAGTAAGAACAGCACTAAGGTAAATGAAGTCAGGGAAAGCAGCAGGCTCAGATGTGGTCACAGCAGATATGATAAAGATGCTGGGTGAGATAAGGGAGAAATGGAACCTGAGGGTACTCATAGCAGTGTACTGAGAAAGGCATATCCCAAAGGACTGGAGAATAAGCATAATTGTGCCAGTGTACAAGAAAAAGGAGACATCCACAACTGTGGCCAGTACAGAGGCAGCAAATTCCCGTCAAAATGAATGAAAGTTCTGGAGAGGGTGATTGACAAATGGATACGCAGAGCAGTAGAATGTAAGATGGGAGATGAGAAGTTTGGATTCAGATCAGGATCCAGCACAAGTGACCTGATGTTTGCAGTGAGACAAATAGTTGAGAAGAAGCTACAGATGAGGAAAAAGTCCAACTGGGCATTCCTAGACTTGGAGAAAGCATATGACAAAGTCCCAAGAAAACTGATATGGGCAGTACTGCGGTGGTTCAAAGTCACAGAAACATTGGTAGAATTAGTGCAGGCTATGTATAAGGACCCAATGACTCAAGTGCGAAAAGTGTTTGGCCTCACAGAGGGGTTCCCAGTGGGAGTGGGTGTACACCAGTGTTCAGCTCTGAGCCCATTGCTGTTCTTACTGGTGATGGACTACATTAGCAAACAGGTTGGAGAGGACAGATTAACAAAGTTGCTGTATGCAGACGATGTGGTACTACAGGCAGACTCTAAGCAAGAACTTCAGCAGAGGATAGGGAAATGGAATGCAAAACTGAAGGTACATGGGATGAAACTAAGCACAGACAAGGCAGTGGCAATGGCAGCAAATTAGGAAAATCAGAAGAAGCTGAGAACTGAGATAGAAGGGAAGATAGTCGAACAGGTAAATAGCTTCAAGTATCTGGGATGGGTGGTTGAGAAGGGAAGTCTGAATGAGGAGGTCAAAGCTAGAATCAGAGGGGCTGCAACCAACTGGCATAGAGTCTCAGGTGTAGTCTATGACAGAAGAATGCCAAAGAAGCTAAAAAGTAAGGTGTACAAGACAGTGATGCAACCAGTACTACTGTATGGTACAGAAACCTGGGCAGTAAAGAAAGAGCAGATGAAGAGGCTACAGGTGATGGAAATGAAGTGCCTAAGAAGGGTGGTTGGATGCACACTGTGGGACAGATGAAGAAATAAGGACGCAAGAGCAGAAGCCAAAGCAGCTCCAATTGCAGAAAAGATCAAAGAGAACAGAAACCTGGGCAGTAAAGAAAGAGCAGATGAAGAGGCTAGAGGTGATGGAAATTAAGTGCCTGAGAAGGGTGGTTGGATGCACACTGTGGGACAGACGAAGAAATAAGGACGCAAGAGCAGAAGCCAAAGCAGCTCCAATTGCAGAAAAGATCAAAGAGAACAGATTACAGTGGTTCGAAAACATGTGCAGAAAAGCAGAAGACAATCTGGTAAATATTTAGGACAGACAGGAAGAAGGTAAGAGGAAACGAGGATGTCCAGCAAAGAGATAGATAGATTGTGTGAAAGAAGATCCGTGACAGTCAGGCATGAGTGTCGAAGAAGGCAGGTGTGTGGCATTGAAATGAGAGAGATGGAGACAGTTAACATGATACCCCTACCCCATGTAGAAAATGGGGGAAAAGGGGGCTGATGATGAAGATACTGGAAATATTGCAAGCTGTTTGTTAGTAATTATGAAAATAAGTAATACTTCCATATGTAACTAATACCTCAAAAACAAGTGACAAACTGTTTGCATGACATTAGGTGAAACCTTAGGTGTTATTGAAAAAAAGTCTTTAATATTTGCACTGTAACTTGCACATCTTGAGAGATATCTAGTAATATATTGATAATTATCCAGTCAAACATGTGTTTTCATATTTCTGTACATATCTCAATAAACGTACTTACAGAGAAATTTCTTGTTGTTATGTGAAAGCTTATGTCTGGTTAACAAAAATGTTCTAACAATACATGTCTAGAGTGTATAGTCTTCAAGATATGAAAATTTTGTTTGTGAAAGTTTAAAAAAATATAACTTGTCATTTGTGTACATTACCATCTATTATACTATTTACAGAAAATACTATCAATCCACTGACTACTATCACTATAAAGAATACTTCTTACTGATACCATTGATAACATGTAAAGTTTTAATGGCTTTCATCATTCACAAAATATTTATATTTCTTTATCTTATAGGTGAACACAAAACTAACTGTTCTGAATGGCTACTTTAAGCTTAGCCAATAATCTGGGGTCAGGATCAAACCCTGCACTTTGTGACTACAAGGTGAAGACCTTAACCATTACACTAAACCCATCCTCAATGAATTTAAAGTTTATTTTTCAGAAAATGCTCTGGAATACAGACAACTAGAAGTGTGACATTCCATTCCACACAGGTGTTAATGAGTATGGTGGAACCAAAGGTTGCTGTGAATCTGCAAATCAAATACAGTTTGTAATGCTTGATAAAGGTATGCCTACTATACCAAGTTAAATATCATTTGACAATGAATGTATGAAAAAGGCAGAGGAAGGTGAAACAGATCTAGTGCACTGAGTTTTTAGTATGTGTGACAGATGCAGTCCCTTGGCACAGCAAACAAATGAAATATAATCTGACAGCCATCAAGACCAGGTGATCTTAGAGACTTTGAATCCCAGTTTGGTTGGTTTTTGAACTGGATATCAATAACTGATCAGCTTTTCATACAGATTTTGTATGGTGCAGATAAAATCTGAATTTCATACAGATATTCAAGGCATGCAGGGTGGGTGTATTCCCTATGATTAGTACGATTAGGGAAAAAAGACAGGCAAGTGTATCCTTTGGTTCAAGGCTAAATCTATAGTCTTAATCACAAATCTTGGATTGGGTTTGAGAGAAACTCTGTCTTTAAGAAACAATAAAAATGCTTGCAGGACAAAGCCTGAAGTTCAGAAATCAGTCTGGCACCAAGAAAGTACAGTTTTGTACCTACCATAAATGTAGATGTTCGAGTGCTAATACAGCTGCAGTCATAATAGATGGGTTCTCCTGCCGTCAGGCGGGTCCTCGGTCAGCCGAATTCCAAAGTCTAGGTCCGGCGTCGGTTGTCGTCGCTTCCTCCCTGACGTCAGTGCGACAGGGGTATAAAAGAACCAGCCGACGCCAGATTTTGTATGGTGCAGATAAAATCTGAATTTCATACAGATATTCAAGGCATGCAGGGTGGGTGTATTCCCTATGATTAGTACGATTAGGGAAAAAAGACAGGCAAGTGTATCCTTTGGTTCAAGGCTAAATCTATAGTCTTAATCACAAATCTTGGATTGGGTTTGAGAGAAACTCTGTCTTTAAGAAACAATAAAAATGCTTGCAGGACAAAGCCTGAAGTTCAGAAATCAGTCTGGCACCAAGAAAGTACAGTTTTGTACCTACCATAAATGTAGATGTTCGAGTGCTAATACAGCTGCAGTCATAATAGATGGGTTCTCCTGCCGTCAGGCGGGTCCTCGGTCAGCCGAATTCCAAAGTCTAGGTCCGGCGTCGGTTGTCGTCGCTTCCTCCCTGACGTCAGTGCGACAGGGGTATAAAAGAACCAGCCGACGCCATGTTCTTCAGTTTTTCTTGCCCCAGATGTCAGGTGCCCCCAGAAGGAAGGCAATACATAAAATTATGAAGTAATGCAATGCAATACAATCAAGAAACAGTAGTTGCAAGCAAATACACCATAAAAGAATACCCCTAGAGGGGAAGGAGGGAGGGAAACCTGGACTGCAGCTGTATTAGCACTCGAACATCTACATTTATGGTAGGTACAAAACTGTACTATGTTCATCGTGCATACAGCTGCAGTCATAACAGATGGGTAGAATCCCAAAGCTAAGAAAGGGGTGGTAGGCACTAGGTGGAACTAGGAGGAGCCAAAATGCCCTGACTGCAGTGGCAAAGCCTGCTCTAGATTTGGAGTATAATGGTAGGTTGTAGTGTTTGGAGAAGGTATGCACAGAACTCCAAGTGGCTGCTTCCAAGATATCCTTGGTAGGAACTCCTCTGAGGAAGGCTGCAGAGGTGGCTGTGGCCCTGGTGGAATGAGTTCTAATGCCTGTAGGAACAGTTTTGCCATGAAAGGAATAGCAAAAGCGTATGCAGTGGGCTATCCATTTTGAGATTGTCTGCTTGGAAATTGGTTTTCCTGGAGCTCCTACCGCATAGACCACAAAGAGCTGTTCTGATTTTCTGAAAGGCTTTGTTCTGTCCAAATAATAACGCAGTTGCCTGTGGATGTCCAAGGAATGTAGTAATCTCTCCCCTTTGTTTTGAGGAAAGGGATAAAAAGTAGGTAAATGTATGGCCTGATTTAAAGCTACCCTGGATACCACTTTAGGCATAAAGGAAGGGTTGGTTCGTAATGAAACTCTGTCCTGATGGAAGATGATAAAAGGCTGGGCAGCCATGAGGGCTTGTAGTTCTGAAACTCTACGAGCTGAAGTGATAGCCAGAAGGAAAGCTGTTTTCCAGGACAAATATTGCAAATCTGATGAAGCAGCTGGCTCAAAAGGAGGTAAAGTCAGTTTTTCCAGAATGAAATTTAGATCCCAAGCAGGTATTGGTTGTTTCCTTGGAGGTCTTAAATTCTTAGCCCCTCTGAGGAACTGTCTTAAAAGCGGGTGAGAGAATAAAGGAGGATCGGTGTTGTATTCTGCAGAAATGGCTGAGGCATGGATTTTGATGGAGGAGAACGAAAGTCCACTGCTTAGTAGTTCAGCCAAATATTGTAGTATTTGAGATAACTTCAGATTTCCAGGGTTCTGGCCCTTTTTCTCATTCCAGACACAAAAAACGTTTCCATTTTGCGGAGTAAGCTTTTCTAGTTGATGGCCTTCTGGCCTCCAAAATGACATCCTGCACCTCCTTGGAGAGTAGGGCCTGCTGTGATGCTAAGGAATCTTCCATGCGGCTAGACTGAGTGTTTTTAGCTGACTGTGAAGAGTTTTGAAGCTGTGCTGAGTCAGAAGAGGAGGCATTAGAGGCAGGGTCCATGGAGGGGAATGAGTCAGGCTCCTCAGGAGTGGGTACCAGTGTTGCCTTGGCCAGTCCGGAGCAATGAGGATCATCTTTGGTCTGTCTGCTCTGGTCTTCAATAGGACTTTGGGCAGCAGAGGAAGAGGTGGGAAGGCATAAACTGTCATTGACGTCCAGCTGAAAGAGAGAGCGTCCACTCTCCAGGCCTTTGGGTGGAAGGTCCTCGAGCAGAATTTTGTCAATTGATGATTTTTGTGGGAGGCAAAGAGATCTATGTCTGGCCTTCCCCATTCTTGGATTATTTCTGTAAAAACTTTTGGATGCAACATCCATTCGTGTGGATCTGTCATATTCCTGCTTAGGTTGTCTGCCAGCGTGTTTTCCTTGCCTGGCAAGTTCTGTGCTTGTAGTTCCATTTGTAAGTCCATGGCCATGTTCCAAAGTGATATGGCCAGTCTGCATAGGGGATAGGAATGTGTTCCTCCCTGCTTGCTTATGTACCACATAACTGTGGTGTTGTCCGTTCTTATCAATAGTTGACCTGGTTGTAGAAGGTCCTTGAAAGCTATAATAGCATTTATTACTGCTAGCATTTCTTTTTGATTGATGTGAAGGTGCTTTTCTTTTTGGGACCATTTGCCCTGAATGCACCAGTCTGTCGTGTGCGCCCCCCCAGGCGGAGTCCGAGGCGTCTGTTGTGATGACTTGATTTGCTTGAGGCTTGCTGAATGGAAGACCTGTGTTTGCTTGACATGCTTGAGCCCACCACAGAAATTCCTTTTGCAGACATGGAAGTAGTGGTATTATTGTTTCCAAACTGTGGCTGTGTTGAGACCATATGTTTTTTAGGTACCATTGTAGTTTTCTCATATGCAGCTTTGCACATGGGATTAGCAAGATGCAAGATGCCATGAATCCCAGAGCCAGCAGGATTTTCCTTGCAGTCAGCCTGGCGCAATTTGCCAGTGTTTTGAAATATTGAATTAGTTGCCCCTGCTTCTCTGGCGTGAGGTAGGCCATCTGGGTGTTTGTGTCCAAATTGGCACCCAGGAAAATTATATTTCAAGAGGGTATTAGCCTTGATTTCTCTTTGTTGACTGTGTATCCCAGAGAGTTTAATAACATTATTCCATAAGCCAGATGTTTCAGAAGAATGTGGTTGCTGTCTGCTTGGATCAGGCAGTCGTCCAAATAAGGGTATATTTGTATCCCTTGAAGTCTGCAGTAGGCAATTACTGATGCCAGGCATTTCGTGAATACTCTGGGCGCAGTAGATAAGCCAAAGGGCAATGCAGAGAATTGATAATGGGTTGAACCTGCAAGAAATCTGAGGTATCTTCTGCAATTTTGTCTGATTGGGACATGCAGGTATGCCTCCTTGAGGTCCAATGTTACCAGCCAAGACTCCTTGCCCAGCATGGGAAGACGTTGCTGTAGAGTGAGCATCTTGAATTTTGGTACGAGTAGGAATGTGTTTAGGATGGAAAGATCCAAAATAGGTCTCCAATCTTTTCCCTTCCTTGGCACCAGAAATAGCCTGGAATAAAAACCTTGACCTTGTTCGTGTGTAGGTACCTCTTGAATAGCTTTCATGTTTATAAGATCTGAAATTTGCTTTTGTGCCTTTGTCCTTTGATTGTGTGGCAGTTTTGGCATGCCTCTCATTTTTGGAAGGGTATGAAAGTGGAATTTGTAGCCTCTGTTTATAATGTCCAGGATCCATTTGTCCTTTGTGACAACATGCCAATTTTTTGAGAATAGTGCCAGCTTTCCTCCTAAGGGGGCTGCCATTTGAGACCTGGTTGGCCTGCAAAGGGGAAAGTCATTGGGTTTGCTTTCTGAAAGATTGTGAGTTGTCCTCACCACCTCTTTGTGTAGGAGTTTGCCATTGTCTGCCTCTGTACGATCCTTGTGGTTGTCCTCTGCCCCCCGGGTGCCTGTATATGACTCTTTGGGGTCTGTCCGTGGCAGGAAAGGACCAGTTTTTGGAAGGCCAATTTCTACTAAAACGTGGTGGTTGAACCTGCAGAAATTCTTTCACAGTTTGCATTGATTTAGCTTTTTCCTCCATTTTTCGTAATACTTCCTCAGCATTTGCACCAAATAGTACATCCTTTTGAAGAGGGGCGTCTAGTAATTTAGCTTTGACATGATCAGGCAAGGTTTGTTCCTTGAGCCAAGCATGCCTGCGTATGACTGAGCCTGTAACAGCAGCTCTACATGAGGCTTCTAGAGCATCAAAACCACATTGTAGGGTATGTTTACCCACTTGTTCTGCACTATGCATCAAATCCTGCAACTCCTTCAAGTCTGGTTGTTCAGGTTGTGACATTTTACTTTTCAATTGAGATAACAGAAACTGTTGGTATTTTAGCATATGAAACTGACAGTTTAAGGCCCTCATGGTTAAGGTAGCCGAGGTATATACCTTTTTTCCCCACCTTTCTAAGGATCTGGAATCTCTTGGAAGGCAATGGATTTTTGGCAATGGAAGCCTTAACTCCCTTGGGTCCCTGTGAGATGGTTTCTAGGTCAGCAGCATGGCTTTTGTAAAGAAATTGGTGTGAGTCAGGAACCCTGTAGTACCTGTCAGGCTTAACTGGAGCTGGAGGTAGAGAGTCCGGGTTAAGGCAGGCCTCCGAGTAAACATCATCTAGGATGTCCAAGACAGGAGGTATAGCCAGAGGCCTGTGCTGGGGTAACAAAAGAAATTCCCTGAGCCTTTTCTTGGAATCAGAATAATCCTGGCCTTCCCAGTAGAAGTGTTCCCTTAAGGTATGCAAAGTTTCCCCAAATGAGAAATCCTCAGGGGGGGATAAAGAAGGAATAGACTCCTCTGCAGCAGAGTCTTCGAAAGGGGAGTAAGCCTGTTCCTGATCATCAGAGTGTTCTGAAATAATGGATCCCTGATCAGAGGAGGGGGAATCTTCCTCCACTCTGGGCCTTTTGTCCGGAGGTGGCTGAGAACCTCTGATTAGAGTAATTAAATCCTCAGCCATTTTAAGCATCTGTCTCTTAGGCATGGGGCCTGGAGATGGGCCCTGTGTAACTGGTCTCTTAGGGTGCATGGTTGCTTTAGACTTGGTGAAAGCCTTGATGGAGAAAGAAGAGGAAGGCCTGAAGACACCTTGAGTGGAGGTGGACCTGTCCACATTCTGTGTTTCAACGCCAAGAGTGGCTTCGGTATCTGTAGTCAGGGTGTGGGCCGAGGAGCCTGTGACCTCGGGTACTGGAGACACTGCCAAAGATGTGTCGTCGGTAGTCAGGAGCTGCGTAGGCGCCTCACTGAGAACCGGACCATGTGTAGTCGGCTTTGGCGTGGTGTCAGTAGAGGCCGCGGACCTCGAGTGTTGGTCCTTGTCTTTGCGTTTTTTAGACAAAACCGGTGTCGGAGTATCCGACGACATGGTATAGTTAAATGCTTTCCCGAAAAAATGCTGGGCGAACGCCGCCCGACGCTTAATAGTGCGTTTGTTGAATGTAGCACAACAGTGACAGACCAAGACATCGTGGTCTGGGCCTAAACAAGGTATACAGAGGGAATGGAAATCCTTATGCGGTATCTGCTTCCCACAAGAAATACAAGACATCGATCTGAGGCAAGAAAAGTTTCCCCATCGGGGTACTTAGCTTTTAAGAAGACTTCGGTTTTCCAAATTTTCGGTAATCTCAGGAGCTGGCCGACCGGCACTTGCGAACTGCTTCTGCTTCGGGCACCGCGCGGCAAGAAAGACTGGCGAACATGGCGTCAGCTGGTTCTTTTATACCCCTGTCGCACTGACGTCAGGGAGGAAGCGATGACAACCGACGCCGGGCCTAGACTTTGGAATTCGGCCGACCGAGGACCTGCCTAACGGCAGGAGATCCCATCTGTTATGACTGCAGCTGTATGCACGATGAACATCAAGCTTTTCCAAGATGGAAATTTCAATTTGATTTTAGGGGTGGGCTCAAATGGAGGTTGTGTGTGAGCTTGCAGCATCAATGTAATGTCCAAAGGAGGTGTTGAATCTGATGGCAGATCTCAGTAGAAAGGTGCCTTACAGAAAGGCCTTAGATACTTTTAGTGAGGCATCATTTCAGCCCATGTGAAAACTGGAAATCTGCTAACTGTATTTTAATGGTAGAACAGCTAGCACTGAATTGAAAAAGTCCTTCCAAAAAGTCCAGAATAGAAGGAAGGGGGCTGAAAAGGGGACAAGACTGTGGTCCATTGCCCAGACCAAGAACTTTTTTCATTTGCTCTTACACACTTTAATGGTGAAGGTTACTATCGGGCTGTCAATTTCCATACCACTAAGCAGAGTACTAGGGGGTCTTTGGCCATTACTGGAATTGGAGAAATCATGGAGTTAACTTGTGGCACTTCATATCTGGGTGAGGCTTGCTGGACAGGTGAGAGAGTGGATCTGGAAGGGATTCCAGGACCTAAGAAGGTCACAGAAGCTGAGACCACAGGTAAGGGAACTAGACTTATTTTGGACAGAAAGGGACAATGAGAATAATGTTTGCCTTGCTGTCTAAGGAAACACTGTTAGCAAATTAGCACTGAAACTGGAGGGTATGCATAAAGGAGATCAGCTGGACAAGTAAGGACTAGAGTGTCCTGTGGTGACTGCCCCTGTTGAGGGATATGGGTAAAACTTTTAGTTATGTACTTACCATAACTTTAGATGTTTGGGATCCATCTCGCCTACATTCTGTACTGATGGGTTCAGAGCCGATCCTCGGCTCTGACTCGGCACGCTATACTATAGAGCGAAGTCTCTTATTGGCTGAGCTATTCTACATCCCAGGATGCACCACCACTGCTTCCCCAGATCTTGTTTGTCCGCACACATGCACACACACATAGACTGTTGATATAATACTGCCAGGTGTTTCAAGATGAAACGGCTAAACTTGAACTGTCCGGTCTCTTCTGATCTCCAAGGCAGGGGGAAGGAGGGTGGGTTATTAGGAATGGCGAGATGGATCCCAAACATCTAAAGTTATGGTAAGTACATAACTAAAAGATGTTATGTGATCCTATCTCGCCTACATTCTGTACTGATGGGACAGCGTCCCTAGCACCTGATTCCTGGGTGGCTCACTGGAAAACACTCCTGAGAACTGTGGAACCGAAGGAAGCTCGCCCCCGAGATGCCACGTCCAATTTGTAATGAGAAATGAAGGTGTGAGGAGAAGACCAGGTAGCCGCAGCACAAATGTCACTAATGGCAAGCTTAGAATGAAAGGCTGTCGAAGTAGCCATAGCCCTTGTAGAATGAGCTTTCACTGTGGTTGTAAGCTCTTTATTAGAAAGGAAGTAAGTATGACTGATACAGTCTCTGATCCACTTGGCAATAGTGATCTTCGTGACGGCTTTGCCCAATTTTTGTCCGAAAAGGACACAAACAACTGATCTGTTTTTCGTGTTTGATGCATCCTATCTAAATAGAAACGCAACTGCCTGTGAACATCCAACGTATGGAAGATGTATTCCGCTCTGTTTGAGTACTTTGGGAAGAAAACTGGAAGTTCCAATGACTGTTGCAGACAAAAACTAGAACAAACCTTAGGAACAAAGGATGGATTAGGCCTGAGGGATACTCTATCCTTGTGAAAAACCAGGTACGGTGGTTTGACACATAGGGCTTGAAGTTCCGAAACCCTTCTGGCTGATGTAATTGCCACCAAAAAAGCAGTTTTCCAAGAAAGAAATTTCAAGTCACAAGTTGCTGCCGGTTCAAAGGGGGAAGAGGTCAAAGCACCTAATACCAAATTAAGATCCCACGGTGGAGCGGGATGAGAAATCGGAGGTCGTAGCAGCCAAGCACCTTTCATGAAGGCTTTACATAACTTGTTGCTCATCAAAGGTGGGTCTATAGTTTCATGAAAATTGGAAATAGCTGCCAATTGAACCTTGATGGTAGAGACCGAAGAACCTTGATTGAATAGAGAAGCTAAAAACTTCAGAACCTCTGACACCGGGGCAGTAATGGGATCTAATCCCCGGAGTTGGGCCCAAATAGCGAATCTCTTCCATTTGCTGTTATACATTTTTTTAGTAGAAGTCTTGTGGGCCAAGGACAAGATATGTATGACTTCCGGGTCCAAAGCATGGTTCCTGACTATGGTCGGAAGAGGAGGAACCAAGCTGCTAACCTCAATGAGTGCAGGGACTGATGATGTTGTCCCATCTGGTGGATCAAGACGTCTGGAACCTGGTCCAGGAACCATGGACCGTCCAGTGCATATTTCCGAAGAAAAGGCAACCAGACTTGACGAGGCCAGTATGGGGCAACTAAAATCATCTTGCTCTGCAAGTGAATCGCCTTCTGGATCACCCTGGGAAGAAGGGGAACCAGTGGAAAGGCGTACAGCAGGCCGGTGGGCCAAGCTTGGACTAAGGCATCCTTGGGACTCTCCCCCGGAACTGGGGTGAGAGAGAAGAACTGTTGGAATTTCGTGTTGAGGGGAGTTGCAAAAAGATCGCAACAAGGAGTACCCCATCTTCTGAAAATCTGAGTTGCCACTCGTCGTTCAGAGACCACTCGTGAGGGGAGAGAATAGTTCTGCTCAGTCTGTCGGCTATCACATTGGATCTCCCCGGAATGTGTGTTGCTACCAGAAAACGTTTGGTTGCAATCACCCAATCCCATACTTTCATGGCCTCTCTGCAAAGGGGGTAGGATCTGGTCCCTCCCTGCTTGTTCAGGTACCAGACTACTGACATGTTGTCGGACTGAACGGCAATCATGCCCTGGGGGAGGTAACTGTGTAGTGCTTGTAACAATAGAAGCACCGCCCTCATTTCCAGTATGTTGATGTGGAGGAGACTCTCGTCGGAGTGCCACTTGCCTTGGACTGACCTGCCCAGGTAATGCCCCCCCCCCCCCGACTGGGAGGCGTCCGTAGTCAATGTGGCCACTGGAGGAGGTGGAATGAAGGGTCGCCCCTGATCCAGGTTGGAGGAAAGAAGACACCAACGAAGGTCCTGTTTGCACGTCTCCGTAATCAGAATGAGGTGACTGAGGGGGAGATCCTGATAAGACCACTGGACTGACAGGAGCCACTGGAGAATCCTCATATGTAATCTTGCCAAGGGGACTAGGAGGACGGTGGCCGACATGGAACCTAACAGTTGTAGGACCATCCTGGCTGGGGCTCGGCGTTTGAGGATCAAGGCTCGAACTTGAGACTGTAATATTTCTATCCTCTCTGTAGGAAGATAGACCCGCATTTGCCTTGAATCTATCTCTACTCCGATAAACCGTATGTGCTGAGATGGCAGCAACACAGACTTTGCCCAATTGAAGGTGATCCCTAGGGAGTTGCCTAGAGATATAGTGGCTGCTAGGTTCTGTAAGAGTAGACGCCTGGAGGTGGCAGTTAGGAGCCAGTCGTCTAGATATGGAAACACCTGGAATCCCAGACTTCTCAGGTGAGCAGTCACCACCGCCAAACATTTGGTGAACACCCTGGGGGCTGTGGTGAGACCAAAGGGCAGTGCACGGAACTGGAAATGACTGTCTCCCAGGCTGAAGCGCAAATGTCTCCTGGACGCCTGATCTATCAGGATATGATAATAGGCGTCCTTGAGATCTATGGAGCACATCCAAACACCTTTCTCCAGCAGTGGGAGAATGGATTGCAAGGTGACCATTCGGAACTTGGACTTCTTGACTGATCGATTTAGGTTGCTGAGATCCAAAATGGGCCTCAAGTCCCCGGTCTTTTTTGGCACCAAAAATAATTTTGAGTAAGTCCCTAATCCGGTCTGGTCTGCGGGGACCGGTTGGATGACTTCTTTTTGAAGCAGCTTTGAGATTTCGATGGCTGCAAGATCCCGTTGACTGGGTGGTGGGTCCGGGATTTTCCTGGATGGTGGGGGGTGATGTGAAAAAGGAATGACGTAACCTCCAGCGATGATTCGGAGCACCCATCGATCGTGAGTGATATTCTCCCAGGCCTTTAGGTGCCTCGAAAAACGACCCCCGACTGGCTCCGGAGCTGCGCAGTCGGGCAATCCTTCAGGGATGCTGGAAGGTTGAGGAGCCACGAAAGGACTCGTGATCTCCAGTGTTGCGGGGGCCTCTGCCGCCTCTGGGAAGGCGTCTTCCTGAAAAATTTCCCCCTCCTCTGCCTCTAGAAGGGGAATCGTCCTGCTGTGAGGGGTAAGTCTTCTGAGATTTGCGGAACCACATTTTCCCCCCTCTTCTAGCCTTGGGATAAGGCCGGAAGGGAGTGGAAAACCGTGCCCCTACGGCAGTCAAAGTCTTACCCTCTTGTTCACAGCGGGTCAAGGTGTCCTTTACCTTGGGTCCAAACAAGGAGGACCCATCAAAGGGAGCGTCAGCAAAGGAAGACTTGAAGGCCTCCGCAAAATGACACAGGCGGAGCCAGGCTTGTCTCCGTAGAGCAACACCTGTACCCGCCGCTCTACTTGCCCCCTCGGCTGCATATGAAATGAGCCTCATGGACGAGTTCGATATTGATGACAGAGTAGCCAACTGAGAGCTAACTGTCTGGGCCAACTGCTCAGGCAGGTTACCAGAGAGGGTATCTGAAAGTTCCTTGACCAGATCCCTCTGAAGTCTGGTGAAGTGCGTCAGATAATTCAGAGACCTTAAAGTAAAGGCTGCTGAAGTAAGGGTGCGCTTCCCGTACCGATCCATGCTCCTGGACTCTTTATTAGGAGGATGGACGGACGTTGAAGCCTCTGCCACATCTTGCTGGGTAGCAAATGCCACCACCAGGGCATCTACGGCCACACCTTTGGAGAGGAAGTCCTTTTCAGGGGGGGCTGACAGAAATTTATTCGGGCGAGCTGGCACCGGTTCCACAGAATCCGGGTGCTCCCATGCCCTTCGAAAGATCAAATCCAGGAGCTCATCGAAGGGCGGAGACACCCAGGAGGCGCAGGGCTGAGCCCCGAAGGCCTTGAGGAATACAGACTCCTCGGCGGAAGGGGGTTTGGACTGCCAGTCGCCTCGTTGTTTCAGGATTTCCAAGATATCCACAAAGGAGACATCATCCGAGGACGACTTGGGGGACCCCTCCGCATCATCGAGGTCGGTGTCCGAGGTGAGAGACTCATCAGGCGAGTCGACGTGCTTCCTCTTGCACTGTCTCTTCCTGGGAGGTTCTTCCGAAGAAGCCTCGGAAGGACCTCCGGGAAGGGGGGAACCCCAATGGGGGTGACCTCAGGCCCCAGGGCTCTGCTGTCTTGAGACAGGGGGACAACAAAGGAACCAGTCTCCGTGCCAAGGGAAGGTGCCAGAGAGATGGTGGAGGTAGCCAAGGAAGATTTGGCCAAAGCACTCCTCATGGCCCTGAAGGCAGGACCCCCCCCCCCCGAGTCCTGGGAAGGTCCGACTTCCGAGGCCACAACAGTAGACGGCACTCCCGCAGCTGACGCACCGAGAGGGAGGCTCGGAACCGAAAACATCGGTCCTGAAGCGTCACCCCCGGGGCCGACCGAGGGTATCTACCAGTGAAAATACATAAACAAGGCTTTTCTTAGCTCTAAGGCAGATCCAGGAAGTGATAAAACAAACAAAAACAAAACACTTCCAAGACAATACAGTGAACCTCTGCTCTAGACATGAAACTGAAGGTCAGAGGCTGTGTCTGTCTTAGAAGTGACCTGTTTCCTATCTGCTAAGATAGGACATAATTTCCTGAGGTAGTTTGGTACCTTTGTTGTCTCCAGACAAAATCCTTTTATTACGTGGCTATAAAGTAATTTAATTTCAGCTATTTTTCTGAAGTTAACCTCTGGTGTTTCAGTTTGTATTGTTAAAATATATACTTGTGAACAGTTACAATAGTGCAGACACATTTATGTTGTAATCCAGTAGGGTATGCTCTGGTTACATTTCACCTCAGTACGTTACAAAATATGTCTACAGCACACGTCTGTATAAACCATCTTATATGACATAGAGTTGTAATACATTTGTAACACAAGCATATGAATCATGTTGATATTCACAAATGACATATAATTATTACAAAATTCCACATAGCTGGGCCGGCAGTATCTCCTTTCGTGACCCCCCCCCCCCCGAAGACTCAAGCTGTTTTTCAAATGACCTTTGAGAAACTTTGCTTGAGAAGGTTGAGCATATCTGGGAGTACATTACCCTGTTCTCTGTTTGAGATTCCAGCTGCCTTGGCGTTCCTGACACCAGTACAGTGCTGCACTGTCCTATCGTATGCCTACAATCATGGGCTCCACCACAGTAATTTGGGATTTTGTTGACTGGCTTCCTGTGCCCATAGATCCCCCTCAGACTCCTCCTGCCTCCTACTACCAATACTTAGCACCAGGGCCTTGCTATCATGGTATGGTTTCATTATGTTACAGTTTGTGCTCCTGCCTAGCAGCTAAACAATTTACATTCCTTACCACCGTGAAGGGTCCCTTCCAAGTTACTGCAGCTTGTTGTGTCTGACATGAATGAGAACCATTACCTGCTGCCCCACAACATATTCTCTAGCTTTAGCATTCCTGTCATACCAGACGTTTTTCTGCTGTTGGGCTTCTGCCAGGTTCTTCTTGGCCTAGCCCATGAGTTCCCTGAACCTTGTCCTTAGATTTAGGACATATGCCACAACAGACTCCTTGTGGGATTCACAGTCACCCTCCCACTCAATCAAATCTAGAGGTCCCTTCACCCTAGTCCCTTACAGTAACACAAAGGGTAAAAAACTTGTGGATTCCTGGGGTACCTTTCTGTAAGCAAACAACAGATGGGGCAAATATTTGTGCCACTCCCTCTTAAACTGGTCTGCAAATGTGCGTAGCATAATCTTTAGTGTAGAGTTTAACCTCTCAACCATACCATTTGTCTAGGGATGGTAGGGGGTGGTCTTTAGGTGCTTCACCCCACTGTGCTTCCAAAGACAAGCCAGCAGGTCTGACCTGGAATTGGCACCTCTGTCAATCAGTATGTCTTTTGGGAACTCTACCATGCTGAAAATCTCTAACAAAGCATTTGCCACCTTTTCTGCCTCATTGGAGGACAGAGCCACTGCCTCAGGATATCTGGTAGCATAATGTACTACCACTAGGATATACTTCTTCCCTGTGGAACTTGGGGTACTCAGGGACCCCACAATATCCATAGCTACCCTCTGATACAGCTCCTCAATCATAGACAAAGGTGTCAAAGGAGCTTTCACCTTGTCTCCTGCCTTGCCTACCTTTTGGCACTGCTCACAGGTCCTGCAGTACCCTGTTACATCCCTGGAAATCCCAGGCCAATAAAAGCATAGTGCATCTCTTTGTACACTTTATGCCCATATGACCTGCAAAGAGAATGTCATGACCTATGGCTAGAAGTGCCAGATAGTAAGCTGTGGGCACTACCAACTGCTGTATTCTCTCACCTTCTAGTCCTCCCTCAGAGGTCCACTCTCTATACAGTAACCCTTTGTCCCAGTATACAGATTCCCCTTTTCTTTGACAATCAGGTGCCTCACTGGTTACCTCCCTCAGGCCTTGTAATGTAGAGTCTGAGAGCTGAGCCTGTCCCAACTCTCTCTTTGTAACCCTTCCCAGCTCCCCTTCCACAGCAAATCTGGTATTCTGTGACACCAGTGCCTCACTGTCAGCCTGGGTACTACTACTCACCTTTGCCCTTGCAGTCACTGTGTCCAAGGGAACATCAGTACCCACAAGCAGCTGTGGGTCACCATCAGTCTCACTGCTACAGGGTAGCTCCCTCCCTGAAGTAACCACTACACCAGTCCTGGCTTCAAGTGTGCACCTGTCTGGGCCCCCCCCCCCCTGGGTACCAGACCCACATGCTTGTCTCCAAGCCTGACTGGTTGTCACTGTATGCACACAAGGTACTGCACTATCAAAATCATTCCCTATCAGGATATCGACAGGGATATCCTCAAACACAACTATTTTGCGTTCTTTATTTTCCACCCTCCCAGTCAAGGTGAACCATAGCCAAAGGTATTTGGAATGGGGTCTCTCCTAAAGCTCTGACTGGAATAGACCACCCAAGCAAGTAGTGCTCCTCTTTAACCATTGCAGGCTTCACAGTGGTCAGGTCAGAGGCTGTGTCTGTCTTAGAAGTGGCCTGTTTCCCATCTGCATCAATGGTTGTTTTTCACCTTGGATGTCCCACTCACTATCCTAGCAGTAATATTTGAAATATTAATTTAAGAATTCTCTGAGAGAGACTGAGTACTCCGTATTATGACTATCTGACAACATCAGGATCCATTCACCACACGTCTGCATTGCTGCTCTAATTAAGCAAGTGAATTCGGGTACAGTAATTATCTTAGATTCAGTCAGGAATATAGTGAAGCATAGCTTAGATATTTTCTTTATTTATTTGAGACTGTACTGCAATGTTGTTTAAAGGACAACTCCACCCTAGAACTAAAACATCTGTTTTTTTTCACTCTATTCTTTGTTTCCAGACCTATTTTAATACCTCAAAATCACACTAAGTGCTTTACTTGTAATTTTAGCTTGTTTTCCACAACATGGCTACCAATGGGGCTTGATGTATCAACTTGATCTTGTTCTCACTGGATAAATAAGCACCAGAGGAGAAAGGCTACACCAACCTTGTTGAATAAAATTCTACATTTTATTCAACAAGGTTGGTGTAGCCTTTCTCCTCTGGTGCTTATTTATCCAGTGAGTATTAGTTTGGTGCTAGCCTCCTTTTGACGTTTTGTTTGATCTTGTTCTCACTCAACCCTTTCTTTTCCCCATAATGCTCTGTATGACTCAAGACATTTTTTTACTTTCTGTAAAAGGACTGCCTCTTTTCTGTTTCTAATCACTCTCATTCACGTTTGTCTCACAGCTTGTTTTACACTATACTTAGGAGTTATTCAGCTACAGCCAAAAAGAAGTAGCTAAATTGCTGGCCTTTGTTCAGGGTTTTCTTTTGTAGTCCAAGACTAACTGATTCTGCAAGGCTCTCTCAGTGTAGTGACAGTTTTAACACCTCTGCATTAGTGTGGGGGGAGGAGACTGTCAATTCCTCTTGGACTATAAAAGAAAACCCTGAACAAAGGCCAGCAATTTAGCTACTTTTCTGGCTGTAACTGAATAACTTCTAAGTATAGTTTAAAACAAGCTCTGAGCCAAAGATAAGTGAGGGCGATTAGACACAGAAAAGAAGCAGTCCTTTTACAGAAAGTAAAAATGATAACAGTGACTCACACAAAGCCCATTATATGTCAATGCCATGGGAATTCACTGTTGCTTCCTTATGTCTGGCGTGAGTTATACAAAGCATTATAGGAAAGAGAAAGGGCTGAGGGAGAACAAGATCACATTGATACATAAAGCCCCACTGGGAGTCATGTTGTGGGAAAACAGGCTAAAATTACAAATAGAGCAATTAAGAGTGATTTTGAGGTGTTAAAAAAGGTCAGGAAACAAAGACAGAGTGAAAAAACAAATTTTTTTAGTTCTAGGGTGGAGATTTCCTTTAAATATTTCCTGTGATTTTGAGTGTATATATATATATATATATATATATATATATATATATATATATATATATATATATATATACATACATACATATATGGTCTACTACCGGAGATCGAACTTACACTATTTCGAAATCCGGTAGTAGATGCCCACTAACATGAAAGTGCACTTCACCAAAAGTGCACTTTCGCAACCACTTGAGTGAATGGTTACGGACCTTAGGGTTAGGGCTTTGGTTAAGGATAGTGGATACCTAGTAGGGCTATCCACTATCCTTAACCCAAGCCCTAACCCTAAGGTCCGTGACTACCGCACTACAGTGGAGGACATTGCCCATTCATTCTAGTGGTGTTTGCGAAAGTGCACTTTCACTTTAGGCCTAAAGAGGGATGAGCCATTAATGGGGGTGTTCATGAAGGATGAAAAAGGACCCTGCGAAGGAACACAAGAGCATCCAGGAATGTATTCTAAGAGCGATTACTGTACGCGCTGCCCTACACGTTCCATCAGCTGCATAGGATATGAGACGCATGGATGAGTTGACAATGGAATTTAGGGTAGAAAGCTGGGCAGCAACTTTGTCAGAGGCACCTGCAGCCACAGTACCCTGAATAGTATTCGTAAGGAGATCTCTTTGCAACCTAGTAAAATGGGTTAAGTAGTTCAGTGAACGGAGAGCAAAAGTTGCTGAACTGAACATGCGTTTCCCATATCTATCCATGATCCTAGACTTTCTATTAGGAGGATGGATAGATGAGGAAGTCTCAGACATTTCCTTTTTGGTGGCCGCTGCCACCACCATGGCATCAACTGGAACTCCTTTGGTTAAGAATGTTTTGTCTGGTGGAGCTGATATAAACTTGTTAGGCCTCCTAGGGACGGGCTCCATGGACTCCGGTGACTCCTATGCCCTTCGAGAAACCAACTGCATGAGCTCATCGAAGGGCAGAGACACCCAAGAGGTGGAGGATTGAGACCCGAAAGCCTTCAGGAGAACCGACTCATCCTCAGTAGGGTTTTTGGACTGCCAATCATCCCTCTGCCTAAGGTTCTCAAGTATCTCAGCAAAGGAGATATCCTCAGAGGGGACCGTGGGGATCCTTCTGACTCATCCAATCACTATCAGACGTTAAAGACTCATGTGGGGAGTCCAAGTGTCTCCTCTTGCACAATCTCTTCCTAGGAACTTCCTCAGTAGGGGCTTCTGGAGAGGTCTCGAAAGAGCAGGGGGCACCCTGTGGGGCTACCTGGAGCTCTGGGTCTCTATGCTTAGCCTGGACGATGGAAGCAGAAGCAGACACAGGCGCTTTAGGGGATGAAGAAGCAAGGCCTAAAGTCGAGGATGTCTTGGGAGACAAAGCTCTCCTCATGGCATCGAAGGCACCACAGCTCCGATGGGAAGGACGCGACGGATCCGAGGGAACCGTCAAACCCTCCTGCAACGAGGCAGTGGGCTCCGAGCCTGAGGTAGGAGCTGAGCTTATCCGAACCGAAGCACCGAGAGTCAGCACCGACAAGTCGGTTCGACTATCCTCTCTGGATCCGACTGGAGAGTGTCTGCTCCTAGAATCCCTGGTCGGCGCCGAGGATGTCAGAGTGGAGGGAGCAGAGGACACTGAAGCAGGCCTCGACCCCAATGGCTCCACGATCAACAGGTCTGATTCTTCTGGCTCTGAAGGGCTGGCATGGCTTGGAGGAGGAGTAGACAAAGCAGGAGTAGTGGTCTTCGGCTCCGAAGCAGCTTGGGTCGGAGCTGACAATTTAGCAAGGCCTGGTGCCTGGAGAAGCTTCTGAACCAATCAATCCATATCCACATCTGAAAGGCTGACAGACGACCTCGATGAATTAATAGATGGTGCTGACTGGAGCAATGGTGACTGAGGCACTTCGGATACTGGCTCCAAGGCTGTGGACCGGCTCCGAAAAGAAAGGACAGTCGGCTCCAAAACCTGTGGAGCTGACATCTCAAACAATTTTTTTTTACTTTTTCGATTGTTTGGAGTCTTTAGATTCAACAGATGACTTGGAGGACTTACTAGCAACATCCTGGTCACTCAATGCCTCTTGAAAAGGGTGTTTTAACAACACCCTGCCCATCAATTTCCTTTTCCTCTCTAACAGAACCCTGGAAGAAAAGGAATGGCAGACAGCACAAGATTCTTGCAAGTGGACAGCCCCCAAGCAATACACTTGTGAACATGTCCATCAGTAGCTGACATTTTCTGGTTACAGTCGGACATTATTTGAAACCGGACTTTGGATGTTTTTCCCTATTATCCGCCATGATACCACTTTGAACACACGCAGATTAACAATTAGTATAAAAATTGGACTAATAGGCTTTAAACACACACAAACACACAGAAGAGCCTAAGAGAAAAGTATCAAAAAACTGCTACACTAATTATAACTACTATAGAAAAAGTACAGTTGTGTGCACTTACCATAAATATAGATGTTTGAGTGTATTCACTGTTGCAGTCATCACATTTGGGTTATCTGCTTGCAGTAGCCCTCAGTCGGCCTGATTATCAAAGTCTTGGGCCCTGCGTCAGTTGCTGTCTCATCTTCCATGACGTCAGGTAGTCAGGGGTATAAAGCATGCAGCCGACACCATTACATCAGTTTTTCTTGCCCCAGATGTCAGGTGCCCCCCTAACAGGAAGCAATTAAATATAAATAAGCAAGGTTAAACCTCCAACCAAAAAAGCAAATACACCAAAAAGCTTTTAAGCAAAGTAGAAGAGAATAGATGTATAGCCAAAAGAAGTCAGGGGGCTGGAGGGAGGGTAACCGGGACTGCAACAGTGAATACAGTCAAGCATCTAGATTTATGGTAAGTGTACACAACTGTACTATGTTCTTCATGTTTCACAGTTGCAGTCATCACATTTGGGTAGATTCCCAAAGCTAAGGATGGGAGGAGGAATTTAGATAGCATTAGGACCAGCTAGAAGTCCCTGCAAGACTGAGGTGGCAAAACCAGCTCTGGATTTAGAGAAAATAGGCAAATGGTAATGCTTGGTGAAGGTATGTACAGAACTCCAGGTAGCAGCTTCTAAGATGTGCCTGGTAGGAACATCTCTGAGAAAGGCTGTAGAGGTAGATGCAGCCCTGGTGGAGTGCGGTCTTATCCCCTTTGGAATAGGTTTTCCATGGTGCTTACAGCAAAAATGAATGCAATGGCCTATCCATTTAGAAATGGTTTGCTTTGAAATGGCCTTCCCCTCTGCCCCTGCAGCAAATGCCACCAGCAATTGTTCAGATTACATATGAGGTATAGTCCTGTCCAAGTAAAATCTAAGTTTTCTGTGCACATCTAAGGAGTGCAGTATCCGTTCCCCTTTGTTCTGTGGATTAGGAAAGAAGGTAGGCAAATGAATGGACTGATTAAGAGCCACACTGGATACCACCTTGAGCATGAAGGAGGGGCTGGTCCTGAGGGACACCCTGTCTGCATGAAAGATGATGAAAGGCTCCACTGCTATAAGGGCCAATAATTCAGATACCCTTCTAGCTGAAGTGATTGCCAAAACGAAGGCTGTTTTCCAAGAAAGGAATTTTAGCTCTGCACTTGCAGCTGGCTCAAAAGGCAGTAGAGTGAGTTTTTCCAATACAAAGTTAAGGTCCCAGGCTAGAGTTGGGGCTCTCCTGGGTGGTCTTTAGTTTTTGGCCCCTCTGAGGAATTGCTTGAGCAGTGGATGAGAGAAGAGGGGTGGTTCTGTATTGTAATGAGCTGAAATGGCTGAGGCATGAATTTTGATGGAGGAAAAAGAAAGGCCCTTGTGAAGCATCTCAGTTAAGTATTGAAGAATCTGAGGTAAATTGGGCGCTGCTGCGCCCATCCATGAGTTTGGTTCCAGGAACATAATATTTTCCATGTTTCAGCATGAGAATTTCTAGTACTAGGCCTCCTTGCCTACAAAATGACATCCAACACTTGTTTACTGAGGGATGGTAATGGAAAGGTCAAGCAATTAGCCAGGCTGCCAGGTTCAGGGTTTGAAGTTTAGGACGCAGGATCTGGCCCTCCTGCTGGGTCAGCAGTGCAGGGGTCTGAGGCAGGTGCCATGGTGCCAGGAGTGACACACTGCGCAAGAGGGGCTACCAGTGTTGGCATGGCCAGTCTGGTGCAATCAGTATCGTCCTTGGTTTGTCCTGTTTGATCTTTAGTAGTACTTAGGAGAGTAGAGGCAGAGGAGGAAAGGCATAAACTGACAGATTTTTCCAGTTGAAGGACAGGGCATCCATTTTCCAAGCTTGTTTGTGGGGAGTCCTTGTGCAGAATTTGTCCAGTTGGTAGTTCTGGGGGGAAGCAAACAGGTCTATATCTGGGCTCCTCCATTTGTTTATCAACATGTTGAAAGTCCTTGGTTTCAGTTTCCACTCGTGTGGGTCCATGAGATTTCTGCTTAGTTCGTCTGCCAGTGTATTTAGCTTTCCTGGCAGGAGTTGAGCCTATAAATGCACTTTGTAGCTCAAGGCTGTGTTCCACAGAGCCATGGCTAGTCTGCAGAGGGGGGTATGAATGGGTCCCTCCTGCTTGTTTATGTACCACATAACAGTGGTGTTGTCCGTCCTTACCATTAATTGTCCTGGAAGAATATGGTCCTTGAAGGCTGTCACAGCATTCTGTACAGCTAAAATTACTTTTTGATTGATATGCAGGTGCATTTGACTTGGGTTCCATTTGCCCTGAATGCACCTCCCTGCCAGGTGTGCCCCCATGCATAATCTGATGAGTTTGTAGTTAGGGTTTGGGCGTCAGGGGTTAGAGTGAATGATAGTCCCTTGTTTTGGTGGCAGGCCTCTGCCCACCAAAGGAACTCTAACTGTAGGCAAGGTATGATAGGAATCATTGCTTCTAGATCCTGAGATTGTTGACACCGTAGGCTTCTAAAATACCATTGTAGTTTCCTCATATGCAGTCTTGCATATGGAATTAGGAGAATGCAGGAGGCCATGAACCCCAAGGCTTGCAGTATTTGTCTTGCAAACAGCAGTGTTTTTGTGGCCATTAGTTTGAAGTACGCTGTCAACTGAATTTGTTTCTCGGGCGTGAGGAAAGCCATCTGGGAAGTTGTGTTCAAGCTTGCTCCCAGGAATATATCTTGTTGACAGGGTACAAGATGGGATTTATTTTAGTTTATGGTGTGCCCCAGACAAGTTAGCACCCTGTGTACAAACACCAGATGGTTCAAAGTATGCCCTGGCTTTCTGCCTGAATTAGACAATCGTCCAGGTATTGATATATTTAATATTTCTTTGCCTGCAGAATACAATGACTTGAGCTAGGCACTTTATGAATACCCTGGGTGCAGTAGATAAGCCAAAGGGCAGTGTAGAGAACTGATAGTGTATGTAGCCTGCTTTGAAGCATAGGTATCTTCTGCAAGATTTCCTGATTGGGATGTGCAGGTAGGCTTCCTTTAAATCCAGTATCGCCAACCAGGCATCCTTGCCTAGCATAGGAAGCAACTGGTGAAGAGTTAACATCTTGAATTTTGGAATCAAAAAAAGGTGTTTAGGATAGAAAGGTCCAGGATATAGGATGCCATGAGTTGCCTTTTCTGGGTACCAGGAAAAGTCTTGAGTAGAAACCTTGTCCCTTTTCCTCTTCTGGAACAGTTTGAATAGCCCTAATTTTTAAGAGAGAGAGTACTTGATTTTGAGCCTCTGCCCACTGATTTGGGGGTAAATCTGACCAACCGCTTGGGGTTGGTAACATGTGGAAGTGAAGTTTGTATCCTTGGGAAACTATATTTAAAACCCATTTGTCCTGGGTAATTAGTTCCCAGTTTTTTGCCTGCAGAGCAATCTTTCCCCCTAAAGGAGCAGTCAGTTGAAAAAGGCTTGGAAATTTTAGAGTGAAGTCATTGAGACAGTTTACCATAGGGGGGAGTCTTACCACCCCCTGGTTTGGAAGTGGGAGCCCCCACTGCTTAGTCCTGTTCGTACCTTGGGACTGAAGCCTGGGTGCTCTGTTGGTTCCGTGTTTGGACTGAGAAGGCCTGGAAGAGGCAGGAAAGGACCAATTCTTAGGGGGCCATCGCCTACTAAATCTTGGAGGCTGTACCTGTAGGAAATCCTTAACAGTTCGCATAGATTTAGCTTTTTCTTCCATCTTTTTCAGTACATCTTCTGCTTTGTTGCCAAACAGGCGGTCCTGATTTAAGGGAGCATCCAGCAATTTAGCTTTAACATGATCTGGCAAAGATTGCTCCTTAAGCCAAGCATGCCTTCTAAGAAAAGATCCAGTGACAGCAGCCCTGCAAGATGCCTCTAGTGAACCAAAACCACATTGCAAAGTATGTTTTCTAACTTGTTCAGCAGAATGCATTAAATCCTGTAAATCCTTACTTTCAGCACAGTCAGGAATCAACATCATTTTCTGTTTAAGCAATCCAATGATATGCTGCTGATACTTTAACATATGAAACTGGCAGTTTAAGTTCCTAATGGCCAAGGCTGCAGAAGTGTATACCTTCTTACCCCATCTATCCAGCGCCCTGGAATCTGTATCAGAGGGGGTAGGATTTTTGGCAGTAGTAGCCTTAATGCCCTTGGGTCCCTGTGAAATGGTCTCAGGGTCCGCAGTAGGATTTTTAAAAAGGAACTTGAGAGAGTCAGTAACCCTGTAATATCTATCAGGTTTTCTGGGAGCAGGAGGCAAAGAATCAGGGTCCAAGCTAGATTCCGAAAAGGCATCATCAACAACGTCCAGTACAGGGGGGATAGCTAAAGGCCTGTGTTGGGGCAGGAGTAAGAAATCCCTAAGCCTCTTTTTAGAATCAGAATAATCCTGGATTTCCCAGCGGAAATATTCCCTAAGAGCATGTAAAGTTTCACCAAAAGAGAAATCCTCTGGAGGGGAAGCAGAGGGAATAGAATCATCTGCATCAGAATCCTCATAGGTAGATAAGGGTAAATCCTGGTCAGAGGATACAGAAATTTCAGAATCCTGATCAGAAGTATCATAGGCAAATTCAGTCCTAGGTCTCTTAGCAGGAGAAGGTTGGCTTCCCCTGATTAAAGTAATAAGGCCTTCAGCCATTCTTATCATTTGTTTTTTAGGCATAGAGGCCTGACCATGTGGTCTTTTCGTCGTTGTTTTAGGCATGGTTAGAGTTTTTGGCCTTGAAGAAAAGGATGGCGTCGGTTTAATATGCAAGTAAAAGTTTCCCCACCGGGGTACTTAGCTTTAGTTGAAGACTTCGGTTCTGAAACTCGAAAACAAAAATTTCAGGAGTCGGCCGACCAGCACTTGCGAACTGCTTCTGCTTCGGGCACCGCACGGCAAGAAAGACTGATGTAATGGTGTTGGCTGCATACTTTATACCCCTGACTACCTGACGTCATGGAAGATGAGACAGCAACCGACGCAGGACCCAAGACTTTGATAATCAGGCCGACTGAGGGCTACTGCAAGCAGATAACCCAAATGTGATGACTGCAACAGTGAAACACGAAGAACATCTATCTAAACAACCACACACACAGAACTGTTACACTATACTACATATAAGATAAGTAGGCCAAAAAATGAGGCCAAATATTTAAAGAGGTAATATATAGAAATATATATAAAACACACGGGGAAGGGGACTGCAATGGAGGTATAAGAGTTCAATATCTAACTACCTATATCCAAAACTTTGTTAAAAGTATACAATAAAGAACTAAATACAGATTTTTAAAGATTACTGGCCCGAGCTTTCATTGGAACCTCCGATCAGATGCAAACTAGATCTGCGGTAATTCACAGTGCATTGTGGGACAGGGGGCTTGGCCTCGAGCTACTGGAAGACCTCGAGCTTTGCATGTGGCCGTGTCGGAGCTGAGGGATCGGCTCCAAGCCCATCAGTCAAGAATGAACGGCAAGATTGAACAACTTCACCATCATTAGTTTACAGCTATAGCTTTTGTTTTATCGTCATTAATTTTATATCCTGAAAAGACAAAATTGTTTCAGAACGTTCTACAATACTAAGATGTCATTTTCTGGTTTTATCAGGTACAAAACAATATCATCTGCAATTAAAGCCAACTTTTCTTGATTACCATACCAAATGCATCCTGGATTTCTGAGTCTCTTTTTTTTTGACAATGGTTTTCCATATAACACAA
Source organism: Protopterus annectens (assembly GCF_019279795.1). Lineage (NCBI taxonomy): Eukaryota > Metazoa > Chordata > Ceratodontiformes > Protopteridae > Protopterus > Protopterus annectens. The sequence goes on along the minus strand of NC_056750.1, from coordinate 106,121,832 downwards.
ACAACAAAGAGAAGTCACCCCTACCTGGTTCCTCTGTTCCAACACAACTTATCAGAGAGGAACCTTCCCACGTCAATTTTTGCATCCGATCCCTTAAATGCCCTCCTAAATAACCTTATTATTGTATCAGGGAATGCAAATGCTTCCATTGCCCTACTCATAAAATCCCATCCTGCTCTGTCAAATGCTTTATCTGCATCAAGACTCACCAACATCAGCATTTTCTTACATTCTGTTTCCCTCTGGATCATCACTGTTCTATTGATGTCAAATGTTTGCCTCACCTCCACAAAAACGCATTCATCCATATCTAGCAATTTTTGGAAACACCATTGCCATTCTTTAGCTATTATAGACAAACACTTTGTAAACAACGTTTAAAATTGAAAAGGGCCTATTTGAAACTGGGTCCGAGGAGTCTTTACTTTGTTTAGTTATTACAGCCACCACAGCTTTCTTCTAGGATGCTGGTGCTTCCCCTCCTTTTAAACATTGTTAAACAAAACTTTCCAGATCTTTATCATTTACTTCCCTCCTAGGCTCCAAACATCCACAGGAATACCATCTATACCTGGAGATTTTCCTGCAGATTGGTTATATTTTTATCTCATCTTCTCCTATATTAACTGTTAATTGTTGAGCCTCACCTACCTCTAACCTTGGCATACTTAAGTTTTCTACAAATACTTCCATTTCTGCTTTCTTGATTTCCACATTTCCCTGCTTTATGCAATTTTTCATAAAGTTTCTGAAATATTTCTAGTATTTCTACAGAATCCCTGGTGATTTATTTTTTGTTAAAGCCACCCTAAGTGTGGCAAAACCCTTTCTGCTTTCTGTTGTAAAAGTTTTTGTGCTCTGGAGTTATTATCAAAAACAGTTGCTTAATAGGATTTTTTAAACTCATGCATATTATTCAGAAACTCTTATTTTCTCTTTAATACTCTGTAATTGTGCTTCTTCTTGTTTTGTGAGATTCCCCTTATTCTGCAATACTTCCTTTGTCAGCCACTCTAAATATTTTTTGTTAATTCTTAGCCATATCTCTTTTTCTTTTACTTCTACCCTATTTTTAAACTCACTTTCAATTTACTCACTCACCAGTTACACCTTCTGAAAAAATGTCTATCTTCTTTAATAAATCTTGAATAATTTCCACTACCCATTCCTTGAAGTCATTTCTTTTTAACAGGTAGGTGGGAAGTGCCAGTGTCTTTTAACTTAATCACCCTGCATTTTTATCTCAGTTGTTATTGGTGTATGACCTGAAATAGTTATTGGATGTATGTCAAAGTTTTCAATTAAATGTACATTTTCCTGTGAAATATAATTTCTGTCTAGTCTAGCTCAGCTATTGTACCTTGGGAATAATACATACATTCTCTCAAACTGTCTACTACTGAATTTGTATCTTCCATATCAAATAGTTTCATAAATTTCTTTGGGGGGGGGGGGTCTGGGTCAACCCTGATTTGAAGAGAACCATAACCTAGAGCTAGGAATGCCATGGAGATCTGGAAGATTGTGGCCAGTCTACAAATGCTCTGGACTTCTTCACCCACTGTATGTCCACCATATGAATGCAAGCATGCAGGTATAACAGGGAAGTATGGGTTTGCCAAAATTAAGAGAGTTGTTGTTCTAATGAGGGAGGTTTATGTCTAATGCTCTTGAAAAAGTATGAAAAATAATGTCAGAAGAACTAACAAATGTGACAAAGACCCTCCTGGCCATGGGAAGACAGAAAAATAAAAGGGGGAAGGAGGGATGGTGCTAGTACTGCAACAATGATAGATCTGAACATCTACTATTATGGTACGTTACTTTCCACAGCTGTACTATGCTCATTATTAGGTCACTGCTGCAGTAGCTTTTAATTATATGGGTCAGCTGCCAAAGCTTACGAAGTAAGGAGGAAGCTACTAGGGACACAGTCTAGAAGACCCTGGAGAACAGCTTTACCAAAACCTGTTCTGGCTCTGGAAAATGAAACAGTTTTATACTTCTAAGTGAAAGTTTTTTTGATGACCCAGTAGCTGTCTCAAGAAAAGATCTAGAAACTATCCCCTTTTCAAAAGCCCCACAAGTAGCCATAGCTCTTTTAAAGTATGTCCCAATATTCTGAGGGGGACATTTTCCATGATGGGTAAATGAATAGAATAGCCTAAGATTGCTACCTGGAAATGGTTTTCTTGGAAACTGTCCTTTTTTTCTTGGCATCAAAGGAAATAAGTTGGTCCAACATTCTAAAACCTTTATAGCCATCTAAGGTACAAAGATTTCTCTCTCCACTGTTTTGGGGCTCAGGAAAGAGTGGGAGATGAACAGCCTGGTTCAAGTAAAAGTCTGGCATAACTTTATGCATAGGGGTAAGGCTGGTTCTAAGACTCAACCTGTTCTTACGAAAGATCAAAAAGGATTGAAAAGACAAGAGGTTCTGTAACTCAATACTCATCTTGTAAAATTCGGAGCAATAATTAAGGCAGTCTTTCAAGTAAGAAGTTTCATTGAAAAGCTAGCTGGAGATTTGAAAGGTGACACAGTTAGCTTCTCCAATATAAAATTAATATCCAGGGTCTGTGTCATTAGTTTCCTAGATGGTCTGACATGTAAAATCCCTTTCAAGAACTGTTTGACTTGGAATAATGAAGAACTGGAGGCCCAGTGACAGACAAGCAGAAATGGATGAAAGCTGAACTTTGATAGATGTGTAAGAAAAGTCTGACTTCAAAAATTCACACAGGTACTGGAGAAGTACTGGAACCCCTATATAGACTGGACCTTGGTCTCTATCACTGCACAAACTAAAACATATCTTCCATGTGGCTAAATATGATTTTGTAGTAGCAGGTTTCCTAGCTGCCTTTAATACCTCTGTCATGTCCTCTGAAAACAGGTGCCTAAATGGGGTCAAAAATCTATCAAATGGAGTTTGAGAATTTTGGGGTGGATGAGAGATCCCTTGTCCTTTGATTAGGTCCACTCTTTGCAGGAGTTTTTGGTTAAGTGCCCCAAGCCAGCTGCATGAGAAGGGAGGACCAATGTTCTCTGGGCCTAAAAAGGAGTTATCAGAAGTATCTCTGGTGTGTCCTTCTTTATCTTTAATAAAACTCTAGTGATTACAGGAAAGTGGACTAAGGCATACAAGAACACTCCCCAACCCTGGGAAAGAAACAGCATCTGTTTCCCATAACTTTTTGAAAAGGTGTCTTGGCACAGAACTGTTGTAATGGTCTGTTGTGATATCTACTTGGGAAGTTCCCCACAGGTAGACAAACTCCTGGAAAATCTCAGAGTGCAAATTACACTTGTCTGAGTCTGTCTTGGATGTGCTCAGTGAGTCTGCTACTGTACTCTGCTCTGATGGAATGTAAATTGCCTGCAGGAAAAGATTGTGCTGAATTACCAGCTCCCAGGCAGGGGGTCGGACACTGTATCCCCTTGCTTGTTTATATGACACATAACTAAGATGGTGTATGTTATTTACATCAAACAGTGGTCATATGTCCTCAATGATTCAGTCAGTGCTTTGACAGCCTTTATCAGGTGAAAAAATATTTTGAGATTTACTTTCTTACTGCTTGGTGTGATGGATCTGCAGTGTTCTTAAGACACTCAGTCTTGCTGGCTGGATTCTGCTAAAATTCAAAGTCTAGTTATATTTGCATTCACAGTCTGTTGCATACAGAAACTTGCAGAATATACACTGATGAGAGAATATACTTTGCAGCATCAACTTTAGAGAGCAGTAACAAATAACTTTTTATAATAAACCAAACGGAAACACGTTGCAGGCTTAAAGTACTGTTCCAGCTTTACTTCTCAGATGATGTGAGAGATATAACATTTACCTTAGGACTTGTGTCCCTATCATACCTCTCTAACATAGCTGGATTTATACAGCTCTTTATATACAGTTTTAGTCCTGTAGAAACAATACTAAGCTTCCTTGTTTAACAATGTCTTGTAACAGACCAACTTTTCTGACAGTGTGAATATCCTGTAACAGTGTCCTGATGTCCATGTAGAAAAACATATTTTTGAGGAAACACATTGTTCTGCATTCTATCTGGAGAATTGCTTATCATGTAGAAACAATACTAAGCTTAACATATGAGCGTATGTTCTTGTGCCAATGCTGATAAGCATATCCTGTTTTTTATGAAGAAAAACATATTTTTGAGAAAACACATTGTCAGAGATCAGCTTTTCTGACAGTGTGAACATCCTGTATTTTATTTGGATCTTTGTATAAAAAACATCTGTTCTTGTGCCATCCTGTTTTTCCATGCAGAATAACATGTCATTGTTCTTTAAAAGCAGATTTTGCATTTTTGTTCTTGCATACATCCTGTTTTGAGTCTGTAAGGGAAATATGTCCATTCTTTAAAAGCAGATTTTGTATTTTTGCTCTTGCATACATCCTGTTTTGAGTCTGTAAGGGAAGAATGTCCATTCAGCAGATTCCTTTTCCAAGCCATGGTCATTTAGTATGATTGCTGATCACATATTACTTAAACTTTGTTTCTGCATTTAAGCAAGCCTTTTCTTTCAGCATATTTACAACATAATTAATTTCAGATTTATATTCATAAAATCTAACAATTCCCTCTGTTTTTAAACATACTCAAAACATTTTATATAGAAAACACAAGAAACAAACCTTTAGTTTGATACAACAAATCAAAATGCAATTTTACATAGTTAAAGTATTACTACCAAAACTGAATGTATTTAACAACTTTTTCTTTTGCAGACCATTCTGTGAAAATATTTTATCAGTTATGAGCTGTGTCTGCTTTAATATTATTATTTTTTTTTTAACTTGATCAATTTATTCTTTTGCAATCATAGAATTTCATTTATGACTTAGAACTGTTCCATTAACTCTTTGCAACTGTTGAATTAATTATGAGACAGTAACTATGTGCTACTGCAAGCATTTATACACTACTGAAAACACACAATTTCAATGTCATTTTAACCATAATATTGTGGTCATGTCTTCGAACTGCTCAATAACATACTGGTAAAATACTGAACTGGGCTTAGATAATAAATATTTGAAAGCAATTATTTTACTGGGGTAAAACCAATGATATTACAACTTGACAAATTACTTTTGAACTTATCACGATGTATTCTTTACAGTATGTATTTACACAGACTGTTTGCTGTTCATGCATTTCAATCTAGTAGGTATCCTGGACCCATTTTTTCTTTAAATATGTTTTTTTCACACATATTCATTACTAGACATTAATTTCATTTGTACTGAATTCTTCTGCATTTGTACATACAATGACTATAAAGTACATTTAGTCTAATCTTACAAATTTAATAACATTAATATTAAGCAAAATCTTGGAAAATGTTTGTCTCTTTAGAAATATCGAGTGGAATTGACACCAAATCCATATGTCCTGTTATTTTAAACTACATACTCAACAATTATTAAAAATATTCATGCTTTTTATACCAACATTGTTTTGCCAAAACTTATTAAAAATAGTGACCATTCTTGCTCAATTTTTTACATATCTTTACTCTCTTTTGTATAGCTGTAATCAGTTTTAAGCCATCTCTTGTTTTTTAAACCATCTCTTGTATAGCTTTACAATTTAACAGGTTGTAAATACAATTTAATACTAAACAACACAATAATAACCATTATGATAGCTATTAACAACTTGTAAAATATCTTATCCTGTCAGGTTTAATCCAGTTTACCAGTATTTCTAATATACTAATACCTGTTCTTTCCTCTCCCTAAAAGAGTATTGTCAAGAAGGAATGAGATATTTTTTCCTCTAGCTTTATTTTAGACCCTTATTATTTATTTTTATGTAGCTTTATTTCAGACCCTTGTTGTTTATTTTTTCTGTAGCTTTATTTCAGACCCTTGTTGTTTATTTTCTCTGTAACTTTATTTCAGACCCTTGTTCAGTACTGCTTATACAGTCAGTGTAAAACTGAGAAAGTACCTCTCCCCCTGTAGTACTTCAGCACTGTTTACCTGCCCTATGCTGTGAGAATAGAAGGTATGTCAGCCCAACACTTTGGTTATACATTTATTTTATTAGGTTACTAAATAAAGCTTTCACTGTATATTACCTCTAGTAGGTATTTACACCCTCCTGCACAATTGTTTTGAACTGTGTATATATATATATATATATATATATATATATATATATATATATATATACATATACTATAGCCCATTTGCTGGCTGTACTTGATGCAACTGAGTTTTTTTTTGTCCTTTTAACATTTACTTGCAAACGGATTATAAGTGACATCTATGCACAATTGTGGCATTTTATTACAATTACCAAATAGTGTTGCCTGTAAACATTTTAACAATTATGTTTTAATAACAATGATGCTTTAGAAAAACTCAAGCTACTTGCCTGGCAATCAGTCTTGTTGTTTATCTTATCTTTCCAGCATTTCCTGTAACTATTCATTCAGTCTAGGAAGGTCTTAGCTCACATTTCATACTCTGTAAACTATAGTTAATTCTTTTGGCATTTTTCCTTTAATGTGATTGTGATTTGCATAACTATGCATTTATACAACATAAATAGACATCATTTTACAATTACCTTACATGGATTTCAGTATTTTTTTTTATTTAACTATTTAACTGTCCTGCCATTAATTTTACAAAAACTGTTTGACTAATATCATCTGTGATTTTCTTTTTAAAATTCAGAACTTTAACTGTTTGGTGTTACTATATAATTATAAACAAATTGTAAAAAACAAAATAGATATTAGTTTAACCAACACATTTATATTTATATTATTTATATTTGCTGTTGTCTGACTGTTATTCTTGTGTATTGTAACAGATGTACTCTAAATGAAAAGAACACACATGCATGTCTGTCTTGTATATGTATAGCTTTATACAAGCATGTCATGTCTTGTGACTTTAAATTTTTACTCATTTATTTTTATTTAATTTTATACATTAGAACAGTTTTGTTTACCTTTTGACTATGCTAATGAATGGCATTCATATGCTTTACTTTACTGTAGTACTGATAGATGTCTTGCTTTAACTGAATGAAAGTAAAACATTTAAGAATGATTTGTCCAGACATCAGATCCTACCATCCTACCATATATGTTTAACCATTTTCAAAACATAAACATATTATAAAATATATTTCTTTTGCACAGATTAGCTGTGTATGCAAGAAATTTCCAGTCTCTGTCAGTTCAGCTAATTTATTTCCTTTATCCTGCAACTGCTTTTGAAGAATTTCCTGGAATGTTGTATGGTCTTTCTGACATTCTTTAGTAAGCTGTTCTGCTGAATTTGAAACTCCTATGCACTTTTGAAAATATGTGTGTATAACTTGTCTAAGCTTCCTGAACTCATTGTGTCTGTCTTTTAGAAGTTTACTACATTCCTTTGTAACAAAATGTACTAGGGGTTCTATCAGTAACTGATTTGACTCACATGTGGTGACAGGACATAACTGTTCAACATCAGAATGTAATGGAAACACTTTACCCTTAGTTAATTCTTCAGATCTGTCTTTACAGTCTATGTTTTTAGCAATATGATGCAATATTATTTTATGACATAATACACAAAATGCAGTTTTTGTTGAAGCACACAATAAACATTTGTCATTTTTCACATGGTTTTCTTTGAGATACCAGCCAAACATTGTAATACATTTGCATAATGCCTTACTATCAACCTGCCCTAATAAGGTTTTACATTTACTAATGTGCTGTGTATACCAACATAGCAATTTTTTACATTTGCTTAAATTATGCATGAAAATATCCATACTGTCGAATAGCAACCATACTAAAAAATGTGACGTAGAAAAAGTCTTACCAGTGAGCAAGAAAACAGGTGATCAGGCTGTTGTTGCAGATGGCTGGAAATTTTTCAAAGTCACTTGAGAAGCTGGGGAAGCACAACAGGCAGTGGACTGATGGGCTAGTGGATATCCCACTTTTCTTGAAGAATTTATGGCACTGCGAATTTCTTGAACTAGTCTCACTCCGGATTGTAGACGTCTAAAAAACTTTACTACTGCAAGCTGCATAAACTGGAATACTTCTGTTCAGAATTGACACATACGTACAAATGTTAGTTACTGCAATTTAACTGAAGTGACCCTCTGCAGGGCTTACCATCACTCCTTCTGTGTTTGAATGCAGATTGTAGGTTCAAATGCAGACTAGCTTGCCATTGAAAAAATTATATGGAGCTAGTCACTCAGCTGCCTCACCATTGAAAAAATATTTTGATCTTACTTGCTTACTGCTTTACTTTACTGTGGGATGGCTCGCCATTGAAAAAATATTTTGATCTTTACTTGCTTACTGCTTGCTTCTTGCTGGAGCTTACTTGCTTGGTGTGAAGACACTCAGTCTTGCTGGCTGGAATCAAAGTCTGGTTATAATTGCATTCACAGTCTGTTGCATACAGAAACTTGCAGAATATACACTGATACAGCATCTGACTTTAAGAGCAGTAACCAATAACTTTTATAATAAACCAAACTGGACAAACGTTGCAGCTTAAAAGTATTGTTCCAACTTTACTTCTCATATAGTACAGATGATGTGAGAGATATAACATTTACCTCAGAACACCAAATGTGTTCCTACCATACCCCTCTCACATAGCTGGATTTATACAGCTCTTTATATACAGTTTTAGTCCTGTAGAAACAATACTAAGCTTCCTTGTTTAACAATGTCTTGTAAGAGACCAGCTTTTCTGTCAGTGTGAATATCCTGTAACAGTGTCCTGATGTCCATGTAGAAAAACATATTTTTGAGGAAACACATTGTCTGTATTCTATTTGGAGAATTGCTTATCCTGTAGAAACAATACTAAGCTTAACATATGAGCATATGTTCTTGTGCCAATGCTGATAAGCATATCCTGTTTTTTTATGAAGAAAACATATTTTTGAGAAAACACATTGTCAGAGATCAGCTTTTCTGACAGTGTGAACATCCTGTATTTTATTTGGATCTTTGTATAAAAAACATCTGTTCTTGTGTCATCCTGTTTTTCCATGCAGAATAACATGTCATTGTTCTTTAAAAGCAGATTTTGCATTTTTGTTCTTGCATACATCCTGTTTTGAGTCTGTAAGGGAAAAATGTCCATTCTTTAAAAGCAGATTTTGTATTTTTGCTCTTGCATACATCCTGTTTTGAGTCTGTAAGGGGAAAAATGTCCATTCAGCAGATTCCTTTTCCAAGCCATGGTCATTTAGTATGACTGCTGATCACATATTACTTAAACTTTGTTTCTGCAATTAAGCAAGCCTTTTCTTTCAGCATATTTACAACATAATTAATTTCAGATTTATATTCATAAAATCTAACATCAGGGTCATTATGTCTTTGAGGTATATGTGTTTATATCTAAAATGTTGGTCTCACATTCCCTAAATGTTGATACCTTGAAAAATTGCTTCCCATGCAAAGTCTGAGGCACCTTTTCCCTGGGGAATCCCACTCTCGCCATCAATAAAGCGAGGTCTTCTCTCCTTGGCTAACGCTACTTAATGTCTGGTCTAACTGGACATGCTCTGTTCCTGGGTCTTATCAGCTTCCCATGAAAATCTGCCAAATAGACCAGGTAAACAGAACTGGTAGTCTGAGTGCTGCAAAATTAGGTCATGTGGGATTGACAGCCAAACATCTGACATTCTTCGCAGGATACGTACCATACATCTTAAAGCTATTGCAACACTGATTTAATGATGAACACTGAAGTTTTCCAAAAAGTTGTTCATAAATTTCTTAATGTTAAAATTTCCTGTGAAACCCCGGTTAATATGTTTCTGGCCAACTGTCAAATGAACATATTAAATACCTGTCCATAGTTTCCTGAAACATTAACTTTTTGTCATAAAATGTTACTGTTTGAATATTACCAGTGTAGTAGAAGATAGCCAAATCTCTCTCTGTCAGACTAGTAAACGTTAATTAGCCATGAGTCAAAACTAGAATCTTATAATTTCATGAGTTCAGATACAATGCTCAGGTTAAGTGGCCATCAAGGAACACTAATTCCTCAAGGCATGGCTCATGGCCAAAGACCTACATTTCTTTTAAAAATGTCAAGATTCTCAGACTGTTGCACACATATGGGTATGCTATTCTGATGTTTTGTAATTTTAACAGTTATAAATGTATATCATACCCTGGATCTTCCTAGCTTTATATAAAAATCATAGTACTATGTGTGTGTGTTTTTGTATGCCTATATATATATATATATATATATATATATATATATATATATATATATATATATATATATAGATTCACTTCATAACCTCGAAGTACTGAAATCTCGAATTTCAGTACCTTGAGGCTATAAAGACGAAATAGCAAAATATCGAATGAGAGAAACCGTGAAATTTGAAATGTCGAGCGTTATAAAATGAATGTAAATGTCGAACGGTACTTGTATGCAATACATACCATTACTAACAATGGCTTCTGCTGTTAATATGACTGAAAATGCCCCAGGTACGTTAGGAGCGGTGTATTGCCCTATAAGTTCACAAAAGGGAAGAGTTGTGCTACTGTTGGATGGATTTGTAATGCATCGTGAAAAAGTAGCTGATGAAAAGACCTATTGGTGTTGCAAATGGAAACAAACCATGAAGTGTAAGGGTAGAGCGATTACCATCAGTGTTCTAGATGGTGAAAGGCTACAGAAATCGGTACAACATTCCCATGGTGGAGATCCAACGGAGGTAGAGAAATATAGGGTTTGTGATGATATACGGGTACGATCCAGAGTATCCCGCGATAACCCATGTCTTGTGGTTGATGATGTGTTAGCGTCGACGTCCGCTGATGTAACACCAAGCCTTCCTACCCGGAAAGCCCTCATCCAGCGTGTAGGTAGAATACGCAGAAAACATGTAGGGAAAGTTAAACTGTTCTCCATAAATGATATAAACGTCTGTGACTATCCAACGAAGAGTGGCCCCTTTATTACTTCAAGAATGTGTGATTCTGCTACTGAAACAAGCGTAATAGTATTTACCACACAGCAGAATCTAGTTGATCTGAGCACTGCGACAATATGGCTAGTAGACGGTACATACTTCTATAAGGGGGTTATTTGCCAACAATTATACAGTATTCACTGCCTAGTGCAATATGGTGGTTTCCACAAGAGTGTGCCTTTGGTATTTTGTCTAATGACGAAGAAGACCTTAAAAGCATACAACTTTATGTGGAGTTGTGTGTTGAATCTGTTAAATAAGGAAGGATTAGACTTGCAATTGAAATACATATTAAGTGACTTTGAGATAGCTGCTAAGAGAAGTGTACATCTGAATTTGCAGGGTGTGTTGTCCAAGGGATGCCTATTCCACTTCGGTCAGAACATTTGGAGGAAGGTACAACAGTTAGGCTTAGCACACCTATACAACACTAACATGGCTTTTCAACTGCATGTTAAGTGTTTAGTCGCATTGGCGTTTGTACCCGAAAGTGATGTGTTATCAGGGTACATGGCTATTAAAGATCTGTTTCCAGCAGAGGGGAAGCCCTTAATACAGTACTTTGCAGACTGGTATGTGCTAGGGAAGCTACGTAAGTTCTGTACTAGAACCACAGCATGTACACGCTTTCCCCCATTGTTTCCACCATTGTTTTGGAATGTGTATGAGCTGAACACGCTATTTCTACCACGAACACAGAATAGCGTGGAAGCATGGCATCGAAGGTTAAAGTCTCTACTAGGGCATAAAGCCTGTGACCTGTCCATATTGATGACTGTGTTGGCTAGAGAACAGGACCGAGTTGAGGAACTGCGTGTAAGAATGACTTGTGGAGCTGCCCCATCTCCTAAGCGGCGTAACGTTGTTAAAAGGCATGCCCAGTTTGAGAACATACTGCGGAACAGGCACACATATTCTGAGATAGACTTCCTCATGTCTATTGCTAGGCTACTAAAAATGTAACCGGTATACTATATAGTCTTACTATTTGTAAATCATATGTATTTGCCAGCGTGTCACACACTATGTTGATGCTGTTATTAGGGGGTTCTGGCGTGGGATTCCGGTGCTTTGACAGTAACTTACGGTAACATCTATTTGTACAATATCATGGTATTATGTGTTTATAATGTGTGAGCACTGTAACCTGTTTAGTTCATATAATGTTGGATCGTATAGTACTGTATCTATACTATGTTTTCTTTGCGTTTGTTATTTTTTCCTTATATATTGTATTTCCTATCCACTATGATGTGGAGCCGGATAGCTTGCTTAAATGTTGCAGATATGCACATAGTAGTTGTGGTGGATTGCGTTTTGCTGATTAAAAGTGTTCTACGCGATTTCGATATTATGATATGGTGGGCAACCTCATCCTTTCGTTTATATGGGCGTCGGGATTGTGTATTTCGGGGTTTTGCTGACTCGATATTGTTGATTTTCGTCTTTATAGCCTCGAGGTACTGAAATTCGAGATTTCAGTACTTCGAGGTTATGAAGTGAATCCATATATATATATATATATATATATATATATATATATATATATATATATATATATGGGTCTACCTGAGATGGTCGACAGGCCATATGGTCGACAGTTCATTTGGTCGACAAGCAGATGTGCCCCCCTCCCCAATGTTGTGCGACCCTGGAGTTGATATATATAGTTAGGGGGGGTGGGGGGCGAAGCCCCCCACATAACATGCTTGTCGACCAAATGAGTGCCGATCATATGGCCTGTCGACCATCTCAGGTAGACCCATATATATATATATAGTTTGCAAAACAGGACCATGACATATTTTATATGCTACTATCAATTTTCCACATATGTATCTAACAAAAGAAAACCATTTCAAACGTGTACATCTAGTACTACATTCTGTGGTCCCAAGGGTCACAATTCATTTTGTAAATTTTCTATTAACTCCTTCTAAAATACTTAATTGTCCTTTTCTGCAAACACAAAATGTATTATTATTCTCAATAACTGGCCTAATCTAAGTTTTAAAAACAAAATCATTGTGTTGCCATTGTTTGTTAATACACTCCTTAGTAAGGAACCAAGGGATTTAATATACTTTATGCTTATTACCTTAGCATGAGTATTAAAATAAAAGTTTGATGTTGTAATAATGCCCATATCTTTATGTTCACTATCCTACTCAAGTTTAGAAGTCATTACTTGTACAGAAATCTACAGATTTTATTAGAAAAATACATAATGTTACACTTGTCAAAGCTAATTTTTAGGCCAGTATTCAAGGCCCACTTAATGGCAGCAAAATTTGGTTTTGTAATATGAATCTCATTTTACACTCATTGGCATATTTAGTTTTCAAAATGTACTATACTTTGGGATGCTAGAAAATACTTACATTAAATAGAAAAATCCTATATTATACTAAATCTTTTCATTAGCATAAACCTAATCTTTAACTTGGCTACCACTGAAAACATAAAATTCTTTATAATCTCTGGCATCGAAGCAATACAAGAGCTTGTCTTGGTTTACCTGTTGAGCTTAACTTCAGCTAAAATAACAAAAATACCCTGTTTTACAAGACTTAAGTATTTTTTTAAAGATTTTATGAAATTCTTACATACATAAACAAACAAGAAAATAACAGAAAAGAAAAAGCACAGCAAACATTTTTACATTTTTCTAACAATTATCATTCACTCTAAAAAGTATCTAAAAATGAAATACTTAAAATATAAGAATTTTAGCTTAAGAAGGATTCTGCAGTCCTATCATTTTCAAATTTCTAAGCAACTTTTACAGTATTTATTTTTGGTATACTATTACAATTCTCTAAAATATTAAGGCAACTAAAACCAATACCAATATGAAAATTCACCAATTTCAAGTGGTGGTGATCTCAATGAGTGTTAACTATGAAAACTATTTTAGTCTCATTTCTGATTCTGACATTATGCTAGATATTCAAAAATTAGCCACATAATTTTTAAAAGTTTCATTTAATCAATTCAAAAATGAATTATTTTGAAGCTAAAGTTGGGGAACTTTTTTTTTATAAATTATTAAAATGAAGACTGTCAGTCATTCTTTACATATTTATAGCATAACACCCAAGAGGGTAACATATCTGATAAAAAAAGTTGTTAAATAGTTTTTTTCAAATATTTATGGGATAATTGGTGAATCATCATCTACAAATTTTAACAAACTTTTACAAAATGTAAATGTAATTAATCCTAACTTTCCGTCTTTTGAGATTGCATGTCATAATTTCCAATTTCTCCACATGCAACGGATTTGTTCCCACCCTGACAAACATCACTTTTATAAACAAGATCTTATTTATAGGTTCAAGGCCCGGAAACACAAACCTGGCAGATTTTTACAGTCAGTAATTTTGCATCTTCAATAGCTAGGGAGGACCTCTTGGTGTACAAGGAGAAACCACAACAGGGCCAACCTGTTATCAGATTGGTAACTACCTTTGGACGTAACACAAATGCATTATTGGATAGTGTTAATAAACATTAGAATATACTCCTAGCGGACCAAAGACTATCAGGTATTCTAAACGATAGAAGCTTATTTTCCTATCGCAGAGGTAAAACCCTGGGTTCTTATTTCAATCATAAACATGGACTGACTTTGGGTGGGGAACAATCCTAATGCACATGAACTGGGGATTTGTTGCACAGATTTTTCCCATGTGAGCATTGTGCACATTGTGTTAGGGTGGTGAAGTCCAAACAGTTCACCAGCAGAAATACAGGAACAGTCTTTGATATTAGATTTCTTGCTAACTGTGGAACTGATTCGGTTATATACCTGGCCACCCATACCTGTTCTGCTTTCTATATCGGACCAACTTCTCATCCAGTCAGGTTACATATATCCACACACATTAGCGACATCAGGCAGAAAAGACCAAATAATACATTATACAAGCATTCTTTAGTACATACCTCAGCCAATTTTAGGTTTACTATTATTGACAGAATAGTTAGGGACCGATAATAAATCAGGTTGGCATATCATATTGAATAATAAAGAGAAAAAGTGGATCATCAAGCTGGGGGGATTTTTCCACCTGGTTTAAATGAATTATAGCCAACCAATAAGCAGAATAATTGTAGGTATGTGTTGTTACATAGATGTATATTAGGCATTGATTCATTATATTATTTTCAACACTGAGGAAGGCTTAGTAATGTTTTGGCCGAAACCGGTCTGTTTTTGCCTAATTCATGCTTGAATACATATAATTTCACAGGAACCATACACTACTGTGTGCTGGCTTTTTGTTTTATTAATTGCATTCATGAGTTTTGGGGCTATGCACCTGCCATACTTGCAAGAGCTTTTTTTCGTGACTGTGCAATTTTTCTTGCTGTTGGCCTGCAGTGTATGGTGCCTCCAGTCATGATGGGGGAATTCCTGCTTATACTAACCCGTAGGTTAGCACCTCATATGAGTTCTGCCTGTAATTTTACATTCTTGGTGTTCGGAGTTCAATACAAGTTCTACTAGTGTGTGAAAACGCCCATCCAGGTTACAGGTCCATTTGGATTCCATTGACGGTCTCAAGCTTTGTAACTTCAGTACAGCATCATTTTGGCTACACCATCAGCCAAACGCTTATTTTGGTATTTCGCAACCTTTCTGTACTTATTTACGATCTGGTTTGGTACGCTCATAGCCAGAGAATCATCGTGGTGAGATCGTTATTGCTTGTTATTTATTTTCTTGGGGCTGGGCCATGATTTGGACTCAGTTTGGTTATATTTTTTTATATTTCATCATGCTTGGCTGCTGAGACACTATGTGTACATTTTATTCGATGGCGTTCGGATGTAGGATTTACATGTTTTGCTTGGACTGGATTTATGTACATTATGAACACTGAATTTGGATGACACTCTCTGGGGCATTATTTCGTAGTTGGCATTTGTATGAGGGACTTGTTTGTTCGGTTTGGTTGTATTTAACATTACAATCGATACTGACTTTTTTGGGGGGGGCATGGACATGTTTATGCATAATGGAATGGAGGATTAACACAAGATTCGGTCCAGGACTTGCCAAGAAGAAGAGTAATGATATATCAGCTTGCGGTGCTTGGAATTTGAACAGTTTATTATACAAATTGAAGTGACTCTGTACAGCCAAGATTTATGTTTCGCAAACTATATATTTTTTTTTTTTATCAAATTTGGGTACTGTGGGCTTTTTGAGTTGCTGACGTCCTCCAGATGGATGGTTACAAATTTTCGGGCTTCTCTCATGGTTTCAGAAATGGAATGAAGGTTCAACCATACGTATGGGAATGGTTTACCAGCAACAAATAATTAATGTTTAAACATCAGAAGTTTATTATTATTTTTCTGTTTGTCAGATTGGTGGATTATACTATCATATATTTATACACTTGTTTGGATTGATATTACTGTTGAGGCTACTAGGGTAACACTGCAAGTCACTTGTTAGCCTACATCCAGGATAGACATAGTATAGGGTTGCAATTTTGATTGTCAGCTTATAATTTATATTATGAAACAGGGGTGGTCACTCAGGTGTCTGATGGCATATCTGTCCATAATAACTGGATATTAATATTTATTTACCTTTAACAGTCAAATGTGAATGGGCACAACATAGCCTCAGATAAATGACATGGTGGCCTAATCATGGTTTTAAGGGAACGTAGCAGTGTGCATATCTGAATCATTCTTCATTATTCCAGGTTTTGGCACTACAGGATGCAGTAGCTATATTGGTTCTCCTCAATTTTTGGTATCATCACCAGTTGTTTATGTATTATACAAAGGTGAACCTAGCTTTGCATTATTGATATCCAACATATGTTTGGACCATTGATTGTTTCATCAAAAAACTGTTATTACTAGTGTTATTTCTGACTGGTTTCTGATGCACAGGCTACTATTGTCTCCCATATTTTGTACTGTATTGTGAGGTGTATATACATGGAATATTGAGTCTGAACCTGGTCCATAGGCACGGGATTTGTTTGCAAGGTATATATTTTTTACATAGATACAGTTGACCTGATTTGTCCCCTCCCATATTTCATCTGACTGGGTATATTTGGTTTCTAATCCAGTTTGACATTTGGGATCATTTTTCATATTTACTATCATTAATAGGCTAATACTGGTACGTATCCCATCTGTGCTATTTTTGTTCATCTAGGACCCACTGGATCATGGATTTGACTCAGCTTCTTAGGGGGGGTTAAAGGCTGATCAGGATGACTTGGGGATCTTCGGTCTGGGACCTGGGGGCAACCCAATGCATGTTCAGCCAACTTTCAGAGGCTAACTAAAAGCATGTTACGGACTAATGTCTGGCACTTGAGATTATTTAAAGCATACCAAACTAAAGGGATCTCTCCCAGAGAACTAAGGGTTTGTATCCAACCCCTAGTAGCATAACCGGATGATGAGCTTGTTGAACAATGGGCCCTTGCCCAGCAAAAGGCATCTATGAGCTTTGTAGACCCCCCTACTGCATATTATGACCAGTCCATAGATTCAAGCATCACAGGAGGTAGCTTCGATCTGAGGAAACTAAGAAATTTGAGGGGCAGACATGTTGCGCTACCTGCTTAAACCAGTTAAGCCAAGAATTACTGGCCCTGGAACAACAACTGAAGGATAGGGAAATGAAGAAATTTCAACGAGACAAGGATGATTATGAGTGGGGTAAGCTCTTTGGTCCCAACAAAAATGTCAAATTTACTAGTGTGGGTGGCAAACCCTCCAAGATGAAAAGCCCCAGGTCAATTTTGAAGAAAACTTCCAACCAGTTTAGTGGTACATCAGGATGAACTGTCCTCCATGACGGATTTGGAGGCACAATACACTGCAGTACCCCCAGCTCCAACACGTTGGAATTCTGATATCCCTTTAGGGGTAGGATACGGAGGGGAGGGAGAAAGCATATTGGGAATCAACAGTGTAGTATCTCTACTCAAAAGTCATGACACGCAAATAGATACTTGCAACAATGTACTGAATATTTCTTCCACATCACAAACACATGTTGAATTGCAACTTCTCAATAAAGGACTTAACTTTATACCTGCCTTTTTGTTTCTGAGGATTCCTTAGCACAAGATGTAATAGATTTTTGTCGTTTATTAAATCTTAGGTTGTATTTTGATTCTTCACCTACAGATGGAGATTTCAATAACTTCCAATTTCGTAAATCCACCTTTATGCCCCCCATGCAACATTCAGTTCACGTTTCAAAATATGGTTCTCAAAGATCTACATTTTCATTCCCGGGACTCTGGGATAGGCCTCACAACCTCTCGAGAAATGAACAACGGATCGTTTTGTATTTACAACACAACAGGGATCTAGTGATCTTATCAGCTGAGAAGGATGGCGCCATAGTGGTTGTGGATTGGGCTAAATATGATGCCAAGACTCAGAGACAGTTGAGCAATGATCGTTACTACATGCACATGCCTCTGGATTCTGGTCCCAGATTCAAATAATAAATTGACGAATTTCTGTCGTCAGCTAAGGATGAGGGTATTATTTCTCAGACTACTATGCACCATTTGACTGTCTCTGATCCTAGACACCAATATTTATACCGGTTACCCAAAATACATAAAAATCTACAAGATTCCCCGGGACGACCAATTGTATCTGGTCGTAGATTTGTTACAGAACAACTTTCACAATTCTTAACACAACATCTTTGGCCACTTTTGAAGCATGTTAGATCCCGGAACCAAGACACCACCAAGTTCCTACAGATCATCTCAGATATACAACTTGAACCAGGGTGGTTGTTATGCACCTTGGATGTGGCATCCCTATACACTAATATTCCTCACTGGGCCAGTCTATTGGCTTTAGAACATTGGCTTTATCAAGCTGAGCTTTACCCACCAGGTTTTAATACATTTCTCATTTGCCTTGCTGAACATGTACTTACAAAGAACACTTTCTATTATCACGGGAAATGTTTTTGGCAAGTACAGGGTATGGCCACGGGGGCCTCATTTGCTCCCATTTATGCAGACCTTTTTATGGCTTATGTGGAGGAACACCTTTTCCTTGATG
Organism: Protopterus annectens; assembly: GCF_019279795.1. Classification (NCBI taxonomy): domain Eukaryota; kingdom Metazoa; phylum Chordata; order Ceratodontiformes; family Protopteridae; genus Protopterus; species Protopterus annectens. The sequence goes on along the minus strand of NC_056750.1, from coordinate 106,102,729 downwards.
AAACTGATATGTGGAGACACGACCTTGACGATTGCTGGATGGTCTGGAGGGCTGATGTGACCTATTTGCACGAGTTTATGGAGTACATTAATGACAACAAGTGGGGTATTCAGTTTACAGTTAACTACCATGTTGAACAAATCACCTTTTTGGATGTCTTGATTACCAGGAACACGGATCACACTTTGGATACACAGGTTTTTCGTAAGTATCCACAATATAATTGATTACTACATGCTTCCAGTTCACCCACCCCACATTACACGCAACATCCCCAAATCTCAATTTCTCCGCATATGACAGATTTGTTCCCACCCTGACAAACATCACTTTTATAAACAAAATCTTATTAACAGGTTCAAGGCCCAGAGGTATAAACCTGGCACGATTTTTAGTCAGTAATTTTGCGTCTTCAATAGATAGGGAGGACCTCTTGGTGTACAAGGAGAAACCACAACAGGGCCAACCTGTTATCAGATTGGTAACTACCTTTGGATGTAACACAAATGCATTATTGGATAGCGTTAATAAACATTGGAATATACTCCTAGCGGACCAAAGACTATCAGGTATTCTGAATGATAAATGTTTCTTTTCCTATGGCAGAGGTAAAACCCTGGGTTCTTATTTTAATCATTATAAACATGGACTGACTTTGGGTGGGGAACAATCCCAATGCACATTAATTGGGGATTTGTTGCAGGGATGTTTCCCATGTGGGCATTGTGCACATTGTGTTAGGGTGGGGAAGTCTAAACAATTTACCAGCAGAAATACAGGAAGTCTTTGATATTAGATTTCTTGCTAACTGTGGAACTGATTGGGTCATATACCTGGCCACCTGTACCTGTTCTGCTTTCTATAATCAGACAAACTTCTCGTCCGGTAAGGTTATGTATATCTGAACACATTAGCAAAATCAGGCAGAAAAGACCAAATAATGCATTATACAAGCATTCTTTGGTACATACCTCAGCCAATTTTAGGTTTACTTTTATTGACAGAATAATTGGGGACTGAGTTAATAAATCAGGTTGGCATACCATACTGAATAATAAAGAGAAAAAGTGGATCAAGCTGGAGGGATTATTTCCACCCTGTTTAAATGAACAGTTATAGCCAACCAATCAGCAGGATAATTGTAGGTATGTGTTGTTACATAGATGTATATTAGGCATTGATTCACTGTATTATTTTCAAAATAGAGGAAGGCTTAGTAATTTTTTGGCCGAAACAGGTCTATTTTTGCCTAATTAATGCTTGAATAAATATAATTTCACAGGCACCTTACACTACTGTGTGCTGGCTTTTTGTTTTATTAATTGCATTCATGAGTTTTGGGGCCGTGCACTTGCTGTACTTGCAAGAACTTTTTTGTGGTACTTAGGGGGTTGCCATTGATGTGGTAATCAATAGCTCTTCTATCCGGTCCTCTCAGAGCCTGTTTGAAGCCGTGGTGGGCAGGATGATGCTGACGTTCCTTTGGGCCCAGATTCAGCTGGGAGTCTTGCCTGCTCCATCTCCCTCTGGGGACAGGAGCATGCACTCCGCCTTTCTTCCCATTACTCCTTCTCCAATCCAACCATAGGTTTCGGAGTCCTTGGGTCCGAAGTTTCCGGGTGTCGAGGAGTTGGCACCAATGGTCCCTGACACTTTGACTCTGAACATTGCTATGACTGGTTCAGCTCTGACATTTTCAGAGCTGACCGACTCTTGGAGCTGTAGCCTCGGTGTCAGATCCAAGGGGATGGCATCGACTTCGAGGCTTTTGGGGTTATCGCTTCCTCTCTGAGCCTCAGCGCCAGAAGGCTCAGCTCTGGCTCCCCCCTTGGCACCAGGGGTGGCAGATATGGCCTTGATCATTCCAACTTCAGGAATCCGTTCACCTTCAGTGTTCGAGGTGGTGGAAATGGTTTGCCCAACTCCTTCGAGACCCTTGATACTCTCGTCCCTGGAGTCCATACTGGCTCCCTCTCTTTCTGGGCCAGAGTCTGCCATCCTGCTCCCTCAGGAACAGCCTGTTGACAGTCTGCCTCAGGATGTTCCCACACAGAAGCTCCCCGAAGCTTCAGAGTCCTCCCTGGAATTCCACACTGAGGAGTCCTCTCGGAAGTGTACATGTAAGAGGAGGCACTTAGACACCCCACCAGAGTCTCTCACAGATGATACCGAGTTGGAGGAAGGGGAGGGTTCCACAGATCACCCCCGGACAATGTCTCCTTTGGAGACATCATGGAGATCCTTTGTCAGAGTGGTGGGTTTTCGACCCTTAAGCCCAAGCCAGATGGGTCAGTATTTCTGAAGGTGCTTGGCGCAGCTCCCTCTATCTCCTGGGTGCCCCTCCAAAGATCCCCTAGTGGATCTTATCTCATCTAGGGCATGGAAGGAACAAGATACAGTTGAGCCTACACCCAGCCGCCCAGATAAAGTACATAGCACTCCTTCTGACAAGCCCCACTGGTCCAAGGGATCCCCAGTCACACTACTGAGTGTGCCTCTAGGGCAGCGAGAACAGGGATCCCCAGTCAATGCCATGCTGGCTGCAGTGGCCACCAAGAAAGAGCTCACCCAGAAGGGCTCTTCGGTCATCCTCCAGACAGGGAGTACCGGGCAATGTATTTTGGGAAGCAGATCTACACATCAGCCACCTTTGCCGTACATGCGCTGAATTATTTGGCACATGTAACCAGACTGCAGAGGAACCTGGTGAAAGTCACTGAGTCTGCCCCATGGTCCATGTCGGCAGAGAAGAAAAAGGTTTTTTTCCTCCTGCATGGCCACCCTCACTTCCCATCTCTAATACATTCATGAGGCTCCTCTGACACACTACTGAGTGTGCCTCTAGGGCAGCGAGAACAGGTGCAGCCATTAGGCAGCATGTCTGGCTCTGGCTTTGTGCCTTTCAAGAGCCCTTTAAGGTGTCTTTCATGAATGCCCCTATGATGGTTCCACTCTGTGTGGAAAAACAGTCCGTGATACATTGGTCTGGAGTGAGAAGGAAGGGAAGACTTTGTCTCAGTGGAATCTACTCCTCCACCCCACAATGTTCCTTCTCTAGGAATCAGTAAGAGGTCAAGAAGATATGGTTTCGAAAGTCTCATGGTTCTTCCCAGGATGCTCAGGATTCACCTTCCCCCAGAGGCAGAGGGGGATATGATAGACGCTGTCCTCATGGCAGAGGGGATCCTAAGAACAAAGCATCTCGGGACTCCTTCCTGGACAGACTCTTCCAGCAACCCTGAAGGGTTGTCAGACTGCTCACCTCTGGAGGCAGTCGGGGCGGTGACTATCTCTGCACCCAACAGCCTGGGAGTCAATTACAAATGATTGCTGGGTTCTGCAGATCATTTCCAGAGGTTGCTTGATTCCTTTTCTCCATCTCCCCATTCCCCCCAAACACCTCCCAGACATGCCACCTGGTCAGCGGGAGAAGGCAGCCACAGAAGTTATCAGGCTGCTTGCAAAACAACTCATCCAGCCCATCACCCCAGACCAGTCTGGATCAGGCATTTATTACAGGTTCTTTTTAGTGCCAAAGAAGATGGGGGACTTAAGACCCATTCTGGAACTTTCAGCCCTGAACCTGTCAGTTGCCAAGTCAAAATTCTGGACGGTCTCCCTTCAATCTATTCTTTCCTTCCTGCAGATAAATGACTGGATGTGCTTGGTGGAATTCCAGGACACATACTACCAGATCAAGATAAACAGGTGCTGTTGGAGGTTCCCCTGCTTCTGTCTGGAAGCTAGTCATTTTCATTTCAGAGCCCTCCCCTTTGGCTTTGGGCTCACCACTGCCCCCTTGGATGTACATCAAAGTGACAGCAGTAGTAGCACCTCATTTGCGGCTGCAGGGTTTTCAGGTCTTTCCCTACCTGGATGATTGGCTCCCTCCAGGCTTCAACTGATTCAGGCCAGGGATCACCTCCTTCACATGACCCAGTACCTGGGTATTACCATAAACCCCAAAAAGTCTCAACTAGCACCAAAGCAGGTACTGGGTTTCATAGGTGCTCGGATAGACACTACTCGGGGCATGGTGTTTTAAACTCAGGATAGATTATCGCTCTGCCATCATGTGCTTTACATTCTCCAAGCCCACCTTCCTCCAGTGGGTTCAGTTCTACGGGCGTTGGGGTTCATGGTGGCCACGATTACCCTTGTTCCAACCACACATCTCCACATGAGGGTTCTTTAATGGACTTTAGCAGTTCAATGGTCCTTGCTGGATCCTCCCTTCTCACATCCTGCTCAACTATCTTGCGCTTTCAGGGACTCCCTTCTTTGGTCGCTCCGATACCTGGACCTCCTTCAGAGTCGGCTGTTTGTTCTTCCCTCCCCAGCAATCACGGTGACCACGGATGCTTCCTTGCTCTGGTGGGCAGGGGGCATTGCATGTGAAGAATGATCCAAGGCAAGTGGTCTGCTCTGGAGATCAGTCTGCATGTTAATGTTCTGGAGAGGAGGGCGGTGCTTTTGGCGTTGCAAGCTCTCCATGGCCTTCTTCCTCCAGTGACTATTGCTATACAGATGAACAACACGTCAGTAGTCTGGTACATCAACAAATGGGGGGGCAAATCTTATCCTCTTTGCCACAAAGCCATGAGATTCTGGGAGTGGGTGATCTCCACCGGTTGATTTCTGGTGGCAACGCACATTCTGGGGAAGTCCAGCATTTTGGTGGGCAGGCTCAGCCGTTCTATTCCAATGCCTTACAAGTGGTCTCTGAATCCTTCAGTGGCAGACAAGATCTTTCTAAAGTGGGATCAGCCTTGCTGCAATCTCTTTGCCTCTTCTTCCAATGGGAAAGGAAGTCAGTATTTTGCCCCGAACCCCCCTCCGGGGGAGTCCCCCAGAGACACTCTAGTTCATGCCTAGCCCTCCAGTCTACTGCATGCATAACCTCCACTCCCTTTAATTCCCATGTTCATTCAGAAAGCTCAACGGCTGGGGAGCTCAGTGATCCTCATCGCCCCTTTCTGGCCTCACCAAGTCTGGTTCCCCACTCTGTGGTCTCATGTAATGTGTCCTCCTTGGACTCTAGATATGGTTCCGGATCTGATTACGTATCCCTCAAGGATTCCTCACCCAGATTTAGTTAGTCTGAAGCTCACAGCTTGATTGCTCCAGTTCTCATGATAGCTAGGACTCCCAGGCTGTCTTCTCCTGTTAAAAAGATCTTGGTAGCGGTTCACAAATCTTCTACCAGGAAGGTCTATTCAAGTAAATGCAAGCGTTTTTCAATCTGGGCATTTCAGCATGACCTGGATCCTTTCACTCCGTCAGTCTTGGCCATCTTGGATTTCTTAGTGGACATTTTTAATCATGGCGCTAGATTCTCTACAGTTAAGGTACAATTGCCTGCAATTTCCAACTGTCACATAAGCAATAATTCAGCTTCACTGGCTTCTTCTAAACTTTGTAAGGCCTTTTTGAAAGGCACCTTTCTTCTTAGACCGCCTGTTAACGACCCTATGCCCCCTTGCGATCTTACCTTTGTGCTGCAGACCTTGGTTTCTCCTCCTTTTGAACCAGCTGCCACTGTTGATTTGCAGTTTCTGTCATGGAAGATGGCCTTTTTGGTAGCAACTGGCTCCGCCAAGAGGGTTTCTGAGATTTAAGCCTCATCAGTCAAGCCCCCTTATCTGGTCTTCCACAAAGACAGGGTGTCCCTGCGGACCAATCCATCTTTCCTACTGAAGGTGGCATCAGAATCTTAACCAGGTCATCAATTTGCCAGTTTTCTTTCCAAATTTCCAAAATAAGGGACAGTACAAACTGCACTTGCTTGATGCCCACAGAAAGCTGCATTTCTACTTGCATAGAACAAACTCCTTTCATAAGTTGGATCAATGTTTTGTTTCCTTTTCTAAACCTTTCTTGGGAAAGCCAGTTTCTACAGTTAATATTGCTCAATGGATTTTGGAATGCATTTCTTTGACCTATCGACCCAAAGGGTTATCTCCACCAGGGCATGTCCGGGCGCATTCAACCAGATCTGTTGCTACTTCTGCAGCTTTTTGATCCAGGGTTTCTTTAGATGATATGTGCCCTGCGGCTACCTGGGTGTCTTCATACACATTTATTTCCCATTATAAATTGAATCTTTTCTCCAGGGGCAGGGCATTCTTTGGCTCAGCCATGCTCCAGCATATCCTTCCATGAGGAAATACCACGGTTTATTGGTAGCTGGTGACTCCGTCTCTCAGGTTGAAGATCAAATGAAAACAACAATTTCAGATATATAAGTTATGTAATTACCATAACATTCCATCTGAATTGTTGCTTTTCATTTGTCTTCAACCATCCCTCCCTCCTTCCCCCTGCCTTGTGTGGGCTGTGTAGTGGATTGGATGGAAGAGGCACAGCCCCCTATCCCGATTTGCTTGCCCTTTGATAAGCCTTTTGTGGGTCGTGCTACATTTTGTGGCATGACTGTCTAGGTTGGGATGCTGCTGTTCTGCAACAAACTCAATCTGAGGAAAAGAGGGAGATGGGGCATTATGGGTAGGGGAGGAGCTTGGATTTGGATCTGATATTGGAGTATGTGGCCAAGTCAGATCTGTGCCGGATCTGAGTCCCTCTGGTTGAAGACAAATGAAAAGCAACAACTCAGATGGAACATTATGGTAAGCACATAACTTACTTTCTCTAAAAGCTCCTGAAAAACCCAACAAAAAATGTCACAGGATACCTTCTCCTTGAAAAGAACCAGACTCCAGGCAGAGTAAGGTTATAAGCGCTTTCGTTCCCTTTATTCACAGTCAATACAAAGGGAACTTCATCAGATACAAAACTTTACACACTTCCCCCCTTTTTTATATACAATTCAATTGCTTAATCACAATCAATTAACTTAAATGAATTAATTAGTTAAATGTGCTCTCAAGTTAAAAACACATTAATATGTTCTTTTAAAAATATGTTGGCCCTGTTTTTTTAGAATACAAGGAAACACACTGGCAGGTGTTGTTGAATGCTACAGTTTTTCCTGGTATTAATGACAGGATTTCTCTAAGGAGCTTGCTTCATTTAAAGGCAGATGAGATTAGATGAAAATGGTTTAAGTGGTTGAACATAAAAGCAATTAAGTTAGTATAAATATATATATATTTTTTAACAGATTAAATGTTTATTATATATGTGTTTTTATAGGAGAATTATGTATTATACATAGCAACATATTTTTAAAAGAACATATTAATGTGTTTTTAACTTGAGAGCACATTTAACTAATTAATTCATTTAAGTTAATTAATTGTGATTAAGCAATTGAATTGTATATGAAAGGGGGAAGTGTGTAAGGTTTTGTATCTGATGAAGTTCCGTTTGTATTGAGTGTGAATAAGGGAACAAAAGCGCTTATAACCTTACTCTGCCTGGTGTCTGGTTCTTTTCAAGGAGAAGGTATCCTGTGACATCTTTTTGTTGGATTATTTGCTTCATATGTTTTACTAAAAGCTCCGGAGTAATTTTCACTACCCATTCCTTAAATTCCTCACTTTTCAACAGATTGGTGGGAAAGTGCCAATATCCCATTTTTATTTCATTACCCTGTGCTTATATTTTTATTATTACCGGTACATGATCTGAAATAGGTTTTGGGTGAGTATCGTCTTCAATTAAATGCAAATGTTCCTGTGAAATGTAAATTCTGTCTAGCCTAGCCCAGTATTTATATTTTGGGGAATAATAAGTATATTCACTTCGAATTCCTGTTACTGAATTCGCATCTTCCATGCCAAGCATTTTCATAAATCTACCCTCCTTTGTTATATTTGCCCTTCTGGCACCACCAGACACATCTTCACTGCTGCAAATAAAATTCCAGTCCCCACCTATATGTAATATTCCTTGCTGAAAATTGATTTTTTTCTCCCAGCTCCATTATAGCAATTTTAGGGTGGAATGTAAATACATGCCAGTGTAATCCTCCTCCCTTGCCAGTAGCCCCTTAACACCACAAATCTGCCATTATCATCTTTTTTATCTTCTTCTGTCACTACTGGAGCTCATCTTGCAAGTCATATACATACTCCTCTTTTCCTTTGTCCCAGGTATTCTGGTGAATAACCATCCTGAAAACCTTTCTTTATCAAATCCACACATTCATTTCTTTCTAAGTGTATCTCCTGTAACACAGCTATTTGCACTCTACATTTTTTAATATAACTCACTTTTCCTTCATTTTTGTATTTATATGTGAGGTCATTTAAATTTAAAGACATTAAAGAAAACATCAACATATTAAAAGTTATAATTCCCACCTTTTATGTAAAATACATTTTTTGTTAAATGTCTAGTTCCAGCTTTTGTGTTACATGCATACACTGTTTGGCAGGTTGAACTTTTATATAGTTGTTTCTTGTCATTTTTATTTATTTATTTATTTTTTTTTTTATTTATTTATCATTTGTTGACCGGGAAAGTCAGACTAGGTTCCACAGAGCCTGTTTTCAGCGGAGGCCCGAGGAGAAATGCTCCAGATGCATGTCTTTGGAATGTCATACCCATACCCATTTCAGCCTATGTCACATCTTATAAAACTTTTTGTTTTACTGAAAGCCCTCAAAAAAAAAAAAAAAAAAACACACCCCAATACCCCCTAGAGCCTATTACCTTAATACAAACATACAAAACTATGTGCATCTTCAAATATTAAAGCTTTACCCTCCTAACAGGAACAAAAGTCCCAAACTGACAGCCACACTCACACACTTAAGTTAACCTAAAAGAAAGGTTACCCGTGCTAAGATGCATGGTGCATCATGTGCTTCTACTGAGTGCTGATTGGTTCTGTCCTATCTTTATAGCTCTCCCAGCTGGGAAAGCCCCTGGATGCTTTCAGAGAACATTATTTCCCCTGGGAAAATCCCTGAATGTTTTCAGATAACATTATCTCCTAGTCAATTTCTCTTTTCTTTTTTTTCACCTCAGCTAATCACTCTCCACCAGACTGTAGCCAGTTTCACTTTATCAGATTGTTTCCATGGAGACATGAAGACCAGCTGCAGAATTGTTATGCAGCATACATGTATTTGCTAGAAAAAGACTCATAATAATCAATGTTCTTTTTTATTTACTTGTTCTCTCTTAAAACTTGTTACTAAATCAATCTAAGGTATCCACTCATTCCCCATGCATGAATGAGAAAAAGCACATTAATTTTTCTTTTATCATGCTTTTTAACCATTTTTTACACTGCAGTGCCTACATTTCTTAAAACTGAACAAAAAGAGAAGAGAGAAAGACAAGAAAAAAAGAACAGCAGCACCTGTTTACAATCCCCATTACACTTAAAAATAACAGATAAAAATTTCACATTCTACCATATAAAGAAAACCACATGCCACAAAATTAGTACTTAAAAAATCTTTACTACAGTTAACTTTATCCATCTCTTCCCCTCCCCAAAGCACTTTTCCAAACATTAATGACATGAAGTAGGGCATATGATTTATAGTCCTCCACAAGTCCAACAAATTCTGAAAAAGCTCAAAAGTCTAGATTTTCTTATTCTGTCATATTTCACAAATGTACTTAGTGCACTGTAATCACACATGAAGTTACTGGTATTATTAATGTTCATCTCCGAAATCTTGTCTCTGCTTCATTTCCAAAGTACTCTTGATTATTCTAGTTAACTCTTGTGTTCCCATCCTTCTCTCCAACATTTTCCACTGAAAATTTTGAAAAGATTTCACAGAAACAGCCCCTTTGTGGTCTTTATTACCAGAAAAACAAGAAGCAGAATCTCCTTCACAGCTTAATTGTTGTTGGATAAAATTTTGTATTTTTTAGCATATCAAAAATTATTTTATTCTTCCAGGGAAGAAGACCTTGAAGACAGCGAGGTACAGCAGTTTGAATCTCAAACCTGCATCTCAACAACCCCTTAACAGTGGAATACGTTTGCTCATCTTCTGTCTGGTGTACAAGTAATCATTCTCCACAAACACTCTGTCTCCCACTTTTAGTACTTTGTCATTCTGCCACAGTTTTGTCAGAATCAACCCCTTCTGCTGATAGGATTACATTTTTACTATCAAAGGTCTAGGTTGCTTTCTTATAGCCAGGTTTGGAGCATACACACAATGTGCCCTTTCAACCAAAAACTCCTGCTGTAGAAAACCAGTCTAGTTGCTTATTTGTGCTTTCATCAAATGAATGCAGTCTGTCCCTTCCAGCTTCTCTGGTATAGCTAAAAATCTCAGGTTTTCCCTATGTGCTCTGTCCTCTAATTCTATTATTTGTTGAAACATCTCTTCCTGGGCAGTTTCATATTCAGTAATTCTATTACTTTTTTTAAACATCTCTTCCTGAGCAGTTTCGTATTCAGCCATTATTTTCTTCATTTCAACCTCTGATTTTTGCAGTTTTATTATCTCATCTGAATATCTGATTAAAGTTTCTTCCATTTTTTCCAGCCTTTTGTTGCTTGTGTTGATATACTCCATCACTGTTGTTTATTTTATCCAGGCCTGTATGCAGTTGGCTTATATCTTCCTGTAGGTTACTGAAAGTCATGTCTAAAGGTTGTGTTGCTTTTTGCTGAACAGCTGTAGAACTTTCTACAGTCAGTGTTTCTTCCTTACTTTTTGTAGCTGATTTTTTCCAGATCTTTTGTATTTCTTTATTCCTGGCATCCAGGCAGTGCACTTTAGCCAGTTACTGAAATGTACCAATAAACACACGTCTACTGACTTTCTCTGCTGAGTTTCTGTTTTCACACTGGGAGAGCTAAAACTCAGCTGTTACTCAATGTGCAGCCATCTTGGAGGTCTGACCCAATGTTGTATGGCCATACAGTTCGGGTTAAGTATAACTGGTAGACAGATTAAACTGGTATACATTATTAGATGGCTTAAAACTGCAATATTCCAATAATATTCAATTATATTCCATACAATGACAAAACAACATCCATTGTCTATGTTATACTCTCCTTGGCAAGATATCCCTATTCAGGCTTGGATACCAGTAAATGTGAATATGTACATTTTATAGAATACCTTTTAGTTTTTTTTTCAGAACAAAACAGATTAAAATTACCCTTTTTGAGAGAAAAATTCCATAGTCAAGTGTAATATTTCTATTTTTGGCCAGGAGAAGGTGCAATAAGCAATGGGTAACTTTTGATGCTTTAGGTAACTCAGCCATATATTCACCAATAATGAAAAAAGTTACACAGGTAGTAAACTGCACAATAATTATGAATTATGAATATGAAGAGTTGGGGTTGGCATAACTGCTAAGGTTTTTATCTCTTAGAAACAAAGCAGATGGTTTGATTCTTATCCTTGGACAGGAACTTAGGCTGAGCTTAAAACATCCCTCAAGGGCAGATGGCTGAACATCGTACCCAATTCAGCGAACATTCATTATGTTGACAGGAAAGTAGTTGTCCAACACTTCCCTGTCTCACACACAGTAATGTTTCAAATCCACACCCCCCTTTCTATATATACCAATTCCAAGACTGCACTGTAATGGAGAAAAGGGGTTTGAAACACTGCCATGTGTGAGACGGAGAAGTGTTGGACAACTAGTTACTTTCCCCTTTGATATAATGAATGCTTACTGAATTGGGTATGATGTTCAGCCATTCCATGTTTATTTGTTTTGATGGCTGAAATAGGAGCCATTATTAGATGGCCTTGTATTTCAAAAGCTAATAACAAGAAAGAAAAAATTATTCAATCCACATTACAGAGATTGCTCAGTTCCTACCTCCCCTTAATTCTCACTCCTTCTCCCAAACATTGTTCTGCAAGTATTGTTCCTGTAAATTTCATTTATTTCTATGTAGTTTGCTCCTACTCTTTTCTAGAGATCCCACCTCCAGTTCATTCATCTCTTTTACAATATTCAGCACTTCGAGTATAGTTGGTTTACAATTTGACTTCCATTTTGAATAATCCTTTGTTGGCAGCCAATAGCATTAAACCTAGTAAGGCATTACCTTATCTGGACAATTCAGTTCCTATATCCCAGCTCAAAATAGCCATTTCCTTAGTTACAACCACCCCCCAGTATGTCTGACAATGTACTCTGAAAGGCATTTTTAAAATCTGCCAACTCACTGCATTCCCCAAAAATATGTTCCTAAGTTACTTCTCTCTGTCCCATCATACCTCCAGCATTTAATTTACCCAAGGAAAATTTCTCTGAAGTCTGCTTGTGGTATAAAATATATCAGCAAGCACTTTTAAGCAAAAATCTTAAATCATCTGGATTTTGTTGTATATTTTTAGCCAGACAGATGTCCTCCCACTATTTGTTGTCTACTGGCTTTACATTTTCTTTTTCCAATCCTTTCTAATCTCCTCCAATATATGCTTTAGATTATCATGCAATATTTTATACCCAACAATTATCCCTGTTTAACAGCAATTTATGTTCTAGAGTCAATTAAAAACCTTACTAGAGTATTTCTTTCACTCAGCACTACCATATTCCCTTCTGTTTGCCTATACTCCATTATCAATCCCTTATAGGGAAGGCAGACTCTAACCTGCAAGCCAAACCTTGCTTGGCTTCATCCCTCTCTATTACCTTTCTCTTTCTAGTTATCTACTCCCAATACCTTGGTTCTCCTATTACTTTTTTACAGTAAATTCCAACCCCTTCTTGCTTATTTTCTATACTTCTAATTAGAGTCATTACTATTTTTAAAATCTCCTTTCTCCATTCCCATGTTGGCTTAATTCTTATAATGCTTTCTGCTGCTTTATGAATACATCCTGTATGGTTGCTGTTGCTCTCTTTAAGGACCTACATCCAAAATCCTACTCTCTCAGTACATCCAAAACTCCCCCATTTCTTCATCATCATCTCTTTCCACATTGATTCATATGTTTGTGATATGTAAATGTGACTCCTTAATTGCATAGCTTTAAGTATCCTTTCAAATCAAATAATCCTAAAACATATTTTTCTATGAGAATCAACTTATCCCACTTAACTTTTACCCTCTCACAAATAAATAGTTTCAACTCTTTAATAATTATGGTTCACAACTTCTCCTGTTGATAAATACATACCTGATCTATACATAAAAATAAAGAGACTAGAAACATTTTCACTGCTTGTATTTTAGCTTCTCAATGTTTCTATTATCTTTTCTTTAGTCTCCCACATATCCTTGGCTGCCATAATAGAAACTATGTTATTCTATATACTCAGACACTTAATCTTGCTATACTCAATTCATGCGTGGGTACATAGTATACCACTATCACATTTGTTTTATCTTCATTTATCTTATAGCCTAAAAAATGAAAATGTTTCAGAATTTCTATAACACCAAAATGGTAGTTATGTACTTACCAGAATGATAGATCCTTTCAATTCAACCCAATATGACTTAGGAGTATTTGCTTGTCAGATCTGAGCCAGCACAACTAGTGCTCCAGCTCAAGTCCTTATGAAAGGCCAAATACGAAGGGATGGAATACGGGCCCTCTAATGTCAAAACCCTTGCTGAAGTAACTGCCACTAAAAATAAAGTTTTTTAGGACAGAAATTTTAACTGTGCAGAAGCTAGCTCAAAGACATTTCTGTGTTAAAGCTTCTAAGACAAGCCTGTGGTCTCGCTGAGGGACTGGTTCTTTTATCGGGGTGAAGTAGAAAGACACCATTTGAAAAAGGCCTTCCATAATGGAGAAGCTATGGAATGCAAGTCAAATCCATTATGGTTGTGGGATACTGCAGCCAGTTTAACCTAAATGGTACAGTGACTAAAAGCTGCATCAAATAAAAGTGAAAGTAAATGCAGACTGTCAGGGATAGAATGCCTAAACTGGCTGCCTAACTAGAAAAATATTTCCATTTACTGTGATAAACCTTGTGGGTAGATTCTCTTTCAGATGCAGCAAGAATAAGGATAACATTCTTAGACAAATTGGTGTATTTGCCCATTCAGGAAATTGGAGAAACCAAGTGATCAAATTGAGATCAAGAAGGTCTGGGTTTGTTTTCCAAGATGGCTGCACAATCAACAGCTTAACTTCAGCTTTACCAGTGTGAAAAAATAAACTGAAACACAAGGGCCAGCAAATCTGTCACTTTTAGTAAATTCAGTTACTGGTTAATAAGTACACTGGCTGGATGTTGGCAAAGAAGAACTTCTCTGTCACCAGTCCAAATGTCATAATTTTACGTCATTCTGATTGCTCCTTTTTCTATGCTCGTTACCAAGCCATGTTTCAGATAAATGTCCCATTGAAGTCTCTTCTCATCTCCTTCTATTTTTACTTTAGTGTGTTCACATGTCATCCATAAGGGGAAAATGTCAATGTGAGAAGCACATTCCCCATAAAGACCGACACTCACTGACTCTTCTGTTTGCATTTTCCTCACAACCATACACAGTGTTATATCTACCGTTTGTTCCTAAGACCCTACATAGTCTTCTCTCCTCCTTATTGATTTGCCTAGAGAACCAACATCTAAAATTGTTGACACAAAGTGCTATGGCGGAGTCTCCCCATCCCCAAGGTCAGCCCCCTGCCAAGAAAAAGACTAAAAAAAACTCAGGTCTGGTTTGACCACTGTCCCACCTCCCTGAACATCTGTCTTGGGGCTAGTGAAAGCCCAGAGGATCATCCTCTTGTTGTTTCAGATTTTTCTGCTATGACCCTGTTAGTGGCTGGCATGGATCTAACTTCTTGCACGTCCTCAGAGGCTTTACAAAAGTTTGCTCTGAACAGTGAAGGGGAACCTCAGCTGATTATATCTGAGGGACTGAGGAGGAGGATACCACAAATTGTAGTTCAGGAGGAGATTCCTACTACACTGGTCAAGTGTCAGCAAGGATCTGAACCTCCAAGGGCTTTTTGAGCAGATGTTCCTCAAAAGAAGAAACAGAAAACCAAACAAATGTATCCTTCTGTTAAAGATCCCAAACATGAATGGCAGGATTTTGTGCAGGGGTTGTTCAATGCCTTAATGGCTTTAAAGTCTCCAAAATGCGTCTCTCTGCATGCTCCTCCCTGGTCTTCTACTCCACTTAAGAGACCCAGAAAACAGGAATCCTCTGAACAGGACTTGGATTCTGAGTAACAGTCTTTGGCAAGTTCTTCTCAAATCCCTTCTCTTTTGGATTATGGGTCTGAGGAAGAGGATTCTATTAGTCCAGATTCTCCCTTAGAAGACACTCCCCGGGATTCATGAAGCTCGGCACAAGGCCGGCGGTAGGCTTGCGCCGACAGTGTGGTGTGAAGATGGAGCAGTAGCGCCAAATGCATATTAATGAAGGCACGCTGCCGCCACAGCCACGTGCATAGGAAAGGAGCATGACTGCATAGGGCATGTCGAAGTGCCGCACTGAGGCGTGGAAATGCCAGCTGTGGACGTGCAACCTAAAATGCTTGCATATAACAACTTGCAAGATAGTAATCACATCTGTCAGTGTCCGTGGATACTGAAACATATGCAAAGCATGCAAGATAGTTCCTGCGAACACAAAATGAAGAAGCAAACACAAATGCATGGTAGGGAATAATGGGTCCCTATCCCGCAAACAAATGACATGGAAAACCGTGTGCCCGTAGTCCAACGCAGTGAAGATAGCTATACCAAGTGGAAGTGAAATGCATCATATGTTAGCACGCCGCCAATAGGTACATCCAGTCCAATGGTTAGGGTCACCAGCTGACCCATATTGTGAGGGAGGGTACACAGCTGGGCAGATGTGTCCATAACAAAATACACGATAAATGTACATATCTAGCGACCGTATGACCGAATCATATCCCACAAGGCATGTAATAGTCACATACAAAAGGTATGTCCGTATTTCACATACCAAATGTGACAGGAAATAGAATAAGCATGTAAACGAAACAGAAGGAGCATATAAACTGCTACAACAATAAAGCAACATGTAGGCTGAAAGGAACAGTATTATCCATACCGTTGACTGTGGGTACGTGTTGTCCAGTACATTCGGATATGTGTCCGGAATATATCCCATCCTGGACATAGTAAAAGGTGGCATCCTACCAATGATTAGAACAGTCTGCCAAAATCCGCACATCAGCGGTACAAGCTGAACTTGTCAGGATGTGTCACAGTTGAACGGGTATTACTCAGGTATACCAACCATGTAATGAAAGTTAAGTATGGGTGTGTAACTATGTGTGTGAGGTATAGCATGTGGAAAGCAAACATGGCAGGGTAGTCCACACAACCATACAGGTACCTGACATATGTAGGGTATGCAATGTGTTACTCTGACCATGTCATGGGCCAACAACCAAAGCAGTGATGGATGGAGTGTCTGAAATATGTGTGTGGGGGTGGATGGGTAATGGTACAATCCTTCAAGGCAATACTGTGTCGTATGCAGAATAGGTGAACCGGAGGTGTATGAGGGAGCAGCGGGTGAAGCAGAAAGAAACACAAAAACATGTATAAACATATGCAATACAACCAGACAGGCCATACTGTAGAACACAATCCCACAAACATATGAATATTAAAATGTGCGATACAAATTATAGACATGTCACCGGCACATACCCACAGACTGGTCCTGATGGAACTGGCCATATCAAATGCAGCACACCTGGATGCATAATGGACTACCCAGCATCCCCTCCACAGCACACAACCCGCTCCCATACCTGAACGTCCACCAAATCCAGCCATACTTGGCCTACTGGTTTGGTGCAGCCACATCTACATATAGTGACCACTACGCATATGTAGTAGGTAGTGTCACCCTAGGCAGTTTCAGGACTGCAAACTATGTATCCCTTGCATGTAAAACCCACAGCACATTTTCATAACGCCAGAAGAATGTTCGGTATTTGTCTTGTTCAATTTTTGGGATATCCCTCATGGGATAAGTAACCTGTGTAAACATTAGAATGGAAGACACGAATTCCAGTCCTGTAGATATCTGGACACAAGTTTGAATGTGCAGTAGTGGTGCACGAGACTGTCCAGCCCTAGATGGTCATGCAGAACCTACTACCCAGGATCAAACACCTGCCCGTGATGCACGTGTCCCGACACGAATAAGCAAGAGAATATATTGCACACATTCGCATAGTGGCACATGGTATAAGGGTGATGAAGGCACTGATGTAAACAGGATACCCCCCTGATCCACTGTGTGAGGGACAATTAGTGTGTGTGTAGGTGTGACCTGACCAACAATGGTACAATGCCAAATGTCCTGTGATCATAGGAAATAACTATGTACCATACTGCATGTAACAGTTGCCTAAAGCGGTCACGTCAGGATAGAATAAATGTAATTCGTACAAGAAACAGGCAAACAACAAAAGTGGCAAAGGTATAAGGCTCACAGCTAGGAAACAAATGAATGTTCTAAACCTGCACTGACTGTGGCTATGTGTTGGCCCAAACAATCTGGTGTCCGCAGTAGGGTTACCATCTGTCCCGCTTTGTGAGGGACAGTCCCTCTTTGGACAGTTGTGTCCTGGCAAAATACATTACAAATGGCAAATGTCCTGGGATTGTAGGACATAATTATGTCCCATATGTTATGTAATAGTTGCAGAAAATAATTACTGCAGTATCTAAAATATCTAAATGTTACAAGAAACAGAATAAGCAACTAAACCGCTACAACAATAGGCTTTTATGTAGGCAAATAAGTAAAGTTCTATCTGTTGTACTGACCGTGGGTATGTGTCGGCTTGTAAAATCTGATGTGTGTTCCGAAAATGTCCCATCTTGGCCATTTGAAAAGGTGGCAACCCTAGTCTCCAAAATACATCCCAACCTGTACATATGACAATGTCAACGCTACCAATGGTCAGAGCATTCGCACAATAACTGGCCAGCCCCTTAACCACTCACAAAGCCAGTG